>NC_134497.1:48317073-48407073 GCF_040206685.1 Ascaphus truei
AGGGGTTAAGGGGGGAGGGGGTGCAGGAGGGATCCAGTGCAGGGTGATCAACTATTGCCACTGCAGGGGTTAAGACTGGGGGTGCAGGAGGGATCCAGTGCAGGGTGATCAACTATTGGTACTGAAAGGGTTAAGACTGGGGGTGCAGGAGGGATCCAGTGCAGGGTGACCAACTATTGGCACTGAAAGGGTTAAGACTGGGAGTGCAGGAGGGATCCAGTGCAGGGTGATCAACTATTGGCAATTAAGGGGTTAAGGCTGGGGGTGCAGGAGGGATCTGGTGCCGGGTGACCAACTATTGGCACTACAGGGGTTAAGGCCGATTCCATGTTGGCATTGGAAGAGTTAACCCAGAAGGGTTTTACAGGACTGGGAAAGGGAGCAGGGCGAATGAAGAGGATCTGGGTAAAAGATTTCCTGACATCTCATTGGGTGGAAGGGTAGGGATCCAGAATACATTGGACGTGAGGGGTGATGGTGTTGGGCAGCTGGCAGGTTACACCTGGTACCCAGGGCATGGATTGGCCACAGAGCATTATTATTTTACTGCCTATGCAATTCTGTAACCCAGGCTGTGCGGAAAAGCTGCGCAATACGGCGGAGACGCTCGTAGGGGTCCGTGTTCAAATGGGCAAGGAGCAAAAAGGGACACGCTTTGCATGTCATTACCCAGAATCCCTGGCGGAAGTGGAAGCACTGTATGCTAAGAGATAATGGGGAAGGGCAGGGATGCTGACTTGTCTGAGACGTGAATGTGCTCACAGCGGGGGATTGTTATTTGCTGTACGGTGTATGGTGGAGGGTTTTTGTCACCATAACGTATTTTATGACTGCGATTGTAAAGAATATTAGGAGTTTTGGGGCCCAAAATGTAAGCGGTTTGACCAGTGGCCGTGGGAGCAGTGACAGGGCTGTTAGGATAACGTGGCTCCAGTGAAGGTAATGTAAGGATCTGACGTGAGATAGATGACACATTCATTGAAGGATTCTGCTGTTATTAGGACATCCCTGGATTTGTAGGGCATGGATGTCAGAGAGGTTTCCAGAACTCCGACCATGGCAATGGAGGAGTTAAACCTTTTTTGTGGGGTGAAAGGGTTACGCCTAAAATGATACCAAGACCCCGGATAATGTCAGCCCTACATTTTAGTAGGGTCATTGGAATAAGACAGGTTCTGCTGTGGTTATCTGGCTCTCAGGATGAAAATATCCCATGGGGGAGAGGGGGATATGGAAAAGGAGAAATAATATGGGAACGGGATATACTCTAGGTCTCAAGGAATGAGACTCTGGTGTCAATGTGGGTTAGATTGCTAGCTTATGGGGCTAGGGTATCCCTTTGCCTTGTCTCATCAATTACCAGTCGCGCTTATCCCCACTGTTTGTCAACTCAAGACCCTCCCCTCCCCCCAGAAAAGGTCAGGTTTTAATGATACCCCTGTTTCAGCACAGGTGGCTCAGGCTTTCACTGAGCCACTGATTGAGCCACCTGTGCTGAAGCAGGGATATCCTTATCTGTTGGTGGCCCTTGAGGACTGGAATTGGCCACCTCTTCAGCACAGGTGGCACAGTCAAAGAGCCTGCTTCAGCACAGATGGCTCAATCGACTGAGCCACTGATTGTGCCACCTGTGCTGAAGCAGAGATATCCTGAAAACCCTGACCTGTTGGGGTGGGGGGGGGGGGGAGGGGGGTCTTGAGGACTGGAGTTGAGAACCTCTGTTGTATGGTAATGTTGCAAATTGCATGCCCTCCGCAGTGGTGGTGAAAGGGTTAAGTGCACACTGGCATTGAAAGGCCTAAAGATCTAGGCGCTGGAAGTGTGATCACTAGGACAGTGTTCAGCCAGGGTTCCTAGGAGCCCTTGGGTTCCCCGGGCAATCCTAAAGGGTTCCTGCAAATTTCAGGTCATTTGAAAATTGTACCAAATACAGAAGAATTTACATTGCATCTGATCTCAGACGTGCTATTAGAGAGGGTTGGGGTTCCTTACAATGCATCTGATCTCAGACGCGCTATTAGAGAGGGTTGGGGTTCCGTACAATGCAGCTGATCTCAGATGCGCTATTAGAGAGGGTTGGGGTTCCGTACAATGCATCCGATCTCAGACGCGCTATTAGAGAGGGTTGGGGTTCCTTACAATGCATCTGATCTCAGACGCGCTATTAGAGAGGGTCGGGGTTCCCTACAATGCATCTGATCTCAGACGCGCTATTAGAGAGGGTTGGGGTTCCTTACATTGCATCTGATCTCAGACGCGCTATTAGAGAGGGTTGGGGTTCCTTACAATGCATCTGATCTCAGACGCGCTATTAGAGAGGGTCGGGGTTCCCTACAATGCATCTGATCTCAGACGCGCTATTAGAGAGGGTTGGGGTTCCTTACATTGCATCTGATCTTAGACGTGCTATTAGAGAGGGTTGGGGTTCCTTACAATGCATCTGATCTCAGACGCGCTATTAGAGAGGGTTGGGGTTCCTTACAATGCATCTGATCTCTGACGCGCTATTAGAGAGGGTTGGGGTTCCGTACAATGCATCTGATCTCTGACACGTTATTGGAGAGGGTTGGGGTTCCTTACAGTGCATCTGATCTCAGGCGCGCTATTAGAGAGGGTTGGGGTTCCGTACAATGTATCTGATCTCTGACACGTTATTGGAGAGGGTTGGGGTTCCTTATTAAAGAATCTGATCTCAGACGCGCTATTAGAGAGGGTTGGGGTTCCTTACAGTGCATCTGATCTCAGACGCGCTATTAGAGAGGGTTGGGGTTCCGTACAATGCATCTGATCTCAGACACGTTATTGGAGATGGTTGGGGTTCCCTACAATGCATCTGATCTCAGACGCGCTATTAGAGAGGGTTGGGGTTCCTTACATTGCATCTGATCTCAGCTGCGCTATTAGAGAGGGTTGGGGTTCCTTACAATGCATCTGATCTCTGACGCGCTATTAGAGAGGGTTGGGGTTCCGTTCAATGCATCTGATCTCTGACACGTTATTGGAGAGGGTTGGGGTTCCTTACAGTGCATCTGATCTCAGGCGCGCTATTAGAGAGGGTTGGGGTTCCGTACAATGTATCTGATCTCTGACACGTTATTGGAGAGGGTTGGGGTTCCTTATTAAAGAATCTGATCTCAGACGCGCTATTAGAGAGGGTTGGGGTTCCTTACAGTGCATCTGATCTCAGACGCGCTATTAGAGAGGGTTGGGGTTCTGTACAATGCAGCTGATCTCAGACACGTTATTGGAGATGGTTTGGGTTCCCTACAATGCATCTGATCTCAGACGCGCTATTAGAGAGGGTTGGGGTTCCTTACATTGCATCTGATCTCAGCTGCGCTATTAGAGAGGGTTGGGGTTCCTTACAATGCATCTGATCTCTGACGCGCTATTAGAGAGGGTTGGGGTTCCGTTCAATGCATCTGATCTCTGACACGTTATTGGAGAGGGTTGGGGTTCCTTACAGTGCATCTGATCTCAGACGCGCTATTAGAGAGGGTTGGGGTTCCGTACAATGCAGCTTATCTCAGACACGTTATTGGAGATGGTTGGGGTTCCCTACAATGCATCTGATCTCGGACGCGCTATTAGAGAGGGTTGGGGTTCCTTACATTGCATCTGATCTCAGACGCGCTATTAGAGAGGGTTGGGGTTCCGTACAATGCATCTGATCTCAGACACGCTATTAGAGAGGGTTGGGGTTCCTTACAATGCATCTGAACTCTGACGCACTATTAGAGAGGGTTGGGGTTCCTCAGAATGTCAAAAAATAATTATAGGATTCTTTAACCAAAAAAAGGTTGAGCACCACTTCTCTAGGAGGTAGATTTAGGAACTTGTAAATTAAACCTGCTATGTTAGTGAAATTATTTCCGTTTCATAGCCTTGTCCCGGGTTAAGGATTTGTGTGGTGAAAGGGTTAATGTTAAAGCAGCAGACCGCGCCATTTTTTATGGTATCTCCTCTTGACATCTCCTACGCTGTTTTTATTTTTTAAAGCTGATGCTGTGGTCAGGAGACATTAGCGTTCAAAATTGTAACCGTCGGGGAGGTACATGAACCATTAGCAGTGACCTGGGTAAAGGGCAGGTAACCTGAAACTAACCTGAAAGCCTCTTTGTAAACATGTTAAAATGAGACCTGGGAGAGGTTTGGTGTCGGTATTTGGATACGTTCTACGAGCACGCAAATATATATATAAATACTTGCGGGTTCTGGAAGTCCGAGACAGAGTCCAACATAGTGCGATGAAACGAGTACCACTCCAGAACGTTGTGGTTTAAGCGGTCAGCAACTTTATAACCAATGTTTCGGTCCAACATAGTGGACCTTTCTCGAGGTGGTCACCTTGAGAACGATCCCCTATGTGGGACCAAAACGTTGGTTAATAAATTGTTGACTTCTTAACCACTACCTTCTGGAGTGCTACTCGTTTTCTCGCACTTCCTCTTTTGTGTGATGTCACAAGTGTATTGCGCCGGACCTTGCACAAGTAGATTGCCCGCCCTATCTTCCTTCTGATTTGGCTCCTTCAAAAGAGACGGAGTAGGCCAAGGGTTTATTTATCTGAAACCTCTTATTCATGGTCTCCAGTGAAAAAAGACCTTTCGATTCCCAAAGAAATAAAAACAGTCAAATGTTTGCTTTAAATGAGCTATACTTTCAAAAAGAAATATATATATCGCCCCTCCTTAGGTAGGGAGCAGGGCGTTTCAGGTGCTACCGCCATCTCATATCTGTTTAAATGTCCACACCGGCCAAGCGGAAAGTGCAAGGGATGACATTGTTGCTTCCTGTCTGGACGTTGGACCTTTAAGTAGACATTTTCCGTGCCCAGCCTGGGCTGCTACCGGTAACTCTCGGGAGCAGGGGGTCCCTGGTGCTGATATTAACGCGGTTCAGCTATAAGCATCTGTTTGAGGATGGAAGCGGCATTGCTAAATGGTCGGCAAAATGATATATTTTTTTTGTTTTAATGCGCCAAATAGGATTGCACTTTTTTAAGGGATTGGGGAATGAAAGGGTTAAGCTTGTCTGTAGAAAATGTCAGAAAGATCTGTCCTCCAAAAGTTGGATGGAGAGAACAGAACCCGGCACCGAAAGAGGTTAAACATTTACTGGCACATAAAGTTCTTGATGACCAGGGACAGTCCAATACCGGCCAAGTATCGAAGTGATTCAACAAGGACGGTTTGGTGATCTGAAATTGAAAATTGCTGTAACAATTCACTACTTCCAGGCAGAGTCAATGTTAAAATCAATGGGTTCATAGGAGCACCGGACGCCATCTCCCCTAGCAAAACTAGAGATTTT
Source organism: Ascaphus truei (assembly GCF_040206685.1). Taxonomy (NCBI): domain Eukaryota; kingdom Metazoa; phylum Chordata; class Amphibia; order Anura; family Ascaphidae; genus Ascaphus; species Ascaphus truei. The sequence continues at coordinate 48,322,387 of NC_134497.1, forward strand.
AACCCTTTGAGTGTCCCAAGACCTACTGTATCTAGTATGTCATTGGGGCCCCGTGTAGTGTCAGACACCATGGCGCTAGGTCTTGGGGCACTCAAAGCGTTAAATCTCTTATTCACTGGGAAACTGCAATGTCCTTTAAATACCAGAAAGTACCGACAAAGGATTTAAATATCAATTTTGTTTTCAATATTTTTTGGGAGTGCGCTGTGGTGTCACAGGCCGTTTACATGACCGCACAAGGCGGAGAGTATTACCTTGAAAGTACCATTTTACCCGGCCTGGTACCTAGACGAGTCAGGATTTCTCTTGGTGAAATGACGGTGGCATCGCTGATTACAGGAATTGAAGAGGAGGAGTTCTCTTCCATTTCCCCGGGCTGCTGAGATCACGTTTTGCTCCCCTGTGGAGGGCTTTACGCAATCTCTCCTAGAAAATGAGCTAAGCTTGCGTGACTTAGCCCCTACGTCATGGGGTCCATGGATTGCCAGTCACCGCGACCTGGTGGCTTCATCATGGGGCACTCAAGGGGTTGTCACAACATTATATATACTAACTCCAGTCTTCAGGGGCCACCAACACCCCACGCTGAAGCCGGGACATCCTTAATACTTGGCCTGTTGGGGGGTTGTGGAGACCTAGAGATGGGAACCATTGATCTACTGCAATAGCTCTCAATCTTATTCACATGATGGCATCCATCCCATCCGTTGTATGCTTTTCCATGTAAGGGGCATGTTAAATAACGTGGCGTTTTTTGTTTTTCCAATTTATTTACTCTCCATACAAATGTAATGTTTCCATTTTTCAATTTGCATTGTTGTGTCCTTTTAATTTTGCTTCGCTCTCCAGATGTGTCACTTGCCCATTTTTGGGGTTATCGGGACACTGGTGGAGTCACCGATACGATGCTTGTGCTTTGTGTTTGTTTCACTGACTCATTTTGTGCAACGCAATTCCTTGTTACAGAACTTCCTCATTTAAAGAAGCATTTCTGAAAATGGACATGCTTCAAGTGTGAAGCAATCTAGTTTGACAGCACATTTCTACCAAGTGTCACAACTCGGTCAGCAGAGACTACGTAAATCAGGAACGCTGTGTCAGGCGAAACAATTGTTTGGTTTGAACATGTAGCAAAGATATATATATATATATTTTTTACATTTTTATTAGGAAACAGGCAAATTTACAGGCATATATCATGTCGCGATATCCTAATACACTTTGATTTTCAAATTTTCCATGTTGGAGGGGGGGGGGGGGGGTGTACCGCCAAGAGTGGCGCGACCTCTGGGTCACCGGGTGACCAGGGGAGCGAGAGGTCTGAAAAAGAGAGGGGGGGGAATCGAGGGGCAGGGGGGGGGGTGTTTGAGCCTTCCCCACCCTGTTGACCCTTGCGTCCTTCAGGCTGCGGTCTGGGTGGTCATAATTTCTTCTATCAGATTCTCTTGGGTAAAGATATTTTTCTAATGTTCGATTCTGTACTTGATTTGGGAAGTGCTAATATTGAGCAGGAGAAGAATCGTTATATTGAGTTATAGGGAGAGGTTATATGGGGCAATAGGAAAAGATATAGGGATAATTTATATGGAGTAATAGGAGTAGTTATGTGGGGCAATAGGAGGGGTTATAGGGAGCGGTTATATGGGTAAAAGGAGTTATAAGGAGGGGAAAAGCAAGCTTATCTTAGGAGGTATATGATGGAGTCCACGTGGAGTTGGGAACAGCAACTTCCTGGTATCATCGTCATGATCCTGTGTCGCTGTGTGATGACCTCAACATGTTTCGTGTCACCCCCTGAAGAAGCGCCATTTGGGCGAAACATGTTGAGGTCATCACGCAGCGATGCAGGATCGTGACGACGATACCAGGAAGTTGCTGTTCCCAACTCCACGAGGACTCCATCATATACCTCATAAAATAAGTGGAAAAACAGAAACTAGGGCGCTAGCTAGAACCAGGGGCACTAGAAGCGGAGAATAGGGAGTGTAAACACAATGTGTGATACTACCGTATTAGATGACAGTGATTGTCTCCAGAGACGAGTCCTATCAGCTCTAACCCCACTCGGATCTGTCCAAGATCCTTAGAACATGTGAAAGAAAGAGAAACAACAGGGGAGCAAAGGACAACGGCCAGAGGGAAATGTCAAGACTGTGTGAGAGACAATCAAGACTAAGGCAATGCAATTCAAAAATATATAAACAATAATAAAAACATGGAGTGCACGAATCTGCACCCAATAGGGAGTAAGGGTAGTGTGGTATAGCAATAATCAATAAGAACATTACTTACACAGCCATGTGTAAGCACAGAAGAATAGAAAGTTATCTTTGTGGCTTCCTTCACAGTCTGCACGGCTGTGTGTAGGGTCAATCAGTGGAACTGGTATATGTCAGATGACGTAATGTCAGCTGCACCTCTCTCCCATGTAGTCCCCCCACAATACAATGAAACGTGTGGAGCGTATTTCAGAAATAGATAACAGTATTCAGTGGTAGAAAAACACAAATACACTCACATGTAAAAGTGTCCGTGTCAGCAAAGGTAGAAGCCGCGTACACTCGCGCAGTGATGTATCTCTGTCCCCGCGTTCGGTAACAGGAGCTGCGGCAAGCTGGAACTGGAGTGACAACAAGCGACTACGGGAGCCTCCACAGGACAAAAGGGCTGGGGGTCTGGAGCTACGCGTTTCGCCGTTAACACGGCTTCATCAGGCTCTATAGTTCAGTTTTAGTGGTGTCCATAATCTTTATAGACCCAATGTGATTGATTTCAATTAAAACGGGTGTTTTATTGCACCTAATTAGGTAGAAAAAGTCCATTCCAACAGATCGGATGTCCCAGCCTGTGATTGGCCAAAAGTTCTGATGATGTAAATCTTGGGTATAGTCCAACCCCCAATGATACATATCCTCCCAGACACTTGGAATAAAGTCTTGAGTGTGTCGGGCGAGGACATGAGACAATGATAAACATATAAACATATACATATAAAAGGCATTAAATAAACATTACATATGTCTCCTCATATCTATATACATATAGTTTACAAGAGAATAATAACATACCTTTATTTCCATCTACACTTATTATTTAGCTGTAGTTTGGATTAATAAACCATATTGTAAAGGGGACATAAATAAATACATACCCCCCATCATCTCTCACAGTGAAGAACAATTATTTCGCTACATATTCTGGGCGCAATAATACAGTATCACTAAAATCTGTAATGCTAGGAACTATTATACCGTAAGACCTCAAACCTCAAAAACAAAAAGCAAAGAGGGTCTTATAGGGGGTCCCGGTTTTAAAATCATTGATAATCTAAAATATTACACAAACTACTACATATTGTACAGCATAAGATAAGCTTGCTTTTTCCATCCTATGCGGCTACGGCTGTGTGTTATTGTTTAGCCTTATCTGTGCTACTGAGCAGCTTTTGTCTTGTCCATATCTGCCTCTCTCTTTCTTTTGGAGTGACAGAGAGTGGGGAGGTTTTTTGGTGTGTCTGTATGGGGTTTCCCCCCCCCCGTGTTAATGGGTGCTTTTGAGAAGAGGAATTATTGATCTAGTGATCCTTCCGCTTTCTCTATTTTTATGTGTCATATGTTTTTGTGTCATTATTAAATTATTTTGTTTTATCACTAATTTTTGCTTTTTTCCTTTGTATTCCCTCCTGCGCCCTTTTTTGTGTTTTATGTTTCTAAGTGACCACGTTGATCGCGGGAGAATAGGAGCGGCAGAGGGCCCTTACAACAACTTGGGGGAGAGACTTTGGGGATAGCGCGCACTGAACCTTCTATCGTTATAGGGAGGGGTTACATGGCGTAATAGGAGGATGTCACGGGAGACCAGGACCGTTAATAAATTTATACCGGGATCATTCAATAGGCAAAACAAGGCAGTGAAATAAAATGGGGTTTATATGGATAAAAACCTCGAAAACACACCAGAAATACAAAAAAAAAGAAATATACACACTTACTGGGTTCTGGGGATTGAGATCCAGCCTTTCCTAGGTGCAGGGCTTATCCTGATCAGGACCTTCTCCTGGACTACTTGGACCGAGATTCGGTACAAAATCCTGACCGGGACCTTGTCCTGATCGTCCTGGAACTGATTTCGGCAAGAAATCCTGACCGCGACCGCTACGTTCTAAAATGAGAACTTGGTCCTCATGTCTGACTTAGTCTCTGCCCCCTTCCTCGCCCACCAAACGGTCTTCTCCCTCCTGGACATCCTTCCTATTTGACCTACGGACTCTATACAGACATGCCGGCGTCTATGCTGATGCGCTGGCGGACTGCAGAGAGGGTTATAACAAATGTATAAAACACTATAAAGTACACTTTAATAAAGTATGCACCTTGGGGAACCTTATACTTATTAGGTAAATGGATTTGGGATATTGGGGCTCGAAATCCAGGAGTCTGGGGGACACTGGGTTGCGTCGGTGTAATTCACCCCGCGTACCGGCAAATTATGCCTGCTCGCCGGGGAGAATTAAAGGACTACCGGTAACTTCAGCCCCCGAACTCCTGCAAACAAAATAATTTTATTTCTACCCAAATACCCCACCTAAAACTTACACATACGAAGTTTCACAGTTCTAGGGCCAAGGGAACATGAAAACACAAAAAAGCCGGGGTCACTTTATTCTCACATGTATTATCCCTGGTCCCTGGTTTATGCTGCTATTTAGCTGCCAGGGACCCCACGGTTTCAGGGGTAACCCGAGGGCTTTACCTTTATTGTATAGCCTGGTTACCCCCTCCCGTCACAGAGAAGTTATAGTAAGTGGTTATATGGTACAATAGGAGGGTTTTTATGTTGAGTAATAGGGAGCGGTTATATGGAGTAATAGGCGGCGTTATAGGGAGGGGTTATATGGAGTAATAGGCGGAGTTATAGGGAGGGGTTATATGGAGTAATAGGCGGAGTTATAGGGAGGGGTTATATGGGTAATAGGAGTTGTAGGGAGCGGTTATATGGGCAATAGGAGTTATAGGGAGCGGTTATATGGGCAATAGGAGTTATAGGGAGCGGTTATATGGGTAATAGGAGTTGTAGGGAGCGGTTATATGGGCAATAGGAGTTATAGGGAGCGGTTATATGGGCAATAGGAGTTATAGGGAGCGGTTATATGGGCAATAGGAGTTATAGGGAGCGGTTATATGGGCAATAGGAGTTATAGGGAGCGGTTATATGGGCAATAGGAGTTATAGGGAGGGGTTATATGGGTAATAGGAGTTGTAGGGAGCGGTTATATGGGCAATAGGAGTTATAGGGAGCGGTTATATGGTCAATAGGAGTTATAGGGAGCGGTTATATGGGCAATAGGAGTTATAGGGAGCGGTTATATGGGCAATAGGAGTTATAGGGAGAGGTTATATGGGCAATAGGAGTTATAGGGAGCGGTTATATGGGTAATAGGAGTTATAGGGCACGGTTATATGGAGTAATAGGAGTTATATGGAGTAATAGGAGGAGTTATATGGAGCAGTTATATGGGTAATAGGAGTTATAGGGAGGGGTTATATAGAGTAATAGGAGGGGTTATATAGAGTAATAGGAGGGGTTATATAGAGTAACAGGAGCGGTTATATGGCGCAATCGGAGGAGTTATAGTGAGTGTCAATATGGTGTAATAGGAGGAGTTATATGGAGTAATAGGAGGAGTTATAGGGAGCGGGTATATGGGGTAATAGGAGGAGTTATATGGGGTAATAGGAGGAGTTATATGGGGCGGTTATATGGAATAATAGGAGGAGTTATGGGGAGCAGTTATATGGGGTAATAGGAGGTGTTATATGGGCGGTTATATGTAGTAATAGGAGGAGTTATGGGGAGAAGTTATATGGAGTAATATGAGGAGTTATAGGGATCGATTATATGGGGCAATATGAGGAGTTATAGGGAGCGGTTATATGGGGCAATATGAGGAGTTATAGGGAGCGGTTATATGGGGCAATATGAGGAGTTATAGGGAGCGGTTATATGGGGCAATATGAGGAGTTATAGGGAGCGGTTATATGGGGCAATATGAGGAGTTATAGGGAGCGGTTATATGGGGAAATATGAGGAGTTATAGGGGAGCGGTTATATGGGGAAATATGAGGAGTTATAGGGAGCAGTTATATGGGGCAATATGAGGAGTTATAGGGAGCGGTTATATGGGGAAATATGAGGAGTTATAGGGAGCAGTTATATGGGGCAATATGAGGAGTTATAGGGAGCGGTTATATGGGGCAATATGAGGAGTTATAGGGAGCGGTTATATGGGGCAATATGAGGAGTTATAGGGAGCGGTTATATGGGGCAATATGAGGAGTTATAGGGAGCGGTTATATGGGGCAATATGAGGAGTTATAGGGAGCGGTTATATGGGGCAATATGAGGAGTTATAGGGATCGGTTATATGGGGCAATATGAGGAGTTATAGGGAGCGGTTATATGGGGAAATATGAGGAGTTATAGGGAGCAGTTATATGGGGCAATATGAGGAGTTATAGGGAGCGGTTATATGGGGAAATATGAGGAGTTATAGGGAGCGGTTATATGGGGCAATATGAGGAGTTATAGGGAGCGGTTATATGGGGCAATATGAGGAGTTATAGGGAGCGGTTATATGGGGCAATATGAGGAGTTATAGGGAGCGGTTATATGGGGCAATATGAGGAGTTATAGGGAGCGGTTATATGGGGAAATATGAGGAGTTATAGGGAGCGGTTATATGGGGCAATATGAGGAGTTATAGGGAGCGGTTATATGGGGCAATATGAGGAGTTATAGGGAGCGGTTATATGGGGCAATATGAAGAGTTATAGGGACCAGTTATATGGGGCAATATGAAGAGTTATAGGGAGCGGTTATATAGGGCATAATGAGGAGTTATAGGGAGCGGTTATATGGGGCAATATGAGGAGTTATAGGGAGCGGTTATATGGGGCAATATGAGGAGTTATAGGGAGCGGTTATATGGGGAAATATGAGGAGTTATAGGGAGCGTTTATATGGGGCAATATGAGGAGTTATAGGGAGCGGTTATATGGGGCAATATGAGGAGTTATAGGGAGCGGTTATATGGGGCAATATGAGGAGTTATAGGGAGCGGTTATATGGGGCAATATGAGGAGTTATAGGGAGCGGTTATATGGGGCAATATGAGGAGTTATAGGGAGCGGTTATATGGGGAAATATGAGGAGTTATAGGGAGCGGTTATATGGGGCAATATGAGGAGTTATAGGGAGCGGTTATATGGGCAATATGAGGAGTTATAGGGAGCGGTTATATGGGGCAATATGAAGAGTTATAGGGACCAGTTATATGGGGCAATATGAAGAGTTATAGGGAGCGGTTATATAGGGCATAATGAGGAGTTATAGGGAGCGGTTATATGGGGCAATATGAGGAGTTATAGGGAGCGGTTATATGGGGCAATATGAGGAGTTATAGGGAGCGGTTATATGGGGCAATATGAGGAGTTATATGGGGAAATATGAGGAGTTATAGGGAGCAGTTATATGGGGCAATATGAGGAGTTATAGGGAGCGGTTATATGGGGAAATATGAGGAGTTATAGGGAGCAGTTATATGGGGCAATATGAGGAGTTATAGGGAGCGGTTATATGGGGCAATATGAGGAGTTATAGGGAGCGGTTATATGGGGCAATATGAGGAGTTATAGGGAGCGGTTATATGGGGCAATATGAGGAGTTATAGGGAGCGGTTATATGGGGCAATATGAGGAGTTATAGGGAGCGGTTATATGGGGCAATATGAGGAGTTATAGGGAGCGGTTATATGGGGCAATATGAAGAGTTATAGGGACCAGTTATATGGGGCAATATGAAGAGTTATAGGGAGCGGTTATATAGGGCATAATGAGGAGTTATAGGGAGCGGTTATATGGGGCAATATGAGGAGTTATAGGGAGCGGTTATATGGGGCAATATGAGGAGTTATAGGGAGCGGTTATATGGGGAAATATGAGGAGTTATAGGGAGCGTTTATATGGGGCAATATGAGGAGTTATAGGGAGCGGTTATATGGGGCAATATGAGGAGTTATAGGGAGCGGTTATATGGGGCAATATGAGGAGTTATAGGGAGCGGTTATATGGGGCAATATGAGGAGTTATAGGGAGCGGTTATATGGGGCAATATGAGGAGTTATAGGGAGCGGTTATATGGGGAAATATGAGGAGTTATAGGGAGCGGTTATATGGGGCAATATGAGGAGTTATAGGGAGCGGTTATATGGGGCAATATGAGGAGTTATAGGGAGCGGTTATATGGGGCAATATGAAGAGTTATAGGGACCAGTTATATGGGGCAATATGAAGAGTTATAGGGAGCGGTTATATAGGGCATAATGAGGAGTTATAGGGAGCGGTTATATGGGGCAATATGAGGAGTTATAGGGAGCGGTTATATGGGGCAATATGAGGAGTTATAGGGAGCGGTTATATGGGGAAATATGAGGAGTTATAGGGAGCGTTTATATGGGGCAATATGAGGAGTTATAGGGAGCGGTTATATGGGGCAATATGAGGAGTTATAGGGAGCGGTTATATGGGGCAATATGAGGAGTTATAGGGAGCGGTTATATGGGGCAATATGAGGAGTTATAGGGAGCGGTTATATGGGGAAATATGAGGAGTTATAGGGAGGGGTTATATGGGGCAATATGAGGAGTTATAGGGAGCGGTTATATGGGGCAATATGAAGAGTTATAGGGACCAGTTATATAGGGCATAATGAGGAGTTATAGGGAGCGGTTATATGGGGAAATATGAGGAGTTATAGGGAGCGGTTATAAGGGGCAATATGAGGAGTTATAGGGAGCGGTTATATGGGGTAATAGGAGGAGTTATAGGGAGCGGTTATATGGGGCAATATGAGGAGTTATAGGGAGCGGTTATATGGGGTAATAGGAGCAACTCTTTTTATTGAAATTTTTTTCCAACATTACATTTCACAAATCACTTTACAAACCAAAAACTGCACAATATAGACGGACTTACATTATACAAATATTAATCCAGCATTTGTTCCAAACTTTCTTTTCTAAAAGCAATTTCTCATTTTCCTTAACTCTTCTTACGGCTTCTATAATGTCCTCAAAAACTTTATCCTCAGAAATGTACACATTTTTGATTGAAACCTGGCACCTAGCCATCCACAAATTATACTTAACAATTGCTATTATCAGGAAAATTGTACCTTCATTATACTTATGTTTATTCTTAAAAATTCCATAGATACATTCTGAATATGTAAGTTTCCCCAAAATTGGTGTCTTAAAAAAACAAGCCGTTCTTTCCCAAATCGCTTTGCTAAAGGGACACTGTAACACAAAATGATCCATTGTTTCTACCCCATTATTACATGAATTTCTAGGAAACATTCTATCTGATACATTCATATGTTTAATATTACTTCGTACATATAATTTGCCATGAAAGGCCAACCAGATAATATCCTTATATTTTGGTGGAATTCCCATGCTATTCAAATTTTTTAATGCTTTACTCAAATCTTCCCCCGCACAATCTCTCAGGATTAATGGGGAAGAAAAGCATTTCTCAATAATGTTCTCATAAATGTGTTTCCTAGAACACATTTCTATCTCCCTACTGCTTATTTTCCACCTTCTTAAAAGTCTGACACTTTGGGCCACATACTCCGGGGTATAGCCAGATTTCACTCTCATAGTTTTGACTTGTCCCCCACACTCCCACGCCAATACATAAGGACTAACCCATTTCCAAAAGCACATTGGCCAGACCAGATCATTTTTCTGCATAATATGGGCAAAATTATATTTCAGAAAAATAACATTAAAAAACACCACAGGGTTTAACATTTTTAAACCTCCCTTCTTCTGATCTAAATATGTTGTATTCCTTTTGATCAAATTTAGTCGATTTCCCCATAACATCTGGAAAAACAGACTAAAAATTCTAGTATTCAGATTTTCTGGTATTGGAAAAATATAACTGATATAAACAAAAATTGGTACTAAGAAAGTTTTAATTATTGCCAGTCTTTCCCCTAAAGACAGCTTCCAATTCTTCCATTTCTTAATTTTCTCCTCACCTATTTCTATCTTCTCTTTCCAATTTAGCATTTCTGACTGTTCCTTCCCAAACTTTACGCCCAGAATTTTTATTGGACCGTCACTTATTGGAATCGTTATTGGAAGTGTAAAACCCGGTGTTTCCTGACTTAGCCAAATCGCGCTACTCTTTTCTACGTTAACTTTAGAATTGGAAGCACTTGAAAAAGCTCTAATATTTTTAAAAGTCTCTTCCGCAGCTTCTTTTCCCGACACGACAATGGAAATATCATCCGGATACGCAATACATTTCAGGTTCCGATTTTTTGCTATTTCAACCCCATCAATAAGATTATTTGATTCCAATTTCCTTAAAAATGGATCTACTGCATAAACGTACAGAAGAGGACTCAAAGGACATCCTTGACGTACCCCTGACTTAACGCTAAATTCTTTCCCTATCCAGCCATTTATTTGTGGACATCCCACTGCATCTTTATATAACAAGGATATCCATCCTATGAAGGAATTGGGAATACCATATGCGGATAAGACTTCCCAGAGATACACGTGGTTTACTCTGTCAAATGCCTTAGTTTGATCTAAGCACAAAACATATTTCTCTAATTTATGAGCTTTACAAACCTCAAAAATCTCTCTTACGTGTATGACTGCGTTTGTGATATTACGCCCTTTAATGCCACAATACTGAGCCTTACAGATTAGTTTCCCAGATACCTCTCTCAATCTATTAAACAAAATTCTGGCTAAGATTTTCCTATCTGTGTTCAATAAAGAAATTGGTCTCCAGTTCTTTATATCTGCTGGATCATTCTTTTTATGTAACAGAATCAGAAGAGACTTGCACATGGACCCGGGTATCTTACCTTCCTGCAACATTATGTTAAAGACTTTAGTCAAATCAGGAACTAACAAATCACTAAACAATTAAAAAAATTCTGCTGTTAAGCCGTCTGTCCCTGGGGTTTTATTCTTCTGTAACCCATTTATTATATCCTTGACCTCACTATCTAGTACTTCCATTGTCAGGTTTGTTTCTTCTACCTTTGTTAATTTAGGAATAACCAATGTATTAATATAACTATCAATTTCCTTTTTCTCCCTATAGCTGTCCTTAAATAAATCTGCATAGAAATTACTAACTATAGCCAAAATCTCGCTCCTTTATTAGTGATACATATCTATCATATTGAAGTTGTTTCATTTTATCTTTAACAACCTTTATATCTCCCTGATCTATTAATTTACCCTCATTCAACTGCGAATAAAGCCGGCATAATTTACCTCTTAAGAGTTGATATTTTTTATAATTATTTTAACTTTTCCTGTTTGCTAGTTTCCTTACAAACGAGACTATATTCCGTTTTGTTCCCTCCCACCAATCTGCCAAATCTTCATAAAGTCCTTGTAATGACCTCTGGTCCTCATAAAACATTCTAAAAAGGTCTTGTGTCTCACTATGTTCAAAAGTAGAGATGTTTAATTTCCAACTGCCCTTACCCATCCTCAAGGTATCATTGATATTCAGGGTGAATGATAACATTAAATGGTCTGAAAATTCAACCGGAATTAAATTAATTCCTGAAGATACCATATATTTTTTAATATATACACGGTCAATTCTGCTCTTACTTTGGCCCTTATAGTAAGTAAACCCAGATGCTTCAGTATTATGTTTAATATGAATATCTTCTAAATCCGCTTGCCTGCACAGGTTATTTAGGAAATTACTATCATAATTTAGACTATCATAGATTTTACCTCGATCTTTCAGTCTAGAGATATTATTAAAATCACCACAAAAAATGACCATTTTGGAAGTAAACAGAAATGGTCTTATATTGCTAAATAATTCCTTACGGTCCTTCATTGTTTGTGGTCCATAGATGTTAATCAAACGGAAGTCTAACTTATTCACAGTAACATCTAGAAGTAAGCATCGCCCTTCCTGAATTTCTAACAGTTTATGGCATCTCATCTCAACCTCTTTAAATAAAATCGCTACGCCTTCATAAGGTGTAACTCCCATGGACCAAAATGAGGGCCCTGCCTGCCAGTCTTGCTTGGCTTTGTAAATATAATTTTTTGTATTTAATCTTGTTTCCTGTAAGAAAATGATATTTGCATCACAATGTTTTAATACGTTGTAAGCTAAAGTTCGGGCTTTCCATGATTTTATACTTGCCACGTTAACAGTTATTACCTTTAAGGGATCACTTATGGAAACAGATATTTTTTACCAAAAAAAAGGGTGCAACATTACTTTTTTTTCTTTTTCCCCACATTATCCCCCATTGACCCAAACCTCTTAATGGTCACTGAAGGTGGGGTCATGCCCGAGTCTGTCTCTCTGGAAACATCCATATTATGTTCCTCTTCTGATAAGGAAAGTTCCTGTACATCATTAGAGTCCTCAGCTCTTGACCCCCAATCCTTCCGAAGAGCAGAAAAACGGTTCTTTGTAGTTACCTGAGGAACTTTACCAGTGGGACCTGCAGAACGTCGAAGAGTCCCTCCAAGTCTTTTTACCGTGCTCTTCTTCATTTTCTTTTTTCCATGTGCCCTTTCTTTGGTTTCCATCATAGTAGAATCCTCTGATTCCCCAGATTGTTCCCCTGCTGGGTGTAAATTTGAGGAGGTTCCCTCTAAGGGTTCTTCTGGCATTCCTTGGGTCCCGTTTACACTCTCAATAATTGTTCCTTCTATAAGTGTATCTGGGCAAACTGCATCCACAGGCGGTTCAGGACAAGCTCTGTCCCCAGGAGGATCAAGGCAGGCGCCATCCCTAGGCCGAACCGGAACAACCCCATCTGCAGGAGGATCTGAACACATTCTGTTTGCAACTTTCAAGGCATGGTCATAAAGTTCTTCATTATCTTCAAAGTCCACTTCCTGCTCCCATACTTTTGAAATATTATGCCATGCTTCTGTGCAATTTGTATAGGAATGTCCAAATTTATCGCATAAGTTACATTTGATCATTGTACAGCTTGCCCTCTCGTGGCCCAAGGACTGGCACAAGTTACATTTTAGAACATCACAAGACATGCTTAGATGTCTGTTTGAACCACATCTATGGCACAAGGTTGGCTGACCAAAGTAAAAGCAGTTTCCTCTCTCTCTCCCAATAAAGAAAGAATTGGGCAGATGCTTTGTGACATTGCCATGTCGCCAAAGTCTGACTTGTATCTTCCAACCTCCAATCCAAATTTCTTCTGAGTCCATAATTCTCGTAGGTGGAGCCAGTATGTCACATTGTCTGCCAAGCCATACCAGAATATCTGATATTGGGACTGATTCATGTCTGAAGAGAATTGTTACAGACTTTGTTTCCGGTTTAGTCACAGGAATGGCCGCAAAGGGCTTCCACAATTCCGTGTCTTTAAGACTCTCATATCTTATCCAGAAATGATCCAAAGCCTGAGGTCTCTTAAAACTAACATCGTACTCACGGGAACCAGGAATATGGATAAGTGCATAAATTTCTTCTGCATGGAAGCCCAAGGATTCTTTTAATAGGTGTCTCCCTACAAAAATCCTGTCAGGCTTCATCTTCTCTGCGCCCTTATATCTCAACATGACCACATTCCTCCTTTTCAAAGGTTGTGCATTTCTGGTCACAGCGCTCGCAAAGGATCTCCCACTCCAGGCTGAAGGGGGTGCTGTGTGAACTGGGGTTACCTTAATGCCATTCCTTTGCATTACCCCATCTTCCGTTTGGGCCACTCTATCAGGAACTGTTTGAATAGGAGCAGCACTTTCAGTCTCCACAACCTTAATTTCACTCCCAGGCACTACAGGGTTAATGCTGTCTCCATTGCTGCTAATTACCACCTGCTGTTCTCCCTTCTCAGAGTTCTGAATCACAGGATCTGCTAATAAGCAGGGGGATGGTTCTGTAAGTCCAGGTGAGCATGGGTTCTCTGGCTCACTGCTCTCAGCAGCAGCAAACTCCATTTCCAGCTGCTCCTGATCACCACTCAGGCATTCAAGGTTTTTACTTTGCTGGTCTCCATTCCCTGTAATCTCTGCAACTTCTCCCAGGGTGGGAGTCTGAGGTAACCTAACCTCACAGGTGTCTGCTGCTTTCTTTCCATGTAATGGGCTTTTTACCACATCTTCTGTTGCTTCTGCCATTAACCCCTGCGATGCTGGAAGCTCTAGAACAGATCCATGCTCACAGCCTAATTCACCCTGAGGTGAGTCCCCTTCTCTGAACCCTGTTTCAGGGCTGTTACCTTCACCTGTAGAAAGCTCTGCGCCTTGCTATGCGCCCTGCTCAGCACTGTGGGTTAGCATTTCAATTATTTTTGAAAGGGAACATTTCTGTTTGACTGAAACCCCTGCAATTTTAGCAATCTCACCCTCCAGTTGGGTTACTTCAACATGCAGACGCTGTATTTGCTTCTTGTGCACATCTCTCTCAGAACCACGACATTTCCTTAACTCAATGTTTTCTTCCTCTAACTCAGCCTTCTTACTGTTATACCTCTGCAATAAAGCTTGGTTCTTTTCTTTCTTAAGCATATTCTGTTCTGCTCTTTCCTTTCTCTCCAAACTCTCCTGTACCTTGCATTCAGCCTCACCAAGGCCTACACCACTGCTGCAGCCTGCGGCCTCTCCTACTTCCATCTCCAACTCACAGCCACCAACCCCTGGGTCTAAGGCCATCCTGGCTCCCCTGCAGGAGCTCACCTGCAGCCCATCCTGGAGGAGTTATAGGGAGGGGGTATATGGGGTAACAGGAGGAGTTATAGGGAGCGGTTATATGGGGCAATATGAGGAGTTATAGGGAGCGGTTATATGGGGTAATAGGAGGAGTTATAGGGAGCAGTTATATGGGGTAATAGGAGGAGTTATAGGGAGCGGTTATATGGGGCAATAGGAGGAGTTATAGGGAGCGTGTATATGGGGCAATATGAGGAGCTATAGGGAGCATTAAGAGGAGTAATAGGGAGCGGTTATACCGAGCATTAGGAGGACATTGGGACATTTATAGTAATCATTTTCAGTCCATGTAGAAATGGAAGGAGTTACGTGGCACATACTGTAATGGGATAAATAGCAAACTTGGCAAAAGAGCAGGTTGTCCTGTGCCTGGCCAGTCGGAGAGTGTGCGCCAGTCGGAGAGTGTGCGCCAGTCGGAGAGTGTGCGCCAGTCGGAGAGTGTGTGCCAGTCTGAGAGTGTGCGCCAGTCGGAGGGTGTGCGCCAGTCGGAGAGTGTGCGCCAGTCGGAGAGTGTGCGCCAGTCGGAGAGTGTGTGCCAGCTTGCATCGTCACATACCTAGCGCTCTACATTTCTCATTATATTTGGAAATAAAATATCACAAGATCATTACAACTTCCACGTTTCCTCCTCATATTGTTGATGGTTCTGAATTATTTGTGATTAAAGAAAGCAGTTCATTGTGAACCCTTCGACTGAACTCTGCATCGTTGTGAGTTTCCCTCGCTTTCACTACAGCCCGCTTCTTACGCACACCATACACTTCCATGGGGTCCCCCTCTTATGCACACCATACACTTCCATGGGGTCCCCCTCTTATGCACACCATACACTTCAATGGGGTCCCCCTCTTATGCACACCATACACTTCAATGAGGTGTCTCCTACGGGTTTGCAGCCACAGCAGCAAGGGATTGTGGGACGTGACTTTGGAAGTCCCCGCAGTGAGTGACAGCGATACCCCCCATGCTGCCTGCACACACTGAGGGGCAGTTTGGGGGATTATTAAGCGTGTGTTCCCCCCACGAGCTCAGGACCCTATATACTGCATGGGATCGCTCACACAGTCTGTTAGCGATAGTCTGACGAGTCGGTGATGAGATTTATTCATTAGGGGTTCGCAGACCTGATATTTTCTATCAGGGGTAACAAAAGTTGGGAAACACTATTATACATCCATAGGTTTTCAGCATTGCTCCATTATTATTTTAAGTATATTTGGGCCTTGTTTGATCCATTTTTGGGTGCGACTTCTTAAGGGTTTCTTCCGGACCTGAGCGAACAGAAAAAAGATTTAGTAGCCAGGACGCTTGATACTGGAATCCTGGTGTCTATGCTGCAGCACGGACTAATCTGTCAGTCACCGCTTCAGCACGGACTAATCTGTCAGTCACCGCTTCAGCACGGACTAATCTGTCACTCACCACTGCAGCACGGACTAATCTGTCAGTCCCCGCTTCAGCACGGACTAATCTGTCAGTCACCGCTTCAGCACGGACTAATCTGTCACTCACCGCTGCAGCACGGACTAATCTGTCACTCACCGCTGCAGCACGGACTAATCTGTCACTCACCGCTGCAGCACGGACTAATCTGTCACTCACCGCTGCAGCACAGAGTAATCTGTCACTCACCGCTGCAGCACAGCCTATCCTGCTGTGCCGGCGAGACCGAATAGCAGGAAAGGGCGGGCTGTTCCCAGTCGCAGCGGTTCACAGATTATGCAAACGTAACATGTGGAATTGTCCAATATATTTACATTAAAAAAAAAAAAAACACAGAAAGGAGCCTGGCAGGACCAGTCATTCAGGGCTACACCGCTAGTCTGCCATGCGGATGGGGTGAGTGTGAGCGTGGGTATGTGTGAGCATGTGTGAGTGTATGTGTGAGCATGTGTGTGAGCGCGTGTGTGAGCGCATGTGTGTGCGAGCGCGTGTGTGTGAGAGTGTGTGTGGATATATATAAATATAGGGGGGTTGGGCAATATACTGTACATGTAACCCTCCCAGCCCGGCTCCTGGGGAGTTTACATTACACGTCTCTGTAATTAGCTTGCTCAGGGTTGGTTACCTTGTCAGGGTGCTGGATCCATGCGGCCGGGCGTTAGTAATGCAATGTTGGGCGACACACAAACAGCAGCTTTATTAATCACTATTGATACAGTCTCTGTTACATCTTGCACAACACTTCCTGTATAGTATCATCACTGTTATCTGCTTGTGCTGTCTGTATCCTCTCCCCTAGATGCCCCAATCTCGGTCTGCTAGGAAGGTGCTGAGGCTTCACTAACTGCTGTTACCTAAAGGATCCCGCTGCTGTGCAGCGTCTGTAATGATCCATCTCCTGTGAGCCCCTGCCGGGCCTTGTACTACCCCTCTCTCTGTGTCTGTTGTCAGTATCCCCGTCCTGGGTATTGAATGCCATCACTAGGCCTTCAAGCCAGCTATGGACTCTCCCTATGGTGCTCGTTCAACTATGCCTCGGGGCTGCGGTTTGGGGAGCCCCCTCTGGGCTTAGGCTGCCTCTGTGTGAATATTTAGAGTAGTGTGGAGCCATTCCAGAGAATGCTATCTACAGGACACGGCCCCTAACTGGAAAACAATAAAGGGATCATTGCAATATACTATATGTATCTACTATATACACTATTCACAGTGAGATCCCCCACCTGCGACCCCTCCGGGAACCTGACCTAGAATCCTCTCAATCGTGTGTATGTGTGTGTGTGTGTGTATATATATATATATATATATATATATATATATATATATATATATATATATATATATATATATATATATATATATATATATATATATATATATATATAAAGAAAAAAGAAGAAAAGAAAAAAAAGAAAGAAAAAGCGCCCGATCCTTGTGTAAATTCAGATTTAAAAGGTTTTAATTTTCATGAACAGACGATTGTCAACTCACACTTTGTCAGTTTAAAATAAGCAATTTATGGGACAAGCCCATGCACCACGCTGACGTCCAAGTTTCAGAGGTCTTCCATCTGCATACAAATATAGCTGCTGTGAATCAGCTCTGCTGTGGGATATGCTGCCGGTACAACCTTTCTCCTTCACCTCTGCAGGGATAGTACGTATTTCTGGCTGTATTCTGTCTTCCACCGATCGAGTAGCAGGATGCAGGAACTGACGTCTGTGCTCTGGAGCTTGAGCTGTTTGGCCACCGTAGTTTCCTGTACCACATGACCTTACGCGTTTCATCCGTCTCAGCGGTTTTTATCAGGGGATAAACACTGGTAGAGTTGACTGACTATTTATACTAATGCAATCCAATAAAATATGTAAATGTCAGTCAACCTAAATCAATTACATTTATATAGAGAACATCTGTGCTGGGTGTTCTAGCCTAATAGCAGAGTATATACAAGGACATTATATATATAATTAGATGATAAAGTTGTACATAAACTACATAAATTTGTCTAAATAACAAGTAAACATAATATATACAAAACCAACATATAAAATAAACAAATACTATAAATAACATGTATTATCAAAAGCATAGGTTTTACCTATAAATTAATTTGTTTTGCTATAACTTTACTACAAATTTAAACAATGAATTAGATAAAATAATTAGTAAAATCATACCATATTATGTATAAAAAAGGCTTAATTAGCATTAAATATATTATTAGAGCAATAATTATCTATACAAAAAAATGGCAATGGAAGGGATGAATCTTGATGGTTAGTAATCTAAACTTTTTACCTAGATGAAATAATGGAAAGAGATTTCATTAATATAATTTGTATATATAAATTCATTAGATAGAATAATTGATTTTATTACTTATAACCAGTCGTTAATTGCAGATAATCATGATAATAGAGAAGGAATCAAATTGGCTCAAATTGAGCATAGTGGATCAAAACTAGATGGTTAGGGATATAGAGAGAGAACCTCTACATGGGTTTGTGGGAGGAACTCCATGTTTGGGGTGATGCGGATCTGGGGGCGAACCTGGTGTTCTATGGCCGTTACATCGACGATATTATTTTAATTTGGGATGGACCCATCGAGTGTCTGGAGAATAAACTACAATCTTTTAATCATAACGACATGGATCTCAAATTCACATTTAATATAAGTAAAAAGAATATAGTGTTTCTGGACTTGGAATTAGAAATTGGTAAGGACTGTATGATTATCACCAAAACACCTTTTAAAACAGTGGCAACCAATGGTTACCTGCATAATAGGAGTAACCATTACAAAAAATGGCTTGACAATATCCCCAGGGGCCAATTTCTCAGAGTCAGGAGAAATTGTTCTCTTGACTCTGATTTTTTGGTTCAGGGGGAATTGTTAGTCAAAAAATGTATATCTAAAGGTTACGACATTCATGTCATTCTGGAGACATTTAAACAGGTTGGTGCCCTGGATCGTATAGCTTTACTCAATAAATCTAAAAAGAATTATCAAAAAGAAATAACAACTATTGAGAAAAAAGTAGTTACACTAACGAAATCTCCTTTGTTTATTACTACATTTAATAATGCAGCAAAAATTATTAGTTCTATCCTAAACAAACATTGGAACATCATGCGAAGAGATCCTATTATTGGTTTAAAATTACCATCTAAAATTCCAATTATTTATAGGAAAGCTAGGAATATAAAAACTTTATTGGCACCTAGTCGTTTGAAACCAAATTCAGTTCCTCAAATAAAAAGGATACAAAAAAGTGGTAATTCATCATGTGGTCGGAGTAGATGTTTAACTTGCAAACATATATATAAAGAGGATAATGTTATATCATAATAAAACTACACATGTAATAAAAGGTCTAATCAATTGTCATATATATGATCATATGCCCATGTGGCTATCAGTATGTGGGTAGAACTACACGTACACTAAGCACACGTTTTTTAGAACACAGACGCAATATTATTCATGATATCACGACCCACAATTTATCAAAACATTTTTTAGAAACACATCATAAAGATCCATCTTCTATTTTGGTGATGGGGTTAGAATTGATACCCTCCACTTTGTTAAGTGGAGATAGGCTTAAGACACTAAATTCACGTGAGACATACTGGATATACATGTTAGACACCCTAAGTCCAGGTGGTCTTAATGATTGCATCGACACAAGCACTATTGTATAGCATCAATTTCAGATTATACCAGTTTAGGGTGTATTCAGAGGTCTGGGTTGAACATGTTATACATGTTCCTTCTGTTTCTCCCAGATGGTGTATTTTGAATAGTACCCTTAGTCAGGTTCACATTCCCATACTAATTGGTAAATTTATACATTTATTCATTCACAATCACATATATTATAAATTTGTATATAGATTTATAATATTTAATATGTTATTCTTAGAATTTATATTTAGAAGATATTTATCAAAAACATATTATATTATCACACAAACACAAATGATATATATACATATATTTTTTATTATGGTATCAACACAAATCAGTAAGTAACTGAACAATTTTATTTGATTGCTGGCTTCTTGATATTATATCTCCAGTTTAGATCTTATGCTGATTTGCTCATGCTCTCCCTCCTCCTTCTCTCCTTCTCTCCCGTTTTTTGGGGGTTCATAATTTACCGGTTATAGTAACTTATCCATCTTTCTGGGATAGACTCTCATTTAGTTCTCTCTCTATATCCCTAACCATCTAGTTTTGATCCAATATGCTCAATTTGAGCCAATTTGATTCCTTCTCTATTATCATGATTATCTGCAATTGACGACTGGTTATAAGCAATAAAAGCAATTATTCTATCTAATGAATTTAGATATACAAATTCTATTAATGAAATCTCTTTCCATTATTTCATCTAGGTAAAAAGTTTAGATTACTAACCATCAAGATTCATCCCTTCCATTGCCATTTTTTTGTATAGATAACTAATGCTCTAATAATATATTGAATGCTAACTAAGCCTTTTTTATACATAATATGGTATGATTTTACTAATTATTTTATCTAATTCATTGTTTAAATTTGTAGTAAAGTTATAGCAAAACAAATTAATTTATAGGTAAAACCTATGCTTTTGATAATACATGTTATTTATAGTATTTGTTTATTTTATATTATGGTTTTGTATATATTATGTTTACTTGTTATTTAGACAAATGTATGTAGTTTATGTACAACTTTATCATCTAATTATATATATAATGTCCTTGTATACTCTCTGCTATTAGGCTAGAACACCTAGCACAGATGTTCTCTATATAAATGTAATTGATTTAGGTTGACTGACATTTACATATTTTATTGGATTGCATTAGTATAAATAGTCAGTCAACTCTACCAGTGTTTATCCCCTGTAAATAGTCAGTCAACTCTACCAGTGTTTATCCCCTGATGAAATCCGCTGAGACGGATGAAACGCGTAGGGTTACGTGGTACAGGAAACTACGGTGGCCAAACAGCTCAAGCTCCAGAGCACAGACGTCAGTTCCTGCATCCTGCTACTCGATCGGTGGAAGACAGAATACAGCCAGAAATACCTACTATCCCTGCAGAGGAGAAAGGTTGTACCGGCAGCATATCCCACAGCAGAGCTGATTCACAGCAGCTATATTTGTATGCAGATGGAAGACCTCTGAAACTTGGACGTCAGCGTGGTGCATGGGCTTGTCCCATAAATTGCTTATTTTAAACTGACAAAGTGTGAGTTGGCAATCGTCTGTTCATGAAAATTAAAACCTTTTAAATCTGAATTTACACAAGGATCGGGCGCTTTTTCTTTCTTTTTTTTTTCTTAGGTATCGTTGGGAGGTTGGTGAGCCCAAGAACTAAGCTGCCCAGGACTTCAATTTCATTTTTAAGGATTTGTATGGACATTTTTTATATTGATTCTATTTTTGTCAACATTGAAAAAGAGACTTACACACATTTTTTTATAGGTATTTTTTATTTTTTATTGTTTTTGTTGCCAACATACATTTTTTATTATATTTTTTATTTTTTCACATATATTTTTTCACAATTTTGTGTATTTACTTTTTATATTGCAATTTGCCTAGTTTCCTGCAAATTTAGAAGCATTGTCATATATCTGTGCTGGGTATATCATTCTGCAGTGTGAGGTCTGTTTTGCAAGGTTATAGGTGTGTGTTAATAGGGACGCTGTCAATTATTTTAATTATATATATATATATATATATATATATATATATATATATATATATATCTCCTGCTATGACATCACTATAACTAGGCAGAAGTGGGCGGGGCTATGATTCTGGCTTGTCACCAGGCACCATGTAATAGGGAAAGGGGCGTTACTCTGTGTGGGCACACACAGTTAACCCTTTAAGGCCATAGTAATTCCAAAGGGGGCTTAGGCGGCGATTAGAGTGCTCCGCACACGCGATGGAGTGCATGACGTCACGCGCGCCTGCCACTCGCACGAAACCTGCACTGAGGTCCGTGGTGGCGGGGAGGCGTGGCAGTGATGTCACGTGAGCTGCTCGCCATCATTGGCTGAAAAGCGCACGTGACCTTGCCGTCGCGCAACAAAGATGAAATCCTTGGTTTTGCCGGGAATTGGTCGCGCTTCTTTGCTTGCGCGGTCACCCGCTCCATGGGCCACATCATGAGGGTACATACATTTGTTCCGGAGGCGCGCGGCATTACCCATATGATCGTAGTATTAAGAAGTGACGATAATAGATGTCAATATCGACTTATCGTGGTATGCGATCAGCCGTGGGATCCTTTGACGGGCAGCTGGTGTCTTGCAGTTTAAGACGCAGTCGCTTTAAAGGAGACGGAGCGGCCAGGAGAGATCCCTCCTTCCGGCTTTCCCTGGGGTTAGCAGCACCTCTCTTACCGGGAGGATCGCTTTCCTCTGGGCTCACCCCACTCCCATCATTCGTTCCCGTTCCGTCTGCGATGTCCAGCGATATTTATTTATAAAATGTGTTACCAGGAAGTAATACATCGAGTTACCTCTCGTTTTCAAGTATGCCCTGGCAAGTATCAAGCATGATATGGTGAAGTAAGGGTGCTGTATTTTATTGATTTTTAAATGTACTTTATTTAAAAGCACATTTACGTTTATAATATGTTAAAGCTAAATGCCTTCCACATCATTTTGAACATTTAATTTGGAAACGCGTTTTCAAGTGAATACATTTATTGAGGTCTTGTGTTTTTTGCGTGTGTTTAGTATCCCTTGCTACGCATCCTAGTCAACAGATATTTATTACAATAAATATTATCTTGATCATTTCTTAATATCGTGTAACCCTCCTTGCCCGGCCCCTAGGAGTATACATCCAGTGTCTATTCACTTGGCTGTGCTCAGCCTTCGTTACCTTGTTAGGGTGCGGGATCCATGCCGGGCGTTGGAAATGCAATGATGGGCGCCAGGAACTTTATTCATGCACATAGCAGCTTTATTTACCGTCCTAGATAAGTGCTCAGTCATATCATACAATACAACATGTACAGTATTTGCTCTCTCCACTGTGCCTATCGTTTCTTTTCTCTTCCCCAGCTACCCCAATCTCGGCCTGTTGGGGAGGTGCAAAGACATTATTCATCCTATGTTACCTAACTGATCTCTTTCCTGGGTAGTCTGTCGTGTTCCATCCCCTGGGGGCCCCTTCAGGGTCTAACTCTCTCTCCTCTCATTGTTCTCAGTATCCACTTCTTAGTTCCTGAATGCCACCTCGTGGCCTTCTGGATTAGAGTTAGCTAGGGATCCTCCAGTTGGGCTGATCCTGCGATATCTTGGGGTTACAGTTCGTATAACCATGTCTGGGCTTAGGCTTCCTCCATGTGCGCTGGGAGAGTAGCGATAAGTCTTTTCTATGGACACTAGCTGGGAATGGCACTGTCCCTAACTACAAAACAAGAAAAGGTATATCGGCCCTATTGTAGAATCATCTAGACACTAAACTTATTTACAAAATGCACAATGAGGCCCCTCCACAGTAACTCCTCTGGGGACCTGTCTTTCAGATCTTTCTCCCTCCCCACTGTGACATCACGGTCAGCAGGCAGAACTGGGCAGGGCTTAACATCTAAGGCCATTGTAATCCCAAAGGGGGGGGAGGGGGCGGTTACAATCGTTATGTTGGGAAATGTTCTGTTGAGGCCCAACACTGGTCTATATACTGTACATAGATAAATATAATACAACAAGTATGTATGAAAATACCTCCAGGTAACTTCTGTAGCCTGCGCTGATGTAGGAGCTAAAGTGTTCTGACTTTGAGATGCAGAAACCAACGCGGATCTTCATTCTTTCCATTTTCTTTAAGAGATCTCTCTTTGCCCTTTTTGTAATCCGATGCTCTGCTCAGGAGATATCAGCGTTTTAAACAATAGTCCGGGAGGTTAACATGGAGCTCTCCCCAGAGCCCAGTGCAGTCTGAAGGTTACCATGGCAACCTCAGAAGCTGGAGATAAATCATGTTTTTTTAACAGTAATAAACGTTTATTTTGAATAAGAGCCGGGCGGTCAGGGGCAAAATACAAACATATGAGTGAAACTGATATAGGCTGATGGGGGAGATTGCTGCTTTAAGGTGTGTGCAAAGCTATTAAACATGGTTACTGTGTGTACATTCGAAAAGAGGCTTCTAAGGGGATACTATTACTATTTACAAATGTACCCATGAGGAACGTTTCAAGGGAACTTTGCATCCCAAGGACAGGAAGTGACGGGGGTCATCTCATGAGATTACAGGACAGGAAGTGAAGGGGGGGTCATCTCATGAGATTACAGGAAGTGACACGGGGTCATCTCATGAGATTACAGGACAGGAAGTGACAGGGGGGGGTCATCTCATGAGATTACAGGAAGTGACACGGGGTCATCTCATGAGATTACAGGACAGGAAGTGACAGGGGGGGGTCATCTCATGAGATTACAGGAAGTGACACGGGGTCATCTCATGAGATTACAGGACAGGAAGTGACAGGGGGGGGGGTCATCTCATGAGATTACAGGCCAAGAAGTGACAGGTGGTCATCCCATGAGAATACAGGACAGGAGATTTCCCCAGCAGGAAATGTATGAGATCTTCACAGTCAAGGCAGTGACCATGTGGGATTTACTACCCACGGAGGAGACACTGATGGCAGATACAGTAGATAGGTATAAGACAAGCTTAGGGCTCTGTCTACAAAGGAAAGTTACACATTCAGATGTAGAAAGACTTGCTGTCCTTGTGGCTTGCGGAGAAAAATGTGGAAATACACGGCCACAATGACCGCAAGCATTGTGGCCCCAGAAGGATTAATGTGGCAGGGGGGTCCATGCTTTGGAAGGGGAGAGAGAATACCGATCCCCTCCTTCCAGGTGAGCTGCGCAGCCGTCTGCGCAGCGTGTCCCTGGGAGAATCCATTTGAGTACGTTGTAGACGTAGCTACCCTGGAGTGCCAGACCCCATAACTTGCTAGCTACATCCTAAAGACCCGGCTCATTTTGCTAGGGGAAACTTGTGTGCAGAACGCAATTTGTCACTATGTGGAACTGAAGGATGACTCCTTCTTCTTCCGTTCTGTCATCAGTGACAGAGCGATCACATGACTGTGAGAGATCTCATGACCATGCGTGCAGGAAGGCCAAAGTGGTGTTAACCCACTGTAACTTCACGTCACATTACCACTGACAGCGTATCTTCCAAGGACAGCAACCCAGCGCCAAGTCATGTTGTCCCGCGTAAAAAGAGCCTGGTGTTAACTACAACGGACAATCGTAACAATGACATGCAGGACCGGCCAGGACTTTTGAGGGGCTCGGTGCATTGGGGTTTTGGCGGGACCTGCTTACCTTATACGCAGAGGCATCTCCTACTGCCATGCACCGTGACGTTGTCATGGCAACGAACGTAGCACCATGTGACATCACGATGCAATGACAGCGTGATGCTGGAGGAGATGCCACTCCGGAGAAGGTAAGAGACAGAGAGGCCCAGCGCTCTCTCCCGGGGCTTCATTTTGGTGGGGAAGGGCGCAGGGCCTCTGTAACCAGGGGGCACCGCCATCGAGCTGGCCCTGATGACATGCAAATGAGGCGTTATCATCATGACTCATATAAACGTAAGTCCGTTAAGGTTAACGTGGGGACTTAACATTACGTTACTAAAGCTCTACCCATACTTGGCTCCCATCCAGACACTGGAATACAAGGTATGGATGAGTGTCACCCCACAGTTAGGTATGATTTATATAACATAGCGCTATTTCCCTCTCCTCTACTCCTCAACTTGAGCTGAAGACCTGTTTTGAGGTCTGGATCAGAGGAAAGCCAGGACTAGCATCACGTGCTGCGTTGTTAAGTTTGCCAATGAAGTGTAGTTTGGACGTTATCTTTGCATGTAATTTACGTTGAGGATACCAGTTAACACAAGGAGTGTAAAATCCCTTTAGGTAACGTCCCGTTACGAATTGACGTAGCTTGGTGTTTCTGCTTGATCACTGACAAATGTATCACTGGGTTATTTTTATTTTTTTTAGAGTCGAGCAGTAAATACGGGATGAGTATCCGAACCGATTAGCATCTAACAAAGGTTGAAGTTGATGGACATCCGTCTGTCTGTTTTTCAACCTAATCTTCTATGTGCTATGTGACGGAGCACGTGTGAAAGTAGCACGGATGGTGTTACATGGCTGACAGTGTGTCCACTGAAAGAGCTGCTGGAAGAAAAGGAGAAGTTTAAGTAGGCGTTTTTTAACCCTTTCGCTCCCTAGGGGCCAGCTAACTTCTCTGGCCGCAGTTCACATCTGCGCTGAATTCTCCCACATACAGCGCCAAGGTGCACCCATTTTCAGAGGTCTGCGCTGACCGCCATTTCTTTTGTTGGTATTTTATTTTTGTATTTACTTTAACCCTTTGGCCGCCCCAAGACGTAGACGCTACGGCATAGGGACTGGTACTGCAGGGGGACTACATCATCTCCTTGGCGTGATTGTTTTGTAGGCGAGCTGGCGTCCGGCGCTCCTTGGAAACAGGGGAAGTGGAGTCCGATTCCTCCGTTTCTGGGTTAAGGGATGCCGTAATACGAATGTCCGCACACAACAGCTTTTAAAAAGAAGATGAAAAAAAAAACAGCATTGGACAGGGCGAGACGAAATCTCTTAACCCCTTGGGCGCCAGAGGCACTAAAGTTGCACAGCCCCTCCGGCAAATGCTGCTCAGAGCATTTGCCGGAGGGGCCGTGCAACTCTAGTGCCTCTGGCGCCCAAAGGGTTAAGAGAGTTCGTCTCGTCCTGTCTGTTGCTGTTTTTTTTATTTGAAAGCTGAAGCGTTGGAAATATTAAGTGTCCGGGAGGTTGAAATGAAGCTCTCCCCAGAGCCCAGTGCAGAAGTTGGAGATGAAGAAAATCATGTGTTTAACACTAGATAAATGTTAATAAAATAGAGCAGGACCTGCTCAGGGGGCAAGATACTAACAGTATACGGGGCTTTCAGAGGGGAATTGCTGCTTTAATCTCCTGGGACAAAAAAAATACTGTTGGAGTGCTGGGGTTAGCCTTATTTTGGCGAGCAGTGCAGAGCAGGGTCGTCATCGGGACATCATGTAGACGCGTTCTATGGATGTAGGTGTGTAGCGCACAGCATCCAGCAGAGAACAGGTCTGGCAAAAACTTTCTTTATTGGCAAGGCATTAAAAAGAGGGGTGCAACCCTTCAACGCGTTTCGTGCAAAGCACTTTATCAAGAAGTGCCTCTACACGATATACAGCCACTTAAATACACAAAGTCTGTCAAATCTCGCGATATTTCGTGACGTCATCAGACCGCTACTATCCAATCAGAAGGACATTCCCCGCGCATGCGCGCCGAGATCGAGCCCAGCGCCAGCAAGATCACCGCATACCACGCCTCTCACTGTCCCTGCGATGTGCACCCGCTGGTAAACACAACGCTGATCAGGAGACCAGCCATGGAAGCGGCAATCAAGCACACCGGACCCCTCGCCACGCGCATGCGCATGCGGACATTCCAAACATGCCTGATCTACTGACTGATCGGTGCAGCTGAGCTGTCAAGTGTAAAAGAAGCAGACTCATCTGCACCGCTCCCCCAGCAGGGCAATAACAGGTTAATACACTACACATAAAAAAAGGCGGCCCATATCCACACAGATCTACGTTTAGCATGGCCCATAATGTTGCTATGCATCAAAAAAATTTAAACAAATACAATTTATTATCTAAACACTTAGCTAAACTACTCTAAACAAGATACCTCATTAAAATATAAGTATAAGCTATACTCATGTAAAAACAAATGTGCTCCCTCTTGATGAACATGATCATTATGTATATATGAAAAACAATAATAATTTGCATGTTAATTATTTCTACTGTGGAGAGCCTAATAGAAAAAACACAGAAATGTATACTTTTTGACAATGTACACAAAGGTATTGTTGAAAGCCATTATACTACAATGGAAGTGAGGGACTACCAATAGTCTTATATTTGTGCCATGTTTTGAGCAATTTTATCATTATTAAAGATTTTGAATTTATGATTGATACTGTTCTTATCCCAAACCAACTATATGATGAATCATCAAAATAAGAATTTGTTATCTATAGACAATTCGTATAAACAAGTTCAATCATATAAACTGTCATATGATGTCCACACAATGTATTACAAAAATCATTATCAGGTCTGTTCCCAAAGAATGCTGTCATTATTGAAATACATTTTTATTATTATTATTTTTTTGTAGATATTAGGACAATTCTATTTAGATTACATGAATCCGTACTTTTCTATCATAAAGTCCATAATTACTTTATGAAGTGGTTTATAGTCCACTCCACATTAATTCCTTCTGGGAACCTTGTTCTGAGCGTAAAGATCCAAAAGGATTCTCTACAATTCAGAGTCTTGAGAACATCTCCCCCTCTCTCTTGTTTTTTAATTTTCTCTAAACCTATGAACGTGAAGTTCTTTATGCTGCCCTTACTACATTGCGTAAAATGTTTCGACACTGGGTGGTCCAGATCCCCTTTGCGAATTAGTCTACAATGTTCTTGCATTCTAATTTTTAGAGCCCTCGTAGTTCTACCAACATATCTCTTCCCACATCCACAACTGATTAGATAAACTACAAAACTTGTATTACAGTTAATATAGCTACCAATGTTATACTTTTTATGTGGACTGTGGGAAAAGAAATGCTGCGAGGGCTTCATAAATTGACACATGTTACAGCTATTGCATCTATACGAGCCCTTCGTCAGGAACCGGTCAGGCTCACCCATTTTGGTGGAGATTACACTTGGTGAAATAAACGTGGCCAATGTCTTAGCTCGCCTGTATACACACTTTGGGCCGGACTTTGTATACTCACTAAGAATGGGATCCATTCGTAATAGTTCCCAATGTTTGTTTATTATCTCTCGAACCTGACCACTTGATCTATTGTATTGAGATATAAATAGGGGGCACACCTTGTCATTGTGGTGAGTTGTGTTCTTCCCCTTTTGCTCATTCCTCATCCTGGACCCAGGGGGGAGTGTGTTTTCTCTATCCATTTTCATTACTTCTGTGACAGTGGATTGGAGGGTCTCCCGATCATACCCTCTTTCTATGAATTTCTTGGTCAGCACCTCAGACTGGGCCTTGAAATCACTCATTGTGGAGCAATTCCTCCGTAGTCTGATGTACTGACCTTTGGGTATTCCCTTTACCACTGATCTGGGGTGACAGCTGTCCGCTCTAAGAAATGAATTCCTTGAGTTCGTTTTTGTATACACATCTGATTGTATTTTTTGGTCCATATCAATATAGAATAGAATGTCAAGGTAGCTGATGTGTTGTGAGTGATAATTTATCGTAAAGTGAATATCTAAAGTGTTTTTATTAATATGATTAAAAAATTCCAATAGTGTTTCTGTGCTCCCGTGCCATATAAAGATTAAGTCGTCTATAAAACGTTTATAAAAAATGATATTGTGTCTAAACAGATTGGTGCTATTGTAAATGAAAGTGTTCTCCCACCACCCCATAAATAAATTGGCATAGGAGGGGGCAAAACTTGTCCCCATTGCCGTCCCCCGAAGTTGTAAATAAAACTTGTGCTCAAAAAGAAAATAATTGTGTGTGAGAAGAAAAAGTATAGATTCCATGATGAAGGTTGTCATAGGTAGAGAGCTACCTGGACATGTGCTACCTGGACATTCTTTTTTATTTTAAAGCTGAAGCGTTGGAAATATTAAGTGTCCGGGAGGTTGAAATGAAGCTCTCCCCAGAGCCCAGTGCAGAAGTTGGAGATGAAGAAAATCATGTGTTTAACACTAGATAAATGTTAATAAAATAGAGCAGGACCTGCTCAGGGGGCAAGATACTAACAGTATACGGGGCTTTCAGAGGGGAATTGCTGCTTTAATCTCCTGGGACAAAAAAAATACTGTTGGAGTGCGGGGGTTAGCCTTATTTTGGCGAGCAGTGCAGAGCAGGGTCGTCATCGGGACATCATGTAGACGCGTTCTATGGAGTAACTCCACTGGTGATACCTAGAGTTGGGCAATGTCGTGATACGATGCTATAAAAATTACGTCGATGTTGAAATGTTTTATTACCACGATGTTACTGTCAGCAACGCATCAGAGTCCTATGACGTTTTAGGGACAGTTAGAGCCTGAAAGAAAGCAGATTTGCCCATGTAAAAAGGATCCCAGCACCCACCATTCACCCATCAGTGATAGCAGCACCCCTCTTTTGCACGATCGGTATCCCCATTCCTCTTCATCCCATGGCTAACACCATCTCTGATGTTCATACACACATTGTTGCGAGACCGCACTCAATAAAAATATGTGTGAGGCTTCACATGGGGCCGCTAACCTCAACCCAAGGCAGCAGATATAATCAATATAGAAAATAGAGATGGTCTCTACAGCACTGCAAACGGTGTTATTATGTAATCATAATAACAGGCAATAAACCCAAAAAATCAATAGGTAATAAACATGAAAGAAAAAACCCCAGGGATAGAAAAATCATTACAAATGGCGGCATTTCTGGCCTGGTCGCCATTAATCTCCGAGGTTCAGTGATGGGCGGACGTAAGGACGTTTACATTTACTTTCACATGTCATTTATTTCCAAAAACCCCTTTAACTTGTAATCATTGATCACAAGAAATACCTCCCATAGTGTGCTTCTTTTTCTTTAGCGTGAATGTGAGGTGGGGGCGTCTTTCCTGCAGGCGCGGCTTCTCCCGGTATCGCACGGTATCGCCGGGGCCAGGTTCATCTCGCGGCGCCATGCAACCAGATGTTGAGATGTATCTAATTGTGTGCGTCTCTCTCGCCCCTTTCATCAGAGGCCCCAGGACAATTCCTGGGTTCTTAAACAGCGGGGTCATGGAAGAAGGAAATATACACGGGACCCTTTAGCAGGGCCGGGGGATGGCGGTGCTATCGGTGCTACTGCACTGAGCGCCGCGGTTAGAGGCCCCGCGCTCTTCCCCACAACAATTAAACTGATTGCCGGGGGAGAGCGCGAAGCCTCTAACTCTCTTACCTTCTCCATCTCTTCCTGCAGGGTCCCTCATTATGGCGTTGTGACGTCAAATGGCGTTGCGTCACCATGGCAACGGGACATCACGTGACATTGCTATGAAAACAGGATGCCCTGTGACGCCGCGTTGTCCGCCATTAGGCTAAGGCCCCGCTCCCGCAGTCAGCGCGCCCGCACTGCAGACAGGCAATTGACCGCTACTTGCGGTCTGCAGGGAGCGGGAGATATAAATTTTCTGCCTCTCGCGCATCACTGCTCCGTCCTCCCGAGCCGGCCAAAAGTTAACAAAAAAACCAGGACACACACCCGCAGATCCTTCCCTGCTCCCCTCCACTAACACACACACACAGGCACTCACACACACATACCCGCAGCTCCTTCCCTGCTCCCCTCCACTCACACACACACAGGCACTCACACACACACACACACACACCCGCAGCTCCTTCCCTGCTCCCCTCCACTAACACACACACACAGGCACTTACATACACACACCCGCAGCTCCTTCCCTGCTCCCCTCCACTCACACACACACAGGCACTCACACACACACACCCGCAGCTCCTTCCCTGCTCCCCTCCACTCACACACACACAGGCACTCACACACACACCCGCAGCTCCTTCCCTGCTCCCCTCCACTCACACACACACAGACACTCACACACACACACCCGCAGCTCCTTCCCTGCTCCCCTCCACTCACACACACACAGGCACTCACACACACCCGCAGCTCCTTCCCTGCTCCCCTCCACTCACACACACACAGGCACTCACACACACATAGGCACTCACACACACACAGGCACTCACACACACACACACCCGCAGCTCCTTCCCTGCTCCCCTCCACACACACATACACAGGCACTCACACACACCTGCAGCTCCTTCCCTGCTCCCCTCCACACACACATACACAAGCACTCACACACACACACCCGCAGCTCCTTCCCTGCTCCCCTCCACTCACACACACACAGGCACTCACACACACACACACACCCGCAGCTCCTTCCCTGCTCCCCTCCACACACACATACACAGGCACTCACACACACACACACCCGCAGCTCCTTCCCTGCTCCCCTCCACACACACATACACAGGCACTCACACACACACACACACCCGCAGCTCCTTCCCTGCTCCCCTCCACTCACACACACACACACAGGCACTCACACACACACCCGCATATCCTTCCCTGCTCCCCTCCACTCACACACACACTGGCACTCACACACACACACACACACACACACCCGCAGCTCCTTCCCTGCTCCCCTCCACACACACATACACAGGCACTCACACACACACACCCGCAGCTCCTTCCCTGCTCCCCTCCACTCACACACACACAGGCACTCACACACACACACACCCGCAGCTCCTTCCCTGCTCCCCTCCACACACACATACACAGGCACTCACACACACACACACACCCGCAGCTCCTTCCCTGCTCCCCTCCACTCACACATACACAGGCACTCACACACACACACACCCGCAGCTCCTTCCCTGCTCCCCTCCACTCACACACATACACAGGCACTCACACACACACCCGCAGCTCCTTCCCTGCTCCCCTCCACTCACACATACACAGGCACTCACACACACCCGCAGCTCCTTTCCTGCTCCCCTCCACTCACACACACACACAGGCACTCACACACACACACACCCGCAGCTCCTTCCCTGCTCCCCTCCACTCACACACACACAGGCACTCACACACACACACACCCGCAGCTCCTTCCCTGCTCCCCTCCACACACACAGGCACTCACACACACACACCCGCAGCTCCTTCCCTGCTCCCCTCCACTCACACATACACAGGCACTCACACACACACACACACCCGCAGCTCCTTCCCTGCTCCCCTCCACTCACACACACACACACACACACACACACACACACACACACACACACACACACACACACACACACACACACACACACACACACACACACACACACACACACACACACACAGGCACTCACACACACACACCCGCAGATCCTTCCCTGCTCCCCTCCACTCACACACACACTGGCACACACACACACACACACACACACACACACACACACACACACACACACACACACACACACACACACCCGCAGCTCCTTCCCTGCTCCCCTCCACTCACACACACACAGGCACTCACACACACACACCCGCAGCTCCTTCCCTGCTCCCCTCCACACACACATACACAGGCACTCACACACACACACCCGCAGCTCCTTCCCTGCTCCCCTCCACACACACATACACAGGCACTCACACCCACACACACACCCGCAGCTCCTTCCCTGCTCCCCTCCACTCACACACACATAGGCACTCACACACACACCCACAGCTCCTTCCCTGCTCCCCTCCACACACACAGGCACTCACACACACACCCGCAGCTCCTTCCCTGCTCCCCTCCACTCACACATACACAGGCACTCACACACACACACACACACCCGCAGCTCCTTCCCTGCTCCCCTCCACTCACACACACACAGGCACTCACACACAGACCCGCAGCTCCTTCCCTGCTCCCCTCCACTCACACATACACAGGCACTCACACACACACACACCCGCAGCTCCTTCCCTGCTCCCCTCCACTCACACACACACACACACACACACACACAGGCACTTACACACACACACGCAGCTCCTTCCCTGCTCCCCTCCACTCACACACACACTGGCACTCACACACACCCGCAGCTCCTTCCCTGCTCCCCTCCACTCACACACACACAGGCACTCACACACAGACCCGCAGCTCCTTCCCTGCTCCCCTCCACTCACACACACACAGGCACTCACACACACAGGCACTCACACACACACACACACACCCGCAGCTCCTTCCCTGCTCCCCTCCACTCACACACACACAGGCACTCACACACACACACACACCCGCAGAACCTTCCCTGCTCCCCTCCACTCACACACACACACAGATCCTTCCTTGCTCCCCTCCACTCACACACACACACATACACACACACACACACACACACACACACGGGGGGGGAATCGGAACGGGGACCGGGCAGAGGGGGGATCGGAACGGGGATCGGAGCTGAAGGGGGAAATCGGATTGGCTGCTGGGATGTCACGTGACGCGACACTGGCCAAAATCACAAGCTCCTTGTAGCTCCGGCTGGCTGACGCGTCACAGCACGCAGTCAGCCACGCCGGAAAGAGCCAGCGATGCATCTAGAACGGGAGCAAGCAGCTGGTGGCCCGCGGCCGCGCACGCCGCCGTCCGCAGCGGGACCAAAGCCTTAGACATTGCGGCGCCATGATGAGGGAAACCCGCGCCACATGTCCCAGCCCCGCAATATTCCCAGCGGCCGCGTCCCTTTAGCATTCAGGGAGTGTTTCATTAACAGTGTGGGTATTACCTATTTTACATCATTTACATTGTTTTTTTTTTTTAAAACATGGACCATTTCCATGGTAAACACATGCGTAGGAGGTTATCACGGTCTTTATTTTATATCTTTTGATTCAGTGTTCCCGGAGAAAAGGGAAAACGATCATTCTTCCACCGGATTCAAATGAGTAAAACTTATCTCGCAGTTGTCTTAATTAGTGACCCCCCCCCCCCCTTCACATCGCTGCGGCCCCCTCTCAACTTGTGTGGAATTTTTCTTTGAAGTGGGAGAAAGTCCCTCTTATCTTCTCCGGCACCTCGCGGTCACGTGACCGCGGCGTCGCTGAATGTGAGAGCAGAAGAGCAAGGCGTGCTCTTCCGTTACCTGCTGCACAGGACGTGCCTGACCCCGTGGCACATGGGGCACTCAAAGGGTTACAATCCCTGCTGTCTGAGATAGAACAGCATGAGACCGAGCCACATGAAGCGTTCCTTCCAGCAGGAAGCGTTCCTTCCAGCATGAAGCGTTCCTTCCAGCATGAGACCGAGCCACATGAAGCGTTCCTTCCAGCACGATGCGTTCCTTCCAGCAGGAAGCGTTCCTTCCAGCATGAAGCGTTCCTTCCAGCATGAAGCGTTCCTTCCAGCATGAAGCGTTCCTTCCAGCATGAAGCGTTCCTTCCAGCAGGAAGCGTTCCTTCCAGCATGAGACCGAGCCACATGAAGCGTTCCTTCCAGCATGAAGCGTTCCTTCCAGCATGAA
This sequence comes from Ascaphus truei, assembly GCF_040206685.1. Lineage (NCBI taxonomy): Eukaryota > Metazoa > Chordata > Amphibia > Anura > Ascaphidae > Ascaphus > Ascaphus truei. The sequence continues at coordinate 48,357,912 of NC_134497.1, forward strand.
GCGTTCCTTCCAGCAGGAAGCGTTCCTTCCAGCAGGAAGCGTTCCTTCCAGCAGGAAGCGTTCCTTCCAGCATGAAGCGTTCCTTCCAGCATGAAGCGTTCCTTCCAGCATGAAGCGTTCCTTCCAGCATGAAGCGTTCCTTCCAGCACGATGCGTTCCTTCCAGCAGGAAGCGTTCCTTCCAGCAGGAAGCGTTCCTTCCAGCATGAAGCGTTCCTTCCAGCAGGAAGCGTTCCTTCCAGCATGAAGCGTTTCTTCCAGCAGGAAGCGTTCCTTCCAGCAGGAAGCGTTCCTTCCAGCATGAAGCGTTCCTTCCAGCATGAAGCGTTCCTTCCAGCAGGAAGCGTTCCTTCCAGCATGAAGCGTTCCTTCCAGCAGGAAGCGTTCCTTCCAGCAGGAAGCGTTCCTTCCAGCAGGAAGCGTTCCTTCCAGCATGAAGCGTTCCTTCCAGCAGGAAGCGTTCCTTCCAGCATGAAGCGTTCCTTCCAGCAGGAAGCGTTCCTTCCAGCAGGAAGCCGCTGCCCTCACTGGGTAGGAAGAGCCGATAAACCGTGACGATGTGAGAAGCAGAGGCTGCTGGGAGCACGTTCGCTCCTTGGAATAGCTATGTGACACGTCATTGTGGAATGTAACTGCGCTGCTCTGCGCCTACGTACTAATCACAATATGCGTCTGAAACGGCAGAAATAGTTTTAGCCAAATATTTTGCCACAAAGCAATCGGATGGGCTAGCACAGGAGTGGCCGACTCCAGTCCTTCAGGGCCACCGACCGGTAACGTTGTAAGGATATCCCTGCTTCCGCACAGGTGGCTCAGTCAACAAGGTTAAGGGCATGGACTAAATAAAAATGGTATCTGTGCACCAAAACAAAGTAGAACCAACGTGCGTCAAGGTCGTCACTGACGTTGACCCTGGCATAAACCCTAAAAAGTCTGTTTATATAGTTAGCGCAGAATTATGTTGCTATAAGTATCAACAAACATGTATTTAAGCAGCACGGATGTCTAATTACATAGGTTAATGCAGGGGAGCGCCATCTTTCCCCCCTGCGCCCCCCCTGCCGGCTGTCCCCATCTCCACGCGCCGCACCACCCCTCCTTACCTTGGCTCTGGAGTTCTGGCATCATGATGTCACGTTGCAACTGCAACGCGACATCACATGACCCTGCGGAGTCAGTTTACGCTGCGTTGTCATGGCGACGTGGCACCAGAAGCCGTCTGAACCAAGGTAAGGAGATGAAGTTAAGGAGATGGGTTAATGAAATGTATTCTTTACACAGTATGGCTATTATAACGAATGTTAAACATATCATTTATATTTACTAAACTAGTTATCTTTTTTTTTTTTTAATGCTTAAATTTCCATTTGTGTCAATCAGGTATTCGACATATCGCGATGCGTCAACACTGATTTCCAGCATGAATTATACGTCACGCGTAGAACAAGCTCTATACACCCATGTTTTACCAAGGTTTGCACTACTTTTCCACACTATGATTTAGACTCGCAAACACATTTCCAATATGATCTGAGTGCAATGTTTCTCACGCTTTGTTGCCACCATTTGTATCCAATGTCCCATTTCTTTAAATGCCAATAACACTGGGCGGAAACTGGAAATAAGTACGTAATGACCATATCATTTCACACTCACCCAATGGCAGTGTTATCGCGATGACTGTTTGCAAATGTAATAGGGACACTGTGCTCATTTGCATGTCATTACCCAGAACCCTTGCAGTGGAAGCACGGTATGCTGAGAGATAATGGGGAAGGGCAGGGGTGCAGACCTGCCTGAGACGGGAAGGTGCCCACAAGGTATAGAATATAGAATATGGTTTGCCCACCCACCATAACGTATATAATAGACATCATTGTAAAATGCAGGTTTTCCCTCCCAGCTTGTACAGGAAAAGAAACGCCAGACCCGGCAGCTCGACGTGATCAATAAACCTATAGATTGGATCGCAATTTTAATACCAACATGGCCTTTTAAATAAGCCCATGTGCCTTGCTAGGAAATGTTAAAGTAACTGGCCCGGCCTGTTTTTCTGTACAGATGTCCTCTGCGTGACCTTCCTTAGTGATGTGCTCCGGGGCTGCTGGTCCTTACAGATTTGGGGGAGGGCGATACGCGCGTGTGGTTCCGGTGGCAGAAACATCCTGCCTGTTATCTGGCTCCAAAAGCCATCGCAGAACTGGAAGTTAAAAGCGCACGTTCCTCAGCACACACAAGGCTTGTGCTAAAGACACAATTCTTGTGTTTCTTATTTTTATATATATATTGTTTTTTTTTTTTAAAACATAGGATTGAAGGCGGGGGCGTCACCGGAGCTGAACCCCATTCATTTCAGATTCGGGGACCCCCTGCTTCTCAATATACAGACCTCCGAAGGGGGCGCCGGTATCTTGGCAACAGTTTAAAGCTCCCGCGTCCCTGGCGCCAGCAGCAGGAGGCCGCACCGGGTGATGTCACGGCTTCCTATTGGCCCGTAGGGCGCGGGAGCTGTGAGACTCCATCATCACGTGATCTCTGGTAGCCGAGCGGAGCAGCCACCAGGAACCATTGCAGGGGTCTATATCCCGGGTAGCAGGGGGTCCCCGAATCTGAAATGAATGGGGTTCAGCTCCGAAGACCCCCTGCTTCAATTCTATGTTAGACGAAGAAAATAAAATGGCCCCCTTGAATTGCCTCTTTAATGTCGCAGTTGCCCCGGTATAACCTGCTTTAAGGTGAGCTCCACGTAATGCGCTTTAACCCTTTCCATGCCCGAGACGTAGTCACTAAGACATGGAGTCTGTCCGGCCAAGGGAATGGTGTTCTTTAAGCTTGGATCGCGTCCTGTGTTCCCACGGAGCGCACGCCGTGGTCTGCCTTGTAGGGAAATTGGGAGAGGGACGACTCCTCCGTTTCCGGGCCAATGGCCGCCGCTGTCACATGACCGCTATTAAAAGCGGTCACGTGACCACACTGTGCTGGAGGGGCCGCGGGAGGCGGACCTACCGCCCCTCAAAAAGTTACAGCAAATTACCAACCTTATTTTTATTTATTTTTTCCCCTAGCTGTTTATGGTCATTTTTATTTGGTGTCCGCACAGCAATTCCTGCTCTTTATTCTCGCGTTCTCCACCCCACCGGGCAGCACAGAGCTGTTTCCCATGCAGAGCACAAAGGATCTGATCAGGGAAGAAAGGTCCTAATCTCCTCTGAGAAGGTTCTTTCACCCAGATCCTCGGAAGGTGGAGGAGGCCTTTCGCACGCCTCAGCGCCCAGTCACAGGAATACAAGTAAAGAAGTGCTAAAGCCGAGTACCCCTTTGTGGATTTGAGCATATTGGGGTCTATTAATGGCACCGTGTGGTGGGATCTAGGTTTTGGGCTCATGTATTCGGAATAAAATACACCGTTTAAAAAAATCCACGAGCAGGGAAATAACTAGGAATGGGGAAACAGGCCCTGTGTGGTGAAGATACCTTTCAACAATACAGGAGCAATGCAAGCAGCAGCCTGCACGCGTGTCTAAAAAATCCCTCCAGTAGGATTAGATAATACTGCATTTTTTGTACATTCAACTCTTCATGACATTTTTAATGAGTGTTAATACACTGAGCATCCTTTGATTTCTATAGCAGGTTTAGCCACCTCCCCAGCAGTGCAAGATCTGTGCAACACTTTCCTGTTTGAGAATTTGTTGCCAGTGTTCCCAGCACTTTGAGCAGCAAGCTGTAACAATTGATCATATTACCGTAGTAATATCAGGATATATTGTAGCTGCTGAGTTACAGTGACTGAAGGATTGATTGAAACTGGAAGGCAGCCATTAAGTGAACCCCGGGAAGCAGGATTTTGCTTATCGATCACAGGAGAACTAATCGATTGGCAGCTTAGGTAATTCGTTTTCAATGCAGGTAATCAAAGGCGGCATATATGAAAAAAAAAAAAAAAGATTATTTTGAAAGTGCGAAGCTGCTTGGATTGCTTCTTTCAACATGCCGTGGGGCTGCCCTTTTAGCCCTTTGCTGTTAGCGGGGCCTGAAACGTATTGCCCCCTTTTTCCACGGAGGGGGTTTTAAAACAAAAACAAGATTCAAACTTCTGCTTTTTTCCCCTTGTAATATTTGTGAGAGCGTTACAGCGCAGGAAGTGTGTAACGTCGCAGGAAGCGTGTAACGTCGCAGGAAGCGTGTAACGTCGCAGGAAGCGTGTAACGTCGCAGGAAGAGTGAAACGTCGCAGGAAGCGTGTAACGTCGCAGGAAGCGTGTAACGTCGCAGGAAGAGTGAAACGTCGCAGGAAGCGTGTAACGTCGCAGGAAGCGTGTAACGGCGCAGGAAGCGTGTAACGTCGCAGGAAGCGTGTAACGGCGCAGGAAGCGTGTAACGGCGCAGGAAGCGTGTAACGTCGCAGGAAGCGTGTAACGTCGCAGGAAGCGTGTAACGGCGCAGGAAGCGTGTAACGGCGCAGTACCACGTTATTCTTACTCCGCTTATCAGTGCCATTGGCTTCCTTAGAAAGATTGTCACCCCTTAAAGTAACATCTTCACTTCTTTCCGTCTGGCGCAAAAAGGAACAACTTGTATTTTTTGTCCGGGCCCTGTGCAATTCAAAATCTTATCTGGTTACTGTTATTCCTCTTCCCCTTTATCTCTTTGGTTAGGGGCAACAGAATCATTCGAAAGAAAACCGCTGCCAAAAAAATACATCTGGATCAACAATTTCTTTGGATTTAGAACAGTGTTATTTCAAAGGAGATGAGGTAAAGATCATGAAAACACTAACAAGCATTTGGGTGCATTAAATCGGCAATCCTGCTTTTCTTCATTTACAGTTCTAGGATTGAAGCGGGTTCTCCAGAGAGGAACCGCTCTAATTTCAGCTACGGGGACCCTCTGCTTCCAGAGATACTTTGCTCCGGAGGGGGTGCCAGTATCTCTCTGCAGGTATTTATTTATATATATATATATCTTTTATTTATTTAGGGCCATTAATGTACATAGCGCGTCACAGCAGTAATACATGAGACATAATCATATAAATAACAAATAATACAAATAACACATAATGGGAATAAGCACTTCTGACATACAAGTAACATTAGGAAAAGGATCCCTGCCCTGAAGAGCTTACAATCTAAGTGGTTTAAATGTACCAGTGACGCAGGCCTGCATAACGTGAGACATTTAAACGCTGCCATTTCGATAGCCCAAACTCGCCCAGCCGGAGCTGCTGCCTGCACAGAGATACCGACCTCAGTAGTGGGTGCCGGTATCTATGGAAGAAGGGGGTCTCCGGAGCTGAAATGAACACAGTTTAGATCTGGAGACCACCTGCTTCAATCTTCGAACTACGGTATATGAAAAAAAAGGCAAGCAGGATTGTGGCTTTAAAAGTTCACAAAAGCATTTCAAATACTTTTATACGTACTTATTTTTATAGATTGTTGTTATTCACCCACAATGAAACCATTACCCACAGAGTAAGGTGGGCAGGCTCGCGTCAACACCCCTCCCGCAATTTGCAATCAGAGAGCGATCACATGATCGTTACGTCACGTCAATGACGTGACTGAACAGGGTCTCGCTGATGGAGATCTCCCGTAGAAAATGCGCAGAAAGTAATATCACACCGCGTACATCGTTAAGGCCCCCAAGGTGCCGCCCTCATGATGCAAGTAGTACGTCAATATGGCATTCAGTGGGTTAAATGAGCCACTGGCATTGGTTCACTTTGGTCCTCGCAGGGTCTGACCCTTTGAGATCGCAGTCCCGGTTTGACCATACTCATTTGTATTTTATTTCTGTTTACAAACGCTGAGCCAGTGCTGCCGGACCACCCTATTCCCCCAAATAAATACTATTTATCGGAGTTATTGCAAGAATCAGAGGAAAATGGTTCCCAGGCTTTAGTTTCCCCAGTACATCCTACTACATTTCCTTCTCCTGGAGAGGTGTAATAAAGGATAGGGATCGACAGATTCAGCCGGACTCGCGGCTCTGGAGATCATACCAGTGTCGCCGCGGGAAGTCCATGCTGCCGGAACGGACTCCCCGCAGCATCAATTCTCCCGTGCCGGGTAAGCCGCGGTTATATTCCCGTAACTTGCCCCCCGTGCCGGGGACGCTTAGTCTGGTTACATCTGTAGTAGGGGCACAGCCGTTGTTACGCAGATACATACGGCATAGAATTTGGCCAGGCGAGATATTCTAAGGAGCAAAGAGGAATGTGCACTCTATAGAAGTATCCACTAGAAATTCTTCAGTAAAAATAACAGATCCAGCTTAAAGTCAACAAAAAGCGATTAGGGCAGGATTAACCCAAGCAGACTGGGCTTTTTTTTTAAATATAACTTTCCATTTTAAGAGAATACCATATCCTTGTGTTGATCTGATTAAGGACTGGCAGTTCCGGGCTCATCCACGCAGCCGCTATGGCGCAGCGTGTTGCTGTCATTATATGAGATATCTGCTTGTTTTGGTGTCTATTGATGACCTCTGGAGGTCTGTTAAGGAGACATGACAAGGGGTTGAGGAGAAAAGGAAAGCCCAGTACTCTCTGCACCAATCTATGCGCCCTTTACCAAACCACTGCCACCTAAGGACACGACCACTACATGTGGATAAGCGAGGCTCTTTGGACACAACCCTTAGGACATATGGGGGACGTCCCCGGGAACATTCTTGCCAGGCGTACCGGGGTTAAGTACAACCTCTATACAACTTTATATGCATTTTCTTTAATTTGGGTATATATGTAGCTCGTGGCCGCCGCCTCAAATATTTCCCCCCATATTCCAGGTTCTAGAACTTGGTTCGTCTTTTTCCCATTGCGATATAAAGGGAAATTGTGTAAATGGTCACCTCTCAAAGAGAGTCAAGGATGTAGGTGGGCTCAAACGTTGGACAAAAAACCTTGTATCTGAAGGTATCTAAATAGTTTGCTCCTCGGGATTCCATGAAGTTCCATGAGGGTGGTCAAAGATAGGACCTTGGAATTGTCCATAACATCCTTTACCCTATGAATCCCCCTTGATCTCCACGTGTCAAAGGAGGAAACAGCAAGACCTGGGGAAATCTCTGGGTTAGAGAATAGCGGTCTCATCACTGATCCCTCAGAAGTGAGATTAGACTTCTTTTTGTATTTGTCCCACAGGGTCAAATTGTGAGAGATTGTTGGTAAGTAGCCACTTGCCTTATTTGGGAGGACCTGGGGAACCACAAGATTGATCCCAGATCCAGGGGTGATAGCAAATCCTACAAACAAACACAAACAGAGCCCAGTGCTACATCCAATGGCAAAAATACACAGTGAAATACCTATATATCTCTTGAATAAAAGGGTAATTTAGTTTAACACTTTGGCCAAAGCATTGTAAGCCTGTGAGCCCCTTCAAGGCATGACCACAAAATATTTTGTGGTAATTTGTGGGGCTTATATGAGCTTACTGGGTATCTGTGTGTTTCTTAATTTTGTCCAGCTGGTCACAGCTGATTTGGAGGTTGGCCCCTCGCTCTCAGGTTTAAAGCTCGTCCCATCCCACTTTCCACATGCACAGGTCTTTGCATGCAGCTAATTGTGACAGATCTATTACAGAGCATCCTTCCTGGTATTGTCCAGGTAAATAAGAATTTCAATCAGATTTAGAACCATGCAGCTGATTATGACAGATCAATTATAATCATTCTTCCTAGTATTGTACAGGTTATTAAGAATTTTAATTAGTGTTAGGACCTGTGATTTTTTGGTCATGCCTTGAAGGGGCTCACAGGCTTACAATGCTTTGGCCAAAGTGTTAAACTAAATACCTATTTTATTCAAGAGATATATAGGTATTTCACTGTGTATTTTTGCCATTGGATGTAGCACTGGGCTCTGTTTGTGTTTGTTGGTAGTATATATTGCCATGCCCAGTAGCACTCCATTTCTGACATTTATGTGCATATATATATTTTGTGATAATTTGGGGGGCTTATATGAGCTTACTGGGTATTTGTGTGTGTGTGTGTGTGTGTGTGTGTGTGTGTGTGTGTGTGTGTGTGTGTGTGTGTGTGTGTGTGTGTGTGTGTGTTAGCAAATCCGCCTTCAATTCCACCCATCTCTTGCATGTTGTGTCAGAGTGCCAGGCTAAAAATGTGACTGAATTGTGCTACTTTGCAGTAGGAGAGCTGGCACGGGTCTAACAGTCGTCCATTTAGTCTAGATTGGCAAAGTATAGTCCTGGCCACCCTGGGTCTTTTTTTGTTCCATATAAAAGTTTTTATATGTGATTGTAGATCTTGTATGTCCCTTAGCGGGACCGGTATGGGGAGAGTGTGGAACAAATATAGAATTCTTGGGAGGAGATTTATCTTTCCAGCATTGATTCAGCCAATCCAGAAACATTTGTGAGTGGACCATCTAACCAGATCACCTTTAAGGGTGCTGAGTAGGCTCGAGAAGTTTGTTCTACATAAAGAGGAGTAGTCACTTGTCAAAAATATGCCTAGATATTTCAGGGATTCACAACACCAGGAGTCTCCAAACCTGTCCCCAAGAGCTGCACACAGGCCGGCTTTTATGGATATGCCTGTTTCAGCACAGGTGGCTCAATCAGTGGCCCAGTCAAGCACTGAGCCACTGATTGAGCCACCTGTGCTGAAACAGGGATATCTATAAAAGCTGGCTTGTGTGCAGCTCTTGAGGACAGGTTTGGAGACCACTTGCACTACACCATTTAAAATCAAAGTTGACTGAAATTAGTTTGGAAACCATTTTGGGCATATTGATGTTCAGAGCCTCTGATTTATTGCCATTTATTTTAAATCCCGAGAGCCTACCAAAACCCCCAAGTTTATGAAACTGGTTTGGTAGTGATATACAGTAATTGGTTTGGATAATGTCATAAGTGCATCATCGGGATGCCGTTAATATTTTATTTATTTATATTTATTTATAAAAAATATTTTACCAGGAAGTAATACATTGAGAGTTACCTCTCGTTTTCAAGTATGTCCTGGGCACAGAGTAAAACAAAATAATACATGGTTACAAATACAGTTACATAAATGAACAAGGTATACATTATATACAAGACATTGCATGCACAGTTAAAGAAAATATATATTATGAGCGTATGAAACAGTTACAGACCAGATTAAAGTGTGAGACAGCCTTAGATTTGAAAGAACTTAAGCTGGTGGTGGATATGAGAGTCTCTGGTAGGTTGTTCCAGTTTTGGGGTACACGGAAGGAGAAGGAGGAACGTCCGGATACTTTGTTGAGTCTTGGGACCATGAATAGTCTTTTGGAGTCTGATCTCAGGTGATAGGTACTGCATGTGGTAGGGGTGAGGAGCTTGTTCAGGTAGCTGGGTAGCTTGCCCAGAAAGTATTTGAGGGTGAGACGGGAAAGGTGAACTTTGCGCCTAGACTCTAGTGATGACCAATCTAGTTCTTTGAGCATTTCGCAGTGATGTGTGTTGTAGTTGCATTGGAGAACAAAACGACAAATTGAATTGTAGAGGGTGTCAAGTTTGCTAAGGTGGGTTTGAGGAGCCGAGCCATATACTATGTCTCCATAGTCAATAATTGGCATTAGCATCTGTTGTGCAATATGCTTTCTGACCAGGAGACTTAGGGAGGATTTGTTCCTGTAAAGTACCCCTAGTTTGGCATAGGTCTTGGTTGTCAGGGTATCAATGTGCATCCCGAATGTTAAGTGGGAGTCAAACCATAAGCCCAGGTATTTAAAACTAGTGACAGGTGTTAGGGTGGTTTTAGCGTTGGTTCTAATCAGGAGCTCAGTCACTGGAAGCTTTACAAATTTAGTCTTGGTCCCAAATACCATTGTTACCGACTTGTCAGTGTTTAAAAACAGTTTGTTTTGGGAAATCCAGTTTTCGAGTCTCAAAAAGTCAGACTGAAGTATGTGTTGAAGGTCAGAGAGGCTATGGCTGTGTGCATACAGGATTGTGTCATCTGCATACATGTGTATTGAGGCTTCCTTACAAGCTGTGGGAAGATCATTAATGAACACTGAGAAGAGTAAGGGCCCCAGAACAGAGCCTTGCGGGACACCACAGGTGATATCCAGGGGGTTGGGGTTGGAGTTAGAGCCTGAGATGGACACATGTTGGGATCTTCCTGATAGGTAGGACTGAAACCAGTTTAAAGCATGTTTCCCTATTCCAGAGCTCTGGAGTTTGTTAAGCAGGATAACATGATCAACTGTGTCAAAAGCCATTGCAAAATCTAGGAATACTGCACCAGTGAGTTGTCCCCGTTCCATTCCGCACTGGATTTCATTGCAAACTTTTAGCAGGGTAGTTACGGTGGAGTGTTTGGGACGAAACCCAGATTGGAATTGGCTAGGGAAATTTGTCTTGGTGTAGAAATCGCTTAATTGGGAGTGGACACATTTTTCCATAACTTTGGATAGAATTGGGAGAAGTGAGATTGGCCTGTAGTTTGAGACAGTGTTTTTGTCCCCACTTTTGAAGATTGGGACAACTCTGGCAGTTTTTCAGGTCTTAGGGATATGGCCTGCAGACAGGATAGAGTTGACTATGGACGCAATTGGTTTGGCAATGGCTGGGGCACCAAGTCGTAGGAACCTAGATTGTAGTAAGTCGGGTCCACATTGGCTGCTTAGTTTTAGTTTGAGGAGCGTTTGTGTAATCTCCTCTTCAGATACTGGGCTAAATTGAAAATTGTGGGCAGTGTTGGGAGGGGGTGGGACTATAGGGGTACTCCCAGGATGAGATTCAGGTTTGGGGTTTGTGCTGCGTTTCGCTAATAAGTTAGTGGCACACCCCACAAAGTAATCATTGAATGCATTTGCAATGTCAGTGGGGTTTGTCAGATTAACCCCACTGGGATTGTGTCTGATATGGCTTGCTATTGGCTCGAGGGAGAGGGCAAACAGCAGAGGGGAGAGAAGGCACCCCTGTCTAGTACCTCCCCTGATCGGGAAGACATCAGTTGCTATTCCCGAGCATTGAATCCTGACTGAGGGAGATGTACAAAGAGCCATAATGGAGTGCAGAAATTTGTCCCTGAATCCAGATTGTTTTAAGGTACCTCTCATATAGTCCCAGTCGAGACGATCGAACGCCTTTTCCACGTCGAGAGATGGTAGCAATGACGGGATGTTTGTTTGTTTGGCATGGGCTATTAGATCGATAGTTCTCCTTGTATTATCAGCCGCCTACCTACCTGGGACAAATCCAATCTGGTCTGGGTGGACCAGTCTGGGCAGCACTACATTGAGGGGGTTAGCTAGTATTTTTGGAAAGATCTTTAAGTCTACATTGATCAGTGAGATCAGTTTGTAGCTCAAGCAACATGTGGGATCTTTCCCTGTTTTAGGGAGGAGACATATATGGGCTTGTAGCATGTTGGAGAACTCTGCTCCATCTAGGATAGAGTTAAAGAGCTTTTGTAGATGGGGTATAAGAAGGCGAGCAAATTTCTTAAAGTATAAGTTTGAGAACCGTCTGGGCCCGGGGATTTATTTGGCAGATATTTAATCACCTCTTCTATCACTTTTGGAGAAATTGGTTTGTTTAGGTTTTCTTGATCGTGTTCGGATATGGTGGGTAAACCTGACTCAGCTAAATATTTTTCGAGATCCCTGCTATTGTTCTGCGGCTTGACTGCTTTTTTGTCGTCATATAGCTTACTGTAGTAGGAGTGGAATTCTTTGTAATTTTTGATGGGTTTGACGTCAGGCCACCCGATTTGGTTTGGATCTTATGGATCCTATGCATGGGTATCTTATTTCTAAGGCGGTATGCTAACATGGAGTCGGGCTTGTTAGCCTTCTTTAATAACTTTGAGAATGGGCTTTTGACTATCCGTGAATGCCAGACCAGCAGAGGCTCTCAACTTTGTCTCCTATTGGCGTTTTGGCGTTTTTTTTTAATGAGATTTATGGGTGGCTACACACACACTTGGGTCAAGCCACAGTGGGTCAGCAGGCCGTACATAGGATGGCAGGGCTGGGGTTGGCAGTAGCCAAAGAACCCAAAATACGTTTCTTAGAATGTAACCAAAGTTAACAATGAGCGAGTTGGGATCTTCAGGATTAGGAAGGTTGGGATGCTCTTGGAAGGAAACCTGGCCAGAGCGAGCATTGGATGGCTGGAGATGCCACAGGAGGTAGATATGCAATGTCAAACATGCCCTGGTTAAGTATCAAAATAGGCACGCTAATTATATTTTTTAATATAGCAGTTACTGGGTGTACATAGATTTTTGCAGACACAATGGGGTTTATTACAATGCAATAGTACCAATCTGTCACCATTTAATTGACAACCCCCAAAGCTTTCCTTCCCTAAATAGTTGACAGTTTAATTTGGGTGCGTGAGGCACACAGAGGATACCGGGTTTGGTGCTGTTCCAGATGTCTGCTAGCTCTGGAAAGGTGTCTTATAGGGTAGCACCATTTAAGAAATATGGGCCAAAGTGATTTAGTCACAGGGACAGCCCACCGTGGGATATGAATCAGTTTCTCTCACATCAAAGGCAGGGTTCTTTACCAGGAAGCTGCTCAGAGAGAACATGGCAGAACTGGAAGCTTGTGGCTATTAAAATCAATTTTGGAAATAGCTGTTTATGTTTTTGTAATATGCCTAACCCTGTGCCCCATTGTACTGCGCTATGGAATATGTTGGCACTTAACAAATAGACAATAATAATAATAGGACGTGTGCCCAATAATTGGCACACCTGAAAAAAAATGGTTAGCCACCTTTGGTATACATGAATAACCAGCTGTACCGTGTGCGGCAGGGGAGAGCAGAGAAGAGGGAGGGCAGGGGGAAAGCAGAGAAGAGGGAGGGCAGGGGAGAGCAGAGAAGAGGGAGGGCAGGGGAGAACAGGGCAGGGGGAGAGCAGGGCAGCGGGAGAGCTGGGCAGAGGCAGAGCAGGGGGAGAGCTGGGCAGGGGCAGAGCAAGGCAGGGAGAGGATAGCAGGGCAGATGGAGAGCTGAGCAAGCAAGAAGAGAGCAAGAGGGAGCAGGGGAGACCAGAGCAGGGGAGCTGACCAAGTGCTGAAGAGCTCAGAGGGAAAGTTCCAGGACTCGGGCTGGTGAGAAATGGAGCAGCTACTCCGTTCTAATCGCACAGAAACCTTACAACAGGGCTTATTCTTTATCCCGATTGGCCACTTCGGCAGATATAGAATAAGCCCCAAAGGGCCTGGAGATCTCCCTACCCTACAGACGTAGCAAACATCACGACTCCCGTTAACGTGACGCCACACCGGGTGTTACCGAGAGCACCATGGAAAACCATGGTAGCGGGTGCATCGTTATCTCGTTAACGCACGTGGGGCGATATCAGGGGTTAAAAATGTCTGCTACATTTGTTCCCCAAAAATGAGGTTGTACGCTCTGGGGGGAGGAAATGAATTGTAGAAGCTGAAGGCATGCTACTTGCTCAGCGAGGTGAGTGAGACGGGTGGGTGCTCTAGGGCAGGGGTGTGCAAACTTTTCCCCGTGCGCACCCCTGCCTGCTTCCCTCTGTGGTTCGCCCCCCCCCCCCGCTCGGCTCCGGCGGCAAATGACGTGCGGGGTCATCTAAGGTCATGTTGCCATGGCACCGTGACATCACATGACCCCGCAGCGTCATTTAACGCAGGGTTACCATGATGACGCGTCGATGGAAGGTAAGTGTGTTATAGAGGCCTTGTGCGGTCCCTCGGCATTTAATTAAAATGCCTTGGCGGAGAGCGTGGGACCTCTATAACTGCCGTGCCCCCCTCTTCCCCTCCTGAAAATCTTGCGCCCCCCCAGTTTGGGCACCCCTGCTCTAGGGGAAGCGAATACAGCATGACTAGAGACATCCCTAGCCCAAGGCAGGAAAACCCCTATTTTGTGCACTCGGATACCCCGGGGTGTAGTCAGTAATTACGAAGTTGCACATCTGGACAGATCGGGATGTGCAGCACAGCTGGACAGATCGGGCTGTGCAGCACAGCTGGACAGATCGGGCTGTGCAGCACAGCTGGACAGATCGGGCTGTGCAGCACAGCTGGACAGATCGGGCTGTGCAGCACAGCTGGACAGATCGGGCTGTGCAGCACAGCTGGACAGATCGGGCTGTGCAGCACAGCTGGACAGATCAGGCTGTGCAGCACAGCTGGACAGATCAGGCTGTGCAGCACAGCTGGACAGATCGGGCTGTGCAGCACATCTGGACAGATCGGGCTGTGCAGCACATCTGGACAGATCGGGCTGTGCAGCACATCTGGACAGATCGGGCTGTGCAGCACAGCTGGACAGATCGGGCTGTGCAGCACATCTGGACAGATCGGGCTGTGCAGCACAGCTGGACAGATCGGGCTGTGCAGCACATCTGGACAGATCGGGCTGTGCAGCACAGCTGGACAGATCAGGCTGTGCAGCACATCTGTATTCTGTCTGCGTATTGAAAAAATAGAGCAATTGCTGCACACTAAAACTGAAAAAATCTATGACACTAATACCGGTGCTTCTGGTTCCACGGGCAGCCTGCTAATAATCCAGAGTACATCCAAAGTAAGGCAGATGAATCCGAGCACTACGGGTGTTCTTCATGCAAAATGTATTGTGCCAAATAGAAACACAACGTTTCGGCCTGGAACTGGCCTATATCCCATGAAAGTGGCATCTTTCAGTTACAGGCCAGACTGAGCGTTGTGTTTCTATTTGGCACAATACATTTTAATGAATAAAACGCTTAGTGTTCGGATTCATCTGCCTTCTGTCTGAGTATACCATGTACACTGGAACAGTCCTAATGTCCCCTGATGAACGGTCAGGAAGTAATATGGTGTATATTAAAATAACAAAGTGGTCCGTGAATTCTCTAATAGCGGCATAATAGTCGTTGTGCGCTTAGTCACGACCAGGGTCACGGAAGGGAGTAAGGATGGCTATTAAATGGAATATATCATAAAATAGCGATAACAACTACACAGAACACCTTGTCCGAGGCAGTCCCAATTCCAACTGCTGCTTGTCCAGCACAATATCTGCTTTATATGTAGTAATAACAATAATAACTTTATTTCATATAGCACTTTTCACCCCATGGGTCACCATTACAGTACAGCGCGCGGTACGCAGCACATAGGAATGTTACAGATATGGTCCTTGCACAGGTGAGCTTACAATCTATTATTTTGTGCCTGAGGCACAGGGAGATAAAGTGACTTGCCCAAGGTCACAAGGAGCCGACACGGGGAACTGAACCAGGCTCCCCTGCTTCACACTCAGCGTCACTGTTTGCAGCGTCAGTGTCTTTACTCACTGAGCCGGCTTTGATGAACTTTCTCCTTTTTTGTGGCACATAAATATATATTTCTAGTTAATCTCATTAACGCCTGTACGTCCCGCGCCGCCTAAAAAGACCCCCACATTTGTGTCGCTGATAGAATACATTTCAGGCCAGCATATGCACTCATTTGCACCAGAAAAGCCATTTGCGATGCTTAGCACGTCGGCTCCTAAATCTTTTTAACTCCAGCATTTGGATCTGCCCAATGTTTAAAGTAAAAAAATATACCCCAATAAATGAAACCTAGTACCAGTAACGTTTGTATACAGTACTTTCTTTGTCGGAGTCATGTGAAATGTGGGGAAATTATACAGGATTTGTTGATCTTATGCTACTTTGTATAGATTTAGCCAGATTTATTGAGCCTACAGTAACTCAGGATATTACAGCTTCACTAATAATAATAGTTTGTTTTCTTGTATTGCGCGGCCAGTGTACACAGCACAGTATATAGCATTTTTGCAGATTATGAGTCCCTACCCCGCGGAGCTTACAATCTATGATGTTGGTGCCTGAGGCACAGGGAGATAAATTGACGCCCAAGGTCACAAGGAGCCGGCACTGGGACTTGTACCAGCCTCCAAACTCACCTTCGGTCCTAGAATCCATGGGACTCGGTGGCAGTGAAGACGCAGAATAACACTGGGTTTCCCCCTGCCAGCGGCAGCAATAACCCTGACTACATGTGTGTATATTCCATTATACAGCCACGTCCTCTACACTAATTGAATTCAATGTAACCGGCCTGTTCTGTCTGTCTACCAGTTATTTAAACAAACATCTCTAGAAATCGTTATTCACGGAAAGCTCACAGCTCCTGTCGTGTCCTGTGCCCCACTGAGGCTTTACTAAACCAAACAAGGGGCTGCTCCGTCCTCTGGGGGACCCTCGCTGCTGCGAGAAGCTCCTGTCATGTCCTGTGCCCCACTGAGGCTTTACTAAACCAAACAAGGGGCTGCTCCGTCCTCTGGGGGACCCTCGCTGCTGCGAGAAGCTCCTGTCATGTCCTGTGCCCCACTGAGGCTTTACTAAACCAAACAAGGGGCTGCTCCGTTCTCTGGGGGACCCTCGCTGCTGCGAGAAGCTTCCGTTCTGTGTTGTACTCGCTTCAGGCAAAAACGTGCTCAGTTCCTCTAATCTTTGCCTGGCAAACCTGTAAGCGGCTTTTGCTGCGGCACGTCGTACAATTAAATGCACTCACTAAATCAGGGGGCTCAACACCAGTCCTCAAGCCTGCTGACCCCCCCCCCTCCGCCCCCAACAGGTCAAGTTTGAACGATATCCCTGCTTCAGTACAGGTGGCTCAATCAGAGGCTCAGTGATTGAGCCACCTGTGCTTAAGCAGGGACTGATTGAGCCACTTGTTCTGAAGCTGGGACTGATTGAGCCACCTGTGCTGAAGCTGGGACTGATTGAGCCACCTGTGCTGAAGCTGGGACTGATTGAGCCACCTGTGCTGAAGAAGGGACTGATTGAGCCACCTGTGCTGAAGCTGGGACTGATTGAGCCACCAGTGCTGAAGCAGGGACTGATTGAGCCACCTGTGCTGAAGCTGGGACTGATTGAGCCACCTGTGCTGAAGCAGGGACTGATTGAGCTACCTGTGCTGAAGCAGGGACTGAGTCACCTGTGCTGAAGTTGGGACTGGTTGAGTCACCTGTGCTGAAGCTGGGACTGATTGAGCCACCTGTGCTAAAGCTGGGACTGATTGAGCCATTTGTGCTGAAGCTGGGACTGATTGAGCCACTTGTGCTGAAGCTGGGACTGGTTGAGCCACTTGTGCTGAAGCTGGGACTGGTTGAGCCACTTGTGCTGAAGCTGGGACTGATTGAGCCACCTGTGCTGAAGCAGGGACTGAGTCACCTGTGCTGAAGTTGGGACTGGTTGAGCCACTTGTGCTGAAGCTGGGACTGATTGAGCCATTTGTGCTGAAGATGTGACTGATTGAGCCACTTGTGCTGAAGCTGGGACTGATTGAGCCACCTGTGCTGAAGCAGGGACTGAGTCACCTGTGCTGAAGCTGGGACTGATTGAGCCACTTGTGCTGAAGCAGGGACTGATTGAGCCACCTGTGCTAAAGCAGGGACTGATTGAGCCATTTGTGCTGAAGCTGTGACTGAGCCACTTGTGCTGAAGCTGGGACTGATTGAGCCACTTGTGCTGAAGCTGGGACTGGTTGAGCCACTTGTGCTGAAGCTGGGACTGATTGAGCCACTTGTGCTGAAGCTGTGACTGATTGAGCCACTTGTGCTGAAGCTGGGACTGGTTGAGCCACCTGTGCTGAAGCTGTGACTGATTGAGCCACTTGTGCTGAAGCAGGGACTGGTTGAGCCACTTGTGCTGAAGCTGGGACTGGTTGAGCCACTTGTGCTGAAGCTGGGACAGATTGAGCCACTTGTGCTGAAGCTGGGACTGATTGAGACACCTGTGCTGAAGCTGTGACTGATTGAGCCACTTGTGCTGAAGCTGTGACTGATTGAGCCACTTGTGCTGAAGCTGGGACTGGTTGAGCCACTTGTGCTGAAGCTGTGACTGATTGAGCCACTTGTGCTGAAGCTGGGACTGGTTGAGCCACTTGTGCTGAAGCTGGGACTGATTGAGCCACTTGTGCTGAAGCTGGGACTGATTGAGCCATTTGTGCTGAAGCTGGGACTGAATGAGCCACTTGTGCTGAAGCAGGGATATCCTGGAAACCTGGCCTGTTACGGGGAGTTGAGCCCTCTTGTACACGTGTCAGTGGTGAGGGTGTTGTGCACAATTGGGAGAAAAATTCGAGAGCTAAATTGGCCCCAGAACCATTAAGAAACAACAAAACTAAATGCCCTAATACCAGGCTGGCTGCCACGCAGAGCCCGGACTGAGCCGGCACTGCCAGCCTGTGTTACATGTGCCACGCAGAGCCCAGACTGAGCGGGTACTGCCGGCCTGTGTTACATGTGCCGCTCGGAGCCCAGACTGAGCCGGCACTGCCGGCCTGTGTTACATGTGCCGCTCGGAGCCCGGACTGAGCCGGCACTGCCGGCCTGTGTTACATGTGCCGCTCGGAGCCCAGACTGAGCGGGTACTGCCGGCCTGTGTTACATGTGCCACGCAGAGCCCAGACTGAGCGGGTACTGCCGGCCTGTGTTACATGTGCCGCTCGGAGCCCAGACTGAGCGGGTACTGCCGGCCTGTGTTACAAGTGCCGCTCGGAGCCCGGACTGAGCCGGTACTGCCGGCCTGTGTTACACGTGCCGCTCGGAGCCCAGACTGAGCGGGTACTGCCGGCCTGTGTTACAGGTGCCGCTCGGAGCCCGGACTGAGCGGGTACTGCCGGCCTGTGTTACATGTGCCACGCAGAGCCCAGACTGAGCGGGTACTGCCGGCCTGTGTTACATGTGCCGCTCGGAGCCCAGACTGAGCCGGCACTGCCGGCCTGTGTTACATGTGCCGCTCGGAGCCCAGACTGAGCGGGTACTGCCGGCCTGTGTTACATGTGCCGCTCGGAGCCCAGACTGAGCCGGCACTGCCAGCCTGTGTTACATGTGCCACGCAGAGCCCAGACTGAGCGGGTACTGCCGGCCTGTGTTACATGTGCCGCTCGGAGCCCAGACTGAGCCGGCACTGCCGGCCTGTGTTACATGTGCCGCTCGGAGCCCGGACTGAGCCGGCACTGCCGGCCTGTGTTACATGTGCCGCTCGGAGCCCAGACTGAGCGGGTACTGCCGGCCTGTGTTACATGTGCCACGCAGAGCCCAGACTGAGCCGGTACTGCCGGCCTGTGTTACACGTGCCGCTCGGAGCCCAGACTGAGCGGGTACTGCCGGCCTGTGTTACAGGTGCCGCTCGGAGCCCGGACTGAGCGGGTACTGCCGGCCTGTGTTACATGTGCCGCTCGGAGCCCAGACTGAGCCGGTACTGCCGGCCTGTGTTACACGTGCCGCTCGGAGCCCAGACTGAGCCGGTACTGCCGGTCTGTGTTACATGTGCCGCTCGGAGCCCAGACTGAGCGGGTACTGCCGGCCTGTGTTACACGTGCCGCTCGGAGCCCAGACTGAGCGGGTACTGCCGGCCTGTGTTACAGGTGCCGCTCGGAGCCCAGACTGAGCGGGTACTGCCGGCCTGTGTTACATGTGCCGCTCGGAGCCCAGACTGAGCCGGTACTGCCGGCCTGTGTTACACGTGCCGCTCGGAGCCCAGACTGAGCCGGTACTGCCGGCCTGTGTTACACGTGCCGCTCGGAGCCCAGACTGAGCCGGTACTGCCGGCCTGTGTTACATGTGCCGCTCGGAGCCCAGACTGAGCGGGTACTGCCGGCCTGTGTTACATGTGCCGCTCGGAGCCCAGACTGAGCCGGTACTGCCGGCCTGTGTTACATGTGCCGCTCGGAGCCCAGACTGAGCCGGTACTGCCGGCCTGTGTTACACGTGCCGCTCGGAGCCCAGACTGAGCGGGTACTGCCGGCCTGTGTTACTCGCCTAAATCCAACGCCAGGAGTAATACTGTACATATCTGTGTAAGTTACTTTCATGACCGGGGTATTAAGCTTTTACAAAGGGGGAGAGTCTTTCTAAAGATGTATCCTTTTTTATTTAGCCCTATGAGCATTGCGTGGCAGGGCAGGGGGGCTCAACTCCGGTCCTCAAGAGCCCCCAACAGATTTAAGGATGTCCCTGCTTCAGCACAGGTGGCTCAATCAGTTGCTCAGTCAAAGACTGATCCGCCTGTGCTGAAGCAGGGACTGATCGAGGCACCTGTGCTGAAGCAGGGATACCCTGAAATCCTGACCTCTTTGGGGGGTCTTGGGGACTGGAGTTGAGCCCCCCTGCCCGGGGGGGCCCTATGACATGTGTGGTACGTCACGCTAGCTGCTCGTTTTGGGTCGGTGAATGCGGCTCAGGACGGAAATCTTCAGGCACTCAAAGGGTTAAAAGAGAGAGAGAGAGAGAGAGGGGGGGGGGGGGGGGACTATAAGTGCAGCAACAAAAGGTCGGGGTAACCCGGATCCGTGACTAAATAAAATAAAGAAATGGGCACGGCGGCGCGACACGGCGGCACGACACGGCGGCACGACACCGGCGGCACGACAGCGGCGGCACGGCACGGCGGCACAACGCGGCGGCACGACACGGCGGCACAACGCGGCGGCACGACACCGGCGGCACGACAGCGGCGGCACGACACCGGCGACACGACACCGGCGGCACGACGCGGCGGCACGACACCGGCGGCACGACGCGGCGGCACGACACCGGCGGCACGACGCGGCGGCACGACACCGGCGGCACGACGCTGCGGCACGACACCGGCGGCACGACACCGGCGGCACGATGCGGCGGCACGACACCGGCGGCACGATGCGGCGGCACGACACCGGCGGCACGATGCGGCGGCACGACACCAGCCAGTGACAGGGAAAATCCCCCTGACAGAGGACAGTGTGCACAGGCACGAGCTGCCATTAAGCTGACGGTTATCGGTGCTGTGTCTGGAGAGGATACGGGTGGCTGCTGATGGCATTTTCTTACCCACGGCCGTCACGTATCACAATCAACTGCATTGATCCGAAACCCTTTTGTTTTGGAATCAATTCCATTGATTGAAATGCCCCCGCTGGCAGTTTAAAGACCGTTTTATGCTACATCAGAAAGTCAGTTGTTAGCACTAAAATGATAGTGATATGTTCAAGCCTGGAGAATAAAAATGTCTCCTATTAATTACCAGCGATGAAATGACTGTAGGTGATACATCATTCTGCACACTACAGTCTCCGTATTCCCAACGTGTGGTTGTGGTCCAGCCCTGGCTTTCTCTTGTCTATTACACCACTCCTAGTTCAGTTCATGCTTATCTCCTCAAAAATTCTCTCTCCTGGCTCACCATTAAGTTCTGTATCACCCACAAAGTTCTCCCCATCTTCATGACACCTCTTGATGTCTCGCTGTACCCCTGCGTGTCTCCTGCTCCGAGCTGGCCACTCTTTTTACCTATTCTTCCCTCTCATCTGCTTTTTCCGGCATCTTCTCTCCCCCACCATCAAATCTGCAAACACAGCTCCGAAATGAAGCATTTCAGTGACCTGGACTCATCACCACTGCACCCAATACCCAAAGAGGCACTCACCAACTACCGTAGTCCGACCCTGCCATCTACGGCACTTACTCCTTCCACTACTGTCCTTGTAAGTCTCTCAACATCCCACTTAGATTGTAAGTTCCGCAGGTCAGAGTCTCTTTCCTATCACATGCTTGGAAGCTTGATGCACTTATTGTGTTGTACTGTAGGTCTCTGTTTTCCATTGTCTATTTTGTAAAGCTGTGTACATTGTTGGCACTGTAGAAATAAATACATAAATATATAGACATTCAGGGCTATTTTGGGGCTAGTATGCACAATGTTTAGAAAATAAGAAGTTATGGATCCAGATTGCATAATGAGATGGTAATAAGGCGTGCTGCAAAACTACCTGCTAACTGACTCCACGTCAACAGTGGGATGATGGTCCATTCATGTCTTTCTCCTGCTCCTATTCTACTTACTGACAGACCAGCAAAAGGAAGTACACACTCAGGTTCAGTCACTTGGAGTTGGTTGGCTGTACTTGCTGTTGCCCAAATCAATCATGATGCTCTTGGCAAACGTGTACATACAGTAGATAGTCTGCTTTTGATTCATAGTATTCATGGCCGTTCAGGATGAATCATGGAATAGAACAGGACAGGTCTCCCCAGCGATGACTGATTTGACACAGTGACCATGTCAAGGGGGCAAAAGATATAAACTTAAATTGGCACTATCCAGGTTTAGTCCTCAAAGCAACGACCAGCAGAGATGTCAACCTCCACAATGAGTGAGATGTTGATGTTTTGCACCAAAAATGTGGCATTTTACTGGGAAAGTTCTGATGTTTATCACAGACGTCATTGATGTTTATGCTAAAAATCTGTGTGATTGACGCCAAATCAGTTGGAGTTGAAATCTCTTTGCCAGACCAGGCCAGGGTTTAAGGACAACATATACTTTTTTAGCAAGCACGCTTGGTAATATGTGTAGGTAGATTAATTGATTAGGGACATTTTGGAAACCTCTGGTTTCTGTCTACTCCCTGATTGGCAGAATCCTTAATTGCCCCTCTGCCTTGGGGCCATTCCACCCCACAATACCGTCCTGTGTTTCACTCCTACACACAAACCACTGAAACACAATTGTGGGTGAAAATGGTCACAGCAAGTTATTCAGTCTTATCCATAAATTAAGAGGACCTTACCAGCAGCATGTGTGTGTATAGACTTTCAGCGAAGTTGCACAGCAGCTACTAGCTGAACCTGCTCAGTGGGCAAAATCCAAATTCCATAACCAACATTCCATGAGAGGACCTCCATGAGAGGACACCCCCACACCCTGCCGCTCACCATTATGTATTAGCACTGCCTCTACTGTACCTCCATGAGAGGACACCCCCACACCCTGCCGCTCACCATTATGTATTAGCACTGCCTCTACTGTACCTCCATGAGAGGACACCCCCACACCCTGCCGCTCACCATTAAGTATTAGCACTGCCTCTACTGTACCTCCATGAGAGGACACCCCCACACCCTGCCGCTCACCATTAAGTATTAGCACTGCCTCTACTGTACCTCCATGAGGACACCCCCACACCCTGCCGCTCACCATTAAGTATTAGCACTGCCTCTACTGTACCTCCATGAGGACACCCCCACACCCTGCCCCTAACCATTAAGTATTAGACTGCCTCTACTGTACCTCCATGAGGACACCCCCACACCCTGCCCCTAACCATTAAGTATTAGCACTGCCTCTACTGTACCTCCATGAGCAGACACCCCCACACCCTGCCGCTCACCATTAAGTATTAGCACTGCCTCTACTGTACCTCCATGAGGACACCCCCACACCCTGCCGCTCACCATTAAGTATTAGCACTGCCTCTACTGTACCTCCATGAGCAGACACCCCCACACCCTGCCGCTCACCATTAAGTATTAGCACTGCCTCTACTGTACCTCCATGAGGACACCCCCACACCCTGCCCCTAACCATTAAGTATTAGCACTGCCTCTACTGTACCTCCATGAGCAGACACCCCCACACCCTGCCGCTCACCATTAAGTATTAGCACTGCCTCTACTCTACCTCCATGAGGACACCCCCACACCGTGCCGCTCACCATTAAGTATTAGCACTGCCTCTACTCTACCTCCATGAGGACACCCCACACCGTGCCGCTCACCATTAAGTATTAGCACTGCCTCTACTGTACCTCCATGAGGACACCCCACACCCTGCCGCTCACCATTAAGTATTAGCACTGACTCTACTGTACCTCCATGAGGACACCCCCACACCCTGCCGCTCACCATTAAGTATTAGCACTGCCTCTACTGTACCTCCATGAGGACACCCCCACACCCTGCCCCTAACCATTAAGTATTAGCACTGCCTCTACTGTACCTCCATGAGCAGACACCCCACACTCTGCCCCTCACCATTAAGTATTAGCACTGCCTCTACTGTACCTCCATGAGGACACCCCCACACCCTGCCGCTCACCATTATGTATTAGCACTGCCTCTACTGTACCTCCATGAGGACACCCCCACACCGTGCCGCTCACCATTAAGTATTAGCACTGCCTCTACTGTACCTCCATGAGGACACCCCCACACCCTGCCGCTCACCATTAAGTATTAGCACTGCCTCTACTGTACCTCCATGAGAGGACACCCCCACACCCTGCCGCTCACCATTAAGTATTAGCACTGCCTCTACTGTACCTCCATGAGGACACCCCCACACCGTGCCGCTCACCATTAAGTATTAGCACTGCCTCTACTGTACCTCCATGAGGACACCCCCACACCCTGCCGCTCACCATTAAGTATTAGCACTGCCTCTACTGTACCTCCATGAGGACACCCCCACACCGTGCCGCTCACCATTAAGTATTAGCACTGCCTCTACTGTACCTCCATGAGGACACCCCCACACCCTGCCCCTAACCATTAAGTATTAGCACTGCCTCTGCGGTACCTCCATGAGCAGACACCCCAACACTCTGCCCCTCACCATTAAGTATTAGCACTGCCTCTACTGTACCTCCATGAGAGGACACCCCCACACCCTGCCGCTCACCATTAAGTATCAGCACTGCTTCTACTGTACCTCCATGAGGACACCCCCACACCCTGCCGCTCACCATTATGTATTAGCACTGCCTCTACTGTACCTCCATGAGGACACCCCCACACCCTGCCGCTCACCATTAAGTATTAGCACTGCCTCTGCGGTACCTCCATGAGCAGACACCCCAACACTCTGCCCCTCACCATTAAGTATTAGCACTGCCTCTACTGTACCTCCATGAGAGGACACCCCCACACCCTGCCGCTCACCATTAAGTATCAGCACTGCTTCTACTGTACCTCCATGAGGACACCCCCACACCGTGCCGCTCACCATTAAGTATTAGCACTGCCTCTACTGTACCTCCATGAGAGGACACCCCCACACCCTGCCGCTCACCATTATGTATTAGCACTGCCTCTACTGTACCTCCATGAGAGGACAACCCCACACCCTGCCGCTCACCATTAAGTATTAGCACTGCCTCTACTGTACCTCCATGAGGACACCCCCACACCGTGCCGCTCACCATTAAGTATTAGCACTGCCTCTACTGTACCTCCATGAGGACAACCCCACACCCTGCCGCTCACCATTAAGTATTAGCACTGCCTCTACTGTACCTCCATGAGAGGACACCCCCACACCCTGCTGCCCACCATTAAGTATTAGCACTGCCTCTACTGTACCTCCATGAGGACACCCCCACACCCTGCCGCTCACCATTAAGTATTAGCACTGCCTCTACTGTACCTCCATGAGAGGACAACCCCACACCCTGCCGCTCACCATTAAGTATTAGCACTGCCTCTACTGTACCTCCATGAGGACACCCCACACCCTGCCGCTCACCATTAAGTATTAGCACTGCCTCTAGTGTACCTCCATGAGAGGACACCCCCACACCCTGCCGCTCCCCAGTAAGTATTAGCACTGCTTCTACTGTACCTCCATGAGGACACCCCCACACCCTGCCGCTCACCATTAAGTATTAGCACTGCCTCTACTGTACCTCCATGAGAGGACACCCCCACACCCTGCCGCTCCCCAGTAAGTATTAGCACTGCTTCTACTGTACCTCCATGAGGACACCCCCACACCCTGCCGCTCACCATTAAGTATTAGCACTGCCTCTAGTGTACCTCCATGAGAGGACACCCCCACACCCTGCCGCTCCCCAGTAAGTATTAGCACTGCTTCTACTGTACCTCCATGAGGACACCCCCACACCCTGCCCCTAACCATTAAGTATTAGACTGCCTCTACTGTACCTCCATGAGGACACCCCCACACCCTGCCCCTAACCATTAAGTATTAGCACTGCCTCTACTGTACCTCCATGAGCAGACACCCCCACACCCTGCCGCTCACCATTAAGTATTAGCACTGCCTCTACTGTACCTCCATGAGGACACCCCCACACCCTGCCGCTCACCATTAAGTATTAGCACTGCCTCTACTGTACCTCCATGAGCAGACACCCCCACACCCTGCCGCTCACCATTAAGTATTAGCACTGCCTCTACTGTACCTCCATGAGGACACCCCCACACCCTGCCCCTAACCATTAAGTATTAGCACTGCCTCTACTGTACCTCCATGAGCAGACACCCCCACACCCTGCCGCTCACCATTAAGTATTAGCACTGCCTCTACTCTACCTCCATGAGGACACCCCCACACCGTGCCGCTCACCATTAAGTATTAGCACTGCCTCTACTCTACCTCCATGAGGACACCCCACACCGTGCCGCTCACCATTAAGTATTAGCACTGCCTCTACTGTACCTCCATGAGGACACCCCACACCCTGCCGCTCACCATTAAGTATTAGCACTGACTCTACTGTACCTCCATGAGGACACCCCCACACCCTGCCGCTCACCATTAAGTATTAGCACTGCCTCTACTGTACCTCCATGAGGACACCCCCACACCCTGCCCCTAACCATTAAGTATTAGCACTGCCTCTACTGTACCTCCATGAGCAGACACCCCACACTCTGCCCCTCACCATTAAGTATTAGCACTGCCTCTACTGTACCTCCATGAGGACACCCCCACACCCTGCCGCTCACCATTATGTATTAGCACTGCCTCTACTGTACCTCCATGAGGACACCCCCACACCGTGCCGCTCACCATTAAGTATTAGCACTGCCTCTACTGTACCTCCATGAGGACACCCCCACACCCTGCCGCTCACCATTAAGTATTAGCACTGCCTCTACTGTACCTCCATGAGAGGACACCCCCACACCCTGCCGCTCACCATTAAGTATTAGCACTGCCTCTACTGTACCTCCATGAGGACACCCCCACACCGTGCCGCTCACCATTAAGTATTAGCACTGCCTCTACTGTACCTCCATGAGGACACCCCCACACCCTGCCGCTCACCATTAAGTATTAGCACTGCCTCTACTGTACCTCCATGAGGACACCCCCACACCGTGCCGCTCACCATTAAGTATTAGCACTGCCTCTACTGTACCTCCATGAGGACACCCCCACACCCTGCCCCTAACCATTAAGTATTAGCACTGCCTCTGCGGTACCTCCATGAGCAGACACCCCAACACTCTGCCCCTCACCATTAAGTATTAGCACTGCCTCTACTGTACCTCCATGAGAGGACACCCCCACACCCTGCCGCTCACCATTAAGTATTAGCACTGCCTCTAGTGTACCTCCATGAGAGGACACCCCCACACCCTGCCGCTCACCATTAAGTATCAGCACTGCTTCTACTGTACCTCCATGAGGACACCCCCACACCCTGCCGCTCACCATTATGTATTAGCACTGCCTCTACTGTACCTCCATGAGGACACCCCCACACCCTGCCGCTCACCATTAAGTATTAGCACTGCCTCTGCGGTACCTCCATGAGCAGACACCCCAACACTCTGCCCCTCACCATTAAGTATTAGCACTGCCTCTACTGTACCTCCATGAGAGGACACCCCCACACCCTGCCGCTCACCATTAAGTATCAGCACTGCTTCTACTGTACCTCCATGAGGACACCCCCACACCCTGCCGCTCACCATTATGTATTAGCACTGCCTCTACTGTACCTCCATGAGAGGACAACCCCACACCCTGCCGCTCACCATTAAGTATTAGCACTGCCTCTACTGTACCTCCATGAGAGGACACCCCCACACCCTGCTGCCCACCATTAAGTATTAGCACTGCCTCTACTGTACCTCCATGAGAGGACACCCCCACACCCTGCCGCTCACCATTAAGTATCAGCACTGCTTCTACTGTACCTCCATGAGGACACCCCCACACCGTGCCGCTCACCATTAAGTATTAGCACTGCCTCTACTGTACCTCCATGAGAGGACACCCCCACACCCTGCCGCTCACCATTATGTATTAGCACTGCCTCTACTGTACCTCCATGAGAGGACAACCCCACACCCTGCCGCTCACCATTAAGTATTAGCACTGCCTCTACTGTACCTCCATGAGAGGACACCCCCACACCCTGCTGCCCACCATTAAGTATTAGCACTGCCTCTACTGTACCTCCATGAGGACACCCCCACACCCTGCCGCTCACCATTATGTATTAGCACTGCCTCTACTGTACCTCCATGAGAGGACACCCCCACACCCTGCCGCTCACCATTAAGTATTAGCACTGCCTCTACTGTACCTCCATGAGAGGACAACCCCACACCCTGCCGCTCACCATTAAGTATTAGCACTGCCTCTACTGTACCTCCATGAGAGGATACCCCACACCCTGCCGCTCACCATTAAGTATTAGCACTGCCTCTACTGTACCTCCATGAGAGGACACCCCCACACCCTGCCGCTCCCCAGTAAGTATTAGCACTGCTTCTACTGTACCTCCATGAGGACACCCCCACACCCTGCCGCTCACCATTAAGTATTAGCACTGCCTCTAGTGTACCTCCATGAGAGGACACCCCCACACCCTGCCGCTCCCCAGTAAGTATTAGCACTGCTTCTACTGTACCTCCATGAGGACACCCCCACACCCTGCCGCTCACCATTAAGTATTAGCACTGCCTCTACTGTACCTCCATGAGGACACCCCCACACCCTGCCGCTCCCCAGTAAGTATTAGCACTGCCTCTACTGTACCTCCATGAGAGGACACCCCCACACCCTGCCGCTCACCATTAAGTATTAGCACTGCCTCTACTGTACCTCCATGAGAGGACAACCCCACACCCTGCTGCTCACCATTAAGTATTAGCACTGCCTCTACTGTACCTCCATGAGAGGATACCCCACACCCTGCCGCTCACCATTAAGTATTAGCACTGCCTCTACTGTACCTCCATGAGAGGACACCCCCACACCCTGCCGCTCCCCAGTAAGTATTAGCACTGCTTCTACTGTACCTCCATGAGGACACCCCCACACCCTGCCGCTCACCATTAAGTATTAGCACTGCCTCTACTGTACCTCCATGAGAGGACACCCCCACACCCTGCCGCTCCCCAGTAAGTATTTGCACTGCCTCTACTGTACCTCCATGAGGACACCCCCACACCCTGCCGCTCACCATTAAGTATTAGCACTGCCTCTAGTGTACCTCCATCAGAGGACACCCCCACACCCTGCCGCTCCCCAGTAAGTATTAGCACTGCTTCTACTGTACCTCCATGAGGACACCCCCACACCCTGCCGCTCACCATTAAGTATTAGCACTGCCTCTACTGTACCTCCATGAGGACACCCCCACACCCTGCCGCTCACCATTAAGTATTAGCACTGCCTCTACTGTACCTCCATGAGGACACCCCCACACCCTGCCGCTCCCCAGTAAGTATTAGCACTGCCTCTACTGTACCTCCATGAGAGGACACCCCCACACCCTGCCGCTCACCATTAAGTATTAGCACTGCCTCTACTGTACCTCCATGAGGACACCCCCACACCCTGCCGCTCACCATTAAGTATTAGCACTGCCTCTACTGTACCTCCATGAGAGGACACCCCCACACCCTGCCGCTCACCATTAAGTATTAGCACTGCTTCTACTGTACCTCCATGAGGACACCCCACACCCTGCCGCTCACCATTAAGTATTAGACTGCCTCTACTGTACCTCCATGAGGACACCCCCACACCCTGCCCCTAACCATTAAGTATTAGCACTGCCTCTACTGTACCTCCATGAGAGGACACCCCCACACCCTGCCACTCACCATTAAGTATTAGCACTGCCTCTACTGTACCTCCATGAGAGGACACCCCACACCCTGCCGCTCACCATTAAGTATTAGCACTGCCTCTACTGTACCTCCATGAGGACACCCCCACACCCTGCCGCTCACCATTAAGTATCAGCACTGCTTCTACTGTACCTCCATGAGGACACCCCCACACCCTGCCGCTCACCATTATGTATTAGCACTGCCTCTACTGTACCTCCATGAGAGGACAACCCCACACCCTGCCGCTCACCATTAAGTATTAGCACTGCCTCTACTGTACCTCCATGAGAGGACACCCCCACACCCTGCTGCCCACCATTAAGTATTAGCACTGCCTCTACTGTACCTCCATGAGAGGACACCCCCACACCCTGCCGCTCACCATTAAGTATCAGCACTGCTTCTACTGTACCTCCATGAGGACACCCCCACACCGTGCCGCTCACCATTAAGTATTAGCACTGCCTCTACTGTACCTCCATGAGAGGACACCCCCACACCCTGCCGCTCACCATTATGTATTAGCACTGCCTCTACTGTACCTCCATGAGAGGACAACCCCACACCCTGCCGCTCACCATTAAGTATTAGCACTGCCTCTACTGTACCTCCATGAGAGGACACCCCCACACCCTGCTGCCCACCATTAAGTATTAGCACTGCCTCTACTGTACCTCCATGAGGACACCCCCACACCCTGCCGCTCACCATTATGTATTAGCACTGCCTCTACTGTACCTCCATGAGAGGACACCCCCACACCCTGCCGCTCACCATTAAGTATTAGCACTGCCTCTACTGTACCTCCATGAGAGGACAACCCCACACCCTGCCGCTCACCATTAAGTATTAGCACTGCCTCTACTGTACCTCCATGAGAGGATACCCCACACCCTGCCGCTCACCATTAAGTATTAGCACTGCCTCTACTGTACCTCCATGAGAGGACACCCCCACACCCTGCCGCTCCCCAGTAAGTATTAGCACTGCTTCTACTGTACCTCCATGAGGACACCCCCACACCCTGCCGCTCACCATTAAGTATTAGCACTGCCTCTAGTGTACCTCCATGAGAGGACACCCCCACACCCTGCCGCTCCCCAGTAAGTATTAGCACTGCTTCTACTGTACCTCCATGAGGACACCCCCACACCCTGCCGCTCACCATTAAGTATTAGCACTGCCTCTACTGTACCTCCATGAGGACACCCCCACACCCTGCCGCTCCCCAGTAAGTATTAGCACTGCCTCTACTGTACCTCCATGAGAGGACACCCCCACACCCTGCCGCTCACCATTAAGTATTAGCACTGCCTCTACTGTACCTCCATGAGAGGACAACCCCACACCCTGCTGCTCACCATTAAGTATTAGCACTGCCTCTACTGTACCTCCATGAGAGGATACCCCACACCCTGCCGCTCACCATTAAGTATTAGCACTGCCTCTACTGTACCTCCATGAGAGGACACCCCCACACCCTGCCGCTCCCCAGTAAGTATTAGCACTGCTTCTACTGTACCTCCATGAGGACACCCCCACACCCTGCCGCTCACCATTAAGTATTAGCACTGCCTCTACTGTACCTCCATGAGAGGACACCCCCACACCCTGCCGCTCCCCAGTAAGTATTAGCACTGCCTCTACTGTACCTCCATGAGGACACCCCCACACCCTGCCGCTCACCATTAAGTATTAGCACTGCCTCTAGTGTACCTCCATGAGAGGACACCCCCACACCCTGCCGCTCCCCAGTAAGTATTAGCACTGCTTCTACTGTACCTCCATGAGGACACCCCCACACCCTGCCGCTCACCATTAAGTATTAGCACTGCCTCTACTGTACCTCCATGAGGACACCCCCACACCCTGCCGCTCACCATTAAGTATTAGCACTGCCTCTACTGTACCTCCATGAGGACACCCCCACACCCTGCCGCTCCCCAGTAAGTATTAGCACTGCCTCTACTGTACCTCCATGAGAGGACACCCCCACACCCTGCCGCTCACCATTAAGTATTAGCACTGCCTCTACTGTACCTCCATGAGGACACCCCCACACCCTGCCGCTCACCATTAAGTATTAGCACTGCCTCTACTGTACCTCCATGAGAGGACACCCCCACACCCTGCCGCTCACCATTAAGTATTAGCACTGCTTCTACTGTACCTCCATGAGGACACCCCACACCCTGCCGCTCACCATTAAGTATTAGACTGCCTCTACTGTACCTCCATGAGGACACCCCCACACCCTGCCCCTAACCATTAAGTATTAGCACTGCCTCTACTGTACCTCCATGAGAGGACACCCCCACACCCTGCCACTCACCATTAAGTATTAGCACTGCCTCTACTGTACCTCCATGAGAGGACACCCCACACCCTGCCGCTCACCATTAAGTATTAGCACTGCCTCTACTGTACCTCCATGAGGACACCCCCACACCCTGCCGCTCACCATTAAGTATTAGCACTGCCTCTACTGTACCTCCATGAGGACACCCCACACCCTGCCGCTCACCATTAAGTATTAGCACTGCCTCTACTGTACCTCCATGAGAGGACACCCCATCACCCTGCCGCTCACCATTGGGCTGTGTGTCTGCCTATCCCATGGTAAGTGGATACCATCACACCCCATCACCTAGCATGAACAGTAGCAGTGTCTCTCCAAGCTGGGGAGAGCCTCCTTCTTTCCTGCCAAAACCGATCTTCAGTGCATTCATCTGGCAATGTTCTTCGGTAACTGTGACAAAAATGTCATTATCAAGGATTTGTCAAACACCCAGCAATTTTTTTTTTTTCTCTCTTTTTTTTAAAAATTATTTCAAACATGTGCCATTAATCCAGAATGAAATACAGTAGCTTACAAAGGCCGTAGTCTGCTTGTAGTGGGTTCCCTCTTCTATAGAAGGTTCACATTAACACTTCCTAACTAGCCTTTAATCCATTTATTTTAAGGATGGGCAGGAGGGTGTTACCACCAGCTCACCGTCACAGGGCTGGCTTGATGGCTGTGCCATCAGTGGAATGCACCTGGCCCCGTGCTTACAGAGGCCCTGCACTCTTCCTGGCTCAACTTCCATAATCACAGTTTAATGGTTGTGTTGGTTAAATTAACCACCAGGACTTTTAAACTGTGATTACTGTAGTTGAGCCAGGTGAGCGAGCGGGGGCCGGAATCTCCCCATTACCACGCTACAACGCCTTGACGACAGGGCGGGAAAGAGGTCCTGTGTATCACGTGACGTCATGATGTTGCGTGGTAGCAGGAGGAGATTCTAGATGCGGTAAGAGTAAGGTGACAATATATGTCCCGGTAAAAACCGGGATAAATGTCGCGCATGCGCAGTCGCGCTCATGACTGCGCATGCGCGATGAGCTCTTGCCGGCCACTCATGAACATGTAAGTTCGGCACTTGCTGACCACTCGAGCACATACGTGATCGAAGCTTGCCAGTCACGCATGCGCAGCCGGCAAGTGCCATTCGCGCAATTGTGGTCGGTGCCGATAGAAAACCGGGACAGTGGCCCCCAAAAAATCAAGACAGAGGCCTAAAAACTGGGACTGTCCCGGCTAAACCGAGATGTCTGGTCACCCTGGGTAAGAGGCCCCGCGCGCGCACGCACGCACTGCCATACTCCCAATCGACCCTGTGCTCAGATCCAGGAACACTAAAATATTTCACTTCCTTATCGCCTTCCTTTCTTGTCCAGCAGCATTCCTCTCATTAACCCCACGCATTCCACTTCTCCATCCACATCTGACCAATCAATTATTGTACATGAAACAGAATCCTTTTTGGCCTGGCTACTGGTCATTTGGACAAGCAGTCATGGCCTCCCTTTTGTCTGATGTCACTGTGTTAAATAAGACTGCACAGGCAAAGGGTGTCACCCCTTATCTTTTTTCCCCTTCCCTCCCCAGCCTCTTTCCCTACCCATCCTTACTTTCTTCCCCTCCCCCATATCTTTCCATCCCTCCTCTCTTTCTTTCTTCCCCTCGCCCTTCTATTTCCCTCCATCCCCCCTCTCTTTTTCTTCCCCTCATCCTCTCTTTCCCTCCCCCTCACTTTCTTTCCATCCCCTCCCCCTCTCTTTCTTCCCCTCCCCTCCCCCTCTTTCACCCCTCCTCTCTTCCCCCCCCCCCTTCCTATCTTTCCCTCCTCCCTACCTCTCTTCCCCTCCCTCTCTTCCCCTCCCCCTTCTTCTCTTCCCCTCCCAACCCTCTCTTCCCATCCCCCTCTCTTCCTCTCTTCCCCTCCCCCTCTCTTCCCCTCCCGCTCCCCTAATCTTTATTGGCTCTCTGATCTGGACAGTTTGGCCCGAGAGTAAAGGAAACACTTGACTGACAAACACTCCCCGATTCTGAGTCCCGGAAGACATGCCCTTTGTAATTAATTTCCGTAGAAACGAAAGCAGCCAAATCTGTGCTATTATATCATTTAGATTCATGTAAGGAAGCCAATTAGATTGTCAGATTATTTACACAAGGTTGTTTTTTGGTTGGCTATGTGGGATTGCACATTGAAAACGTGACATGAACGAAAGGAGAGTTTAAATATTTCGCAGTGGATGCGCCTGAAAAATGATGTTTTATTTTTTTCATAACTCTTTTTATTTAGATTTTTTCAGATGAATCGGAAACAGCTGACCTGTTTCTGCATTCGTTTGTTTCTTTCCAACATGTTACAGCAAGCTGTGTTTCCTCAGATTTCCAGCCATCTGTTGGACAATTGTACAGTATTGTTAGATCTTCTGCAGCTCAATTTCTTTGCGCGTTATTTAATTGAATCTACTTCCTGTCCCCAACTCTATCTTCCCCATATGGTGTCATCATTTCTTGGGCCAAAGTGTTGCCAATATTCCCAGCAGTTTCAGCTGATAATGTTACCTTCGTATTTATTTATAAAATGTTTTACCAGGAAGTAATACATTGAGAGTTACCTCTCGTTTTCAAGTATGTCCTGGGCATAGAGTTATGATGACAAATAATATATGGATACATAAGTGAACAGGGTTATACATTATATACAAGACATTGCATGCACAGTTAGAGATAATATATATTATTCTAGGCGTATGTGACGGTTACAGACCAGATTCAAATGTGAGACAGCTTTAGTTTTGAAAGAACTTAGACTGGTGGCGGTTGTGAGAGTCTCCGGTAGGTTATTCCAGTTGTTAGTAATATAAGAATATATTGTAGCCGCTGAGTTACACTGACTGAAGGATTGATTAAAACTGAAAAGCAGCCATTTAGTGAACCCAGGGAAGCAGGATCTTTGCTGATCGATGAAGGGAGAACGAATCGATCGGCAGCTTGGCTAATTCGTTTTCAATAAAGGTGATCAAAGTCGACATATATTAAAACAAAAAACGTATATTTTTACTTAAAGTGCCATGCGGACTGCGTCTTTAAATAACATGATTACAACATGGGAAACGTGGCGTGTTTACTCAGCGGCGTCAGCATTCATCTTCATTCATACAGATCCTTTAGAAATCATGCTGCGTATGAATAGCCCTCTGTGCATTCACATGCACTGGAAGCATTTACCCGGCAGTGTCTCAGCGAAGGGCCTGATCTTACAGTCACGTTCAGGGGCCCCATGTAATGCTCCCTCTTACTTTGTCTTCTGCTGCGTGCAGCGTGAGATGGTTTGTACTTCGTCGTCCCTCCACCTGCTGCTGTTGGTTGAACCGCGGAACCTTCAGCTACTGTCGAAACGGCCAAACTTTTCATAACATGCTCACTGTGTGTATTAACACATTTATAAATACGTTAGGTCTGATAAATGTGTTCAAGAGAAGGTGTGTGTGTGTGTGTGTGTGTATTGCTGTAAGAGATGTGTGCAGAGGTACATTTAATGGAGACCGATAAGGGTGAAATTAAATCTTGGCTTTATTGCGCCTCCTCCAAGGCAAAAACATTCAAAAAGAAACAAAATAAAGGCCTACTCCACTTTGGAGCCTACCTAAACCTTACATCTCTGCTCTCCTGGCTCAGCACCTTTGTGTGCTATGGAAATGTCCGTGTCCAGCGGTCTCGTCCCCTTGTGTCTTGCTGTCACACAGCCCTGTGTGCTTCAAGACTCTCTCCTCATTGCAGCACCCTGTGTGCTGAGGAAAATCTCTGCAGTTATCTGTCTCCTTATGTCAGCCCAAATGTGACCTAAGGAATCTCTCACCTGTGTCTCACATGAGGCTTTTACAGAGCTCTCATTAGTCCAGGTGGAGACTAGTTAATAGAGTGGCTGCAATCAACTATCTCTCTG
Source organism: Ascaphus truei (assembly GCF_040206685.1). Taxonomy (NCBI): domain Eukaryota; kingdom Metazoa; phylum Chordata; class Amphibia; order Anura; family Ascaphidae; genus Ascaphus; species Ascaphus truei. The sequence goes on from NC_134497.1 coordinate 48,393,824, forward strand.
CTGGATTCTCAGAGCTCTGAGGCTGCTTTATTTAAACTGGGATAAGTCCCTGTTACAATAGCCAATAAAGAATATCACATATCATTTGTGAGCACAGTCACATGTCTTAGACAGGTCTGCAACCCTGCCTGTCGCCATTATCACCTAGCATACAGTGCTTCCACTGCAGCAAGGGATTCTGGGAAATGACATGCAAATGGACACTCTTCTAAGCAAATGCTTCGCTGCTCACACCGCACATTTTAAGTTATGCTGGTTAAAAAAAGGCTACATAAAACCTCCACCTTTAGCACATAGCCAGTAAAGAATATTTATGTGCTCACAAGTGACCCACCATAGCTTAAATAATGTATGATATATATCATATATCAAACAGTATATATGATATGATATGATCACCTTGAGAAAGGTCCCGTGTGGAGGACCGAAACGTTGGTTTTTATGTCTCACTAAATACAAAATCTTTTGACTACCTCGTGGAGTGCTGCCTCTGATATTCGGTCACACGATATCGTATTACCTATTTGATTTATATAGGATTTGCACCCACTCTCATCTACCTGACGGAGTGCCTTGATCTTATCTATTCATTATATATATATATATATATCTATCTCAAATGGAAATATTACTGTGTGCTCATTTGCATTTCTTCGACAGGTCTGCAACCCTGCCTTTCACAATTATCACCCAGCATACAGTGCTTCCACTGCAGCAAGGGATTCTGGGAAATGATATGCAAATGAGCACACAGTGCAGCCTTTTGCTTCAAATCCATATGACATGGACCCCTATAAGCTTATGCTTGCTGCATTGCACAGCTTTTCAGCGCAGCCTGGGTTAAGATGCACAGCCAGTAAACCTACCCACAGACAGCTGTTTCAACCTTTTTGGGTCTCATCAGTGAGAGGCTGGTTATACTGGCTTTGCAATTTGAAGCTTGGATAGGTATCCACCACACACACATATCTATCTCTATATATATATCGATATAGATATAGTACAGTGGTCGACAAATCACGAAAAAATCTACTCGCCGAACAAAAAAATCTACTCGCCACCTAGTACCAAACGTGTGCTGCTAGGGCCAATAGGAGCTCGCCACGATGGTAAATCCACTCGCCCGGGGCGTGCAAATGTATAGGTTTGTCGAACACTGGATATAGATATAAAATCCCTTTTTTCCCCCTTCTATTTGTTTATAATATATAGATGTATTATTGCCATAGAAAAAGTGACTCCTACCACCACACGTCGCCCCCAACAATTCAAGCCCCACACACTTTACACGCTATCTCCAAAAGTGCCCACGCACGCTGAACGTTAATGGAGGAAAACCTGCTCTAAAGACAATTTCCTCCACTATAAATTAACTATAAACTACTCTCCTCCTATAACTCTGCCCTTTCCCTTCCCAAGAAAACCTACTTTTTCTCACTCATGCTAACCCTCAATGTCTATTCGCCACCTTTAACTCCCTTTTCTTCCCAACTGCACCTGCACCCCCTTCTGTTCCTCATGGCCCAACACCTTGCCAACTACTTCACAGATAAGATTGAGTCCATCAGACATGACATCTCCATGTCACACTCCACACGCAACACCTACCGCCCCTCGCACACCTAAATCCACCCTCACCCCTCTGACTGAGTACAAGGTCTCCTCTCATCATCTCTCCCTATAATCTGCCCCTTGATCCTATTCTCTCCCATCTCCTCCGCTCCCTCTCTGGCACAGTAAGCCCCACCCTAACTCTCCTTTTTAACCTCTCTCACCTCTGGCACATTCCAATCTTCTTTCAAACACACACTCATTACGCCCATTCTAATGAAGCCCTCTCTTGACTCGGCCTCCCCTTCTAACTACCGACATATCTCTCTGCTCTCCTTTGACTCCAAGCTACTTGAGTTGCTTGTGTACAACCGCCTGACTCACTTTCTCTGCTTCAACTCCCTGCTTGACCCTTTGCAATTTGGTTTCCGTCCTAAACACTCTACTGAGACAGCTGTGAGTAGGTCATTGGCCACTTTTGTTAGTGCCAAGTCTAAGGGTTACTTCTCCTTATTAATTCTCCTGAATCTGTCTGCTCCCTTTGACATTGGTCTCTGTGATGCCCACCTATCCAACCACTGTTTCAGTGTTTCCTTTTCTGGTGTCTTCCCCCCTTCACTCCCTCTTTCTGTTGGGGTCCAACAAGGCTGTGTCCCTCAGCTATTCTAACTCTACATCTCTTCTCTTGGTGAACTAATACAATCTTTTGGCTTTCAGTATCATTTCAATGCTGATGACACCCAAATGTACATCTCCTCCACTGACCTCTCCCCTTCTCTTGTCCTGTGTCACCAACTGTCTCTCTGCAATCTCCTCCTGGATGTCCCACTATTTCCTGAAGCTTAACATATCCAAAACAGAACTATTACTATTTCCCCCTTCCACCGCCAACCCTACACCCAAACTCTCCCTCACTGTCAATATTACCACACTCTCATCAACACCCCAAGCCTGCTGTTTAGGAGTCATCTTTGAATCTGCCCTCTTTTTCCCACTCATGACCCAATTAAAATCCTAATTCACGCCCTCCTCTTGTCCTTCCTCGATTACTGCAACTTTCTCCTAGTTGGCATTCCCCTAGTCCACCTATCCCAACTTCACTCCACCCAAAATGCTGCTACCAGACTCATCTACTGTACCTCAGTCACTGCTCCACTTCTGCTGCTGCTCCGATACCCATATCCCTACACTGGCTTCCCATATTCTTTAGAATAAAATTTTAAACCCTAGGTCTGACTTGAAATTCTCTCAAACGCTGCCCCGTTTACATCTCAGTACTCATCCCCAAATATTTCCCTAAACGCTCCGTCCATTCTGCCCACAACATCCGGCTTTCTTCCTTATTACCTCCACTCACTGCCATCTACAATCCTTCTCCCATGCTGCTCCCTCTCTCTGGAATTCCCTACTATGCACAATCGGACATTTAAAAACTCCCTGCAAACTCACTTACTCAAGTAAGAACATACTCCTAACATGCACATCCCCCCCCCTCTTACCCTATTGAGACCTGCTGTGCGACTGGACCAAACTCCATGCTAACACCCCCTAACATCCATATCACCAAAACTTAATGGGATCAGCTGTGCAGCTGGACCAGACCCCACAATGAGTAACCACCTTACTTTTTTGTTTCATCATTGCCCCATATTCCCTCAGGATCACGGCCCTTGTTACCTTCTGCATCTATTTGTGCATATTTGGCCTTCTTTGGTATTCCATTCTGTTAATGTAATCTTCATCACTCTGTAGCTGCATTGTACCGCGCTGCGGAATATGCGGGCGCTTTACAGATACTAATATATTAACCATTATGTGCATATGTATGCGTGTGTCTATATATACAGATATAACCAACATTATTGCAACACGTGGGGCACTGCAGCGGGGTGGAAAACAACACCCTACCAGGAGAAGCGGCCATTGTTTTGAATCAGCCGTGCACAATGATAGGGCGGGACTATCACGCTATTCCACCCGCGGGAGTGTTACGGGTTACAAGAATGTTGACTACATGTGCACATATGCGTGTGTGTACGTATGTGCGCATGTGTAAATATGTGTGCATTGTTGTATGTATTTATTTCTCAAATATTTTACCAGGAAAAATATATTGCGAGTTATTGCTCATTTTCAAGTATCCCGGGTACAGAATGAGAATATGACACATTACAAGTTACCGTTACAAACATGTTCCAAGTAGGAGACAGCCAAAGTCTTTAAAGAACTTAGACAGGAGGCCGATTTCAGAGACTCGGGTAAATGGTTCCAGCAGTGGGATGTTTCGTAAGAGAAGTAAGAGCGACCAGGTTCTTTATTGAACCGTGGAACTAGAAGTCGGTTTCTGGGGGTGGATCTCAGGAGATCAGTGCTGCGTACAGTAGGGGAGAGAAGCCTGCTCAGATAATAAGGTAACTTTTTGAGAGGGTATTCAAAGGTAATACAGGAAAGATGTACGTTGGTTCTGATCAGTAGCTTGTTCATGGGAAGTTTATCGAATTTAGCCTTGGTCCCAAGTACCATATTTACAGTTTTATCAGTGTTTAAAGAACATTTGTTTTGAGTGATCTAGTTTTCGACCTTTGAAAAAAATCAGATCACAGCACATTTTCAAGGTCATACTGTACATTTTTATCTGGATAAACAGATGAAGCCGGCTTCATTGCTGTGATATGTTACTATACAGAATTATACAGTTTCAGCATTGCCATTGAATCATGTGTAAGTTAAACTGGGATATGTTGTTTTGACTAGCGGAACAATGCCACATGCTATATGTGTATGTAAATGTGTTAGTATGTGTGTAAAATATTGAACTGTGCTACCCAAAATTATTTTTCACTTGCCCCTCTTTCATAGTGACAAATAGTAAGTGTGAGCAGTGGAGCTCAAAAGTAGAATGTGACAGTGATGCTACCTTGTCACTGGTTTAGCTCACACTGCTAGAGCTGCTGCACAGAAAAGCAGAGGTTGTGGGTTCTTATCCTGTTGGTCTTGAAACCAGTACCCCATTCCTCCTATGGTGTCTTAGATGTCAGGTCAATGTAGTTCTTAAAGAACATTTTTTAGGAAGTGTGGGATGCGAGTCATTTAAATATACTTTGCACATCTCCCATGTATCTCAGGTGTGCTCCATTTTGAGCACAGTGGTCTCTCCATATGTTATTTGAAGGGAGGTCCTCTCCCCTAAGAATCAGAAATTGAAATCCGATGGTGGATTCCATGAAACCCATCTAGAACAGATCAAATGGGGGATTCTGAGGCATCCATACAGATTATTTTGGGGGGTGAAAGCCGCAGAATGGATTCTGACCGTTCCGTCCATCCCTACTAACAAGTATACTATTTTGTCAGAACCCCGACCCACACACAATTGATCTGCCATATTAATGATGGAAAGAGTATCACTTCCATAACTACAGAACCCAAGCAAAAGGCTACAAAGTAGACGGAAAATGTTGTATGTTATATTGTAGGTCAAGTATACAAAAAAAAACGTAAAACAGGTCACTGGGAGGACAGAAACCGCATGAACTTTTGGTTTCTTAAATATACTTCTGTTTTTTCAAAAACGTCCGTGATGCACTTATTCTACATTGGTTTATCTTTCTCTGTTATTCCTTTTGGCGGACGTTGGAACTCTTTGTATATGTTAGGCCAGCATTGCACAGAATTGATGTGTGAGGTAAGGGGCAATGAGGGGAAATGGTTTAAGGCGAGAGAGCAGTGGAGGTGTTAGGGGTGGAAAGGAGACAGTTATGGGTAGAGCACAGGAGACGAGCAGGGGCAGAGCGAGAGAGCAGAGCTGATATGTAGGGAGGAGCAGATGAGTGGAGAGCTTGAAGGTAAGGAGGAGAACTTTGTGGGTGATCCGAAACTTGATGGGAAGCCATGTGAGAAATTTCAGGAGCAGATGAGCAGAGACTGTTCTGCGAGAAAGGGAAATGATCCTAGCAGCAGGATTTTGGATAGATTGGAAAGGAGAAAGTTCTGAGGCAGGGAGGCCTGTCAGCACACAACCATTTTGGCCTATTGTTACTAAGCAATCTTCTGCCACAAGACACCTCCCGGTGGTGGAAAGCGGAAGTCAGCCTGTTGACCTGAATTGGCTGTATAAATTGTCTTTCAGCACCAGAAACGTTCTGTGTGGCAGAAGTCTGCGTCGTTCTCATGGCCCGTATTGTTCAATATGTTTAATAGTTTTGCAAAACTTGGCCACATAAGCATGAGGAACACCATAACTAATACCTTACAATAATGCAGTATTTATTGCTTTCATTAAAGAGGCAATCCAAGCAGATTACATTTCATAAAGCATATGCTGCCTTTGATTAACTTTATTGAAAACTAATTACCTAAGCTGCTGATCGATTCCAACATTGCCTTGACCAGGGCTAAAGTTGTGCTTAGAAAGACAATGTACTGTAACCCTTCCTCGGCCCGAAGACACAAGAACACTGCACCGGGATGCTGACCCATCTGGTTCTTCCCTGCCATCAATTTCTATATTGCAGTTTCTTTTTCTTTGACAAAACTAGTCCTGTTTTTGCATCAGTTTTGGAGCTGGGAGATGTGGGGCGAAATTCATTAAAGGAGCAATTCATGCCGTTTTCATTTTTTTCATATTTTACCACAAGATTGAAGCAGGGAGGCTCTGGAGCTGAACCCCAATCATTTCAGCTCTGGGGACCCCCTGCTTCTGGAGATACACATCTCCATAGGGGGGCGCTGGTAGCCGCTCAGGCTAAGCTATCCCAGTGATTTCTAATTTTGGCTGAGAATAAATGAAGTTCTTAATACAGAAGAACCTGGTGCTGCTTCATAGATGTGCATGGAAGGATAACTGCTCTTACCTCCCCTGTTCTTCTCCTTGGGGACTTCAACTGCCACATTGATGACCCCTCTCTCCCTTGGGCTTCCCGCTTTCTTTCTCTAACCTCTTCTTTTGGCCTTCAACAGTGGACTGCAGCCAGCACCCACAAGGATGGCCACTACTTAGACCTGGTTTTCACTAAAAACTTCTCTCTCTCTGATTTCTCCATTTCCCCTTTTCCTCTCTCTGACCATCACCTCATCTCATTTTCTCTCTCTCGCTTCTCTCCATCTCCATCTCCATCTCGCCCTCGTTTTTGCAGAAACCTGCGCTCTATTAACCTCCCAGCTCTTGATTCCACTTTACGCTCCTCCCTCTCCTCTCTCAGTTCTGCTTCAGACCCTGACAACCTGGTCAGGAACTACAACTCTGCCTTATCTTCCTCTCTTGATCTTCATGCCCCACTTTCTCTCTGCCGTCCTCGCCCTTCTAACCCCAGACCCTGGCTAAACTCCCACACACGCATGCTGCGTTCCTCCACTCGTTCCTCTGAACGCCTCTGGAGGAAATCTCATACGCTCGCAGACTTCATTCACTACAAATTTATGCTATCCTGTTTCAACTCTGCCCTCTTTCAGGCTAAACAAACCTACTTTTCATCACTAATAAACACACACAAGTCTAACCCACGCCGTCTCTTTTCTGTCTTTGACTCTCTACTCAGACCACCCTAAGCTGCCTCCTCTTCTTCCTCCATCTCACCTCAGGACTTTGCTGACTTTTTTAAGAAAAAGGTGGAGTCCATACGGCAGAACATCCCATCTGTTGCCTCCTCCCATCCGACAATGCTTCCCAACTCTCCTCCTGTCTTTCTTGACTCTTTTTCTGCTATCTCGGAGGAGGATGTATCACTGCTGATCTCCTCTTCTCCCTCTACCACTTGCCCTCTTGATCCCATTCCCTCCCATCTCCTAAAACCTCTTGCTCCTTCTATAATCCCTATGCTCACACAGATCTTTAACTCTTCCCTCTACTCTGGTACCTTTCCTTCATCCTTCAAGCATGCAACCGTTATACCATTACTCAAAAACAGCAAGCTTGACCCTACCTGTCCTTCTAACTATCGACCTGTCTCCCTCCTGCCTTTTGCCTCCAAACTCCTTGAACGTCTTGTATTCTCTCGATTGCTACACTTTCTCAACACCTATTCTGTACTAGACCCTCTACAATCTGGCTTCCGCACTGCTCACTCTACTGAAACAGCCCTCACTAAAATAACTGACGACCTCCACGCTGCCAAAGACAGAGGTCATTACACTCTGCTCATATTACTCGACCTCTCTGCAGCATTCGACACCGTGGACCACCCTCTTCTCCTTCACATTCTCCATACTCTTGGTATTCGGAACAAAGCTTTATCCTGGATCTCCTCTTACCTCTCCCATCGTACCTTCAGTGTCTCTTTTGCTAACACCTCCTCCTCCTCTATTGATCTCTCTGTGGGGGTACCCCAGGGCTCTGTCCTGGGACCCCTTCTCTTTTCTCTCTACACACACTCTCTAGGTGACCTAATCACATCTTTTGGGTTTAAATATCACCTCTATGCTGACGACACACAAATTTACCTTTCAACCCCTGACCTTACACCTGCTATACAGACCAAAGTTTCTGAATGCCTCTCTGGAATATCATCCTGGATGGCCATCCGCCGACTGAAACTTAACATGGCAAAAACAGAGCTCCTTATACTACCTCCCAAACCTGGCCCTACTACATCCTTCCACATTGCTATTGGAAATACGATCATTCACCCAGTAGCCCAAGCACGCTGCCTAGGGGTCACACTTGATTCCTCTCTCTCATTCTCCTCTCATATTCAAAACGTTTCTAAAACTTGTCGCTTTTTCCTCCGCAATATCACAAAGATACGCCCTTTCCTCTGTTACTCAACTGCCAAAACTCTGACTCAGGCCCTCATTCTCTCACGTCTTGATTACTGCAACCTCCTGCTGTCCGGCCTTCCTACCTCTCACCTGTCTCCCCTACAATCTATCCTAAACACTGCTGCCAGAATCACTCTACTCTTTCCTAAATCTGTCTCAGCGTCTCCCCTGCTGAAATCCCTCTCCTGGCTTCCGATTAAATCGCGTATCTCACACTCAATTCTACATTCTTCTGCCCCTCATTACATCTCAGCCCTAATTTCTCGCTATGCACCATCACGACTCTTGCGTTCTTCTCAAGGATGTCTTCTTTCTACCCCCTTTGTATCTAAAGCTCTCTCCCGCCTTAAACCTTTCTCACTTTCTGCCCCACACCTCTGGAATGCCCTTCCCCTCAATACCCGACTAGCCCCCTCGCTATCCACCTTTAAGACCCACCTTAAGACACATCTGCTTAAAGAAGCATATGAGTAGCACTGGATAATCATGGACACATGACACAAAGCTTGGCCCCCTGCAGACGCACTTACTAGTATTCCCTCCTACTGTCTCTGTACGTTCTCCCTACCTACCAATTAGATTGTAAGCTCCTCGGAGCAGGGACTCCTTCCTTAATGTTACTTTTACAGTATGTCTGAAGCACTTATTCCCATGATCTGTTATTTATATTTGTTATTTATATGACATGTATTACTACTGTGAAGCGCTATGTACATTTTATGGCGCTATACAAAAAGACATACATACATACATACCTGCATAGCACCATTATACTCAGGGGTGGGCAACTTCAGTCCTCAAGGGCCACCAACTGGTCAGATTTTCAGTATATCCCTGCTTCAGCACCGGTGGCTCAGTCAGAAGGCCTCTAGATCATGAGTGGCCAACTCTAGTCATCAAGGGCCACCAACAGGCAAGGTATTAGGGATATCCCTGCTTCAGCACAGGTGGCTCAATCAGTGGCTCAGTCTTTGATATCCTGAATACCTGACCTAGTGGTGACCCTTGAGGATTGGAGTTGCTGGTCTACAGCACTAACCATGTTTGCAGGATACAGACATATATACTGAAACACATGGAAACACCATTGCTCATCAACATGTATGTATGTATGTATGTATGTATGTATGTATGTATGTATGTATGTATGTATGTATGTATCCAAATATATTTATGTTGAAGGAGCTGTTCAGTGAGTACAGACACTGACTGGCAGTGAGTGTGAAGCAGGGGATCCTGGTTCAATTCCTGGTGTCAGCTCCTTGTGACCTTGGGCAAGTCACTTTATCTCCCTGTGCCTCAGGCACCAAAAACATAGGTTGTATGCTCTATGGGCCAGGGACCTGTGCCTGCAAAATGTCTCTGGAAAGCGCTATGTAAAACTAGCAGCGCTATACAAGAACAAATTATTATTATTAAAGGTGGATAGAGAGGGTGCTAGTCGGGTATTGAGGGGAAGGACATTCCAGAGGTGTGGGGCAGAAAGTGAGAAGGGTTTAAGGCGGGAGAGGGCTTTAGATACAAAGGGGGTAGAATGAAGACATCCTTGAGCAGAACGCAAGAGTCGGGATGGTGCATAGCGAGAAATTAGGGCTGAGATGTAAGGCTGAGTCCCCAGTCGTCACTGTGGCATGCACGCCCAGCGGGGGGGCGGCGCGTGCACAGCGCTACACCGTGATCTGCGGTCTAGGGGGGAGAGGGAAGGTTTGCGACAGGAGGGGGCGTGGCTGTGGGTTTGCGGGGGCGTGGCCATGACGTCCCGCGGCTGGTTCGCCCTTATTGGCTGAACTGCCGGCGGGGGCGTGGCCACACCTCCGTCGCAGATGTCGAGTTCAAATTCTCCTGCCTCCCTGAAAACCTGTCGCGCACCGCTGGGGGAAGGTGCGCGACAAGGTAGGGACTGGGACCGGCCGGACTGGGGGGGCGGGGCTTGATAGCACAGCGCACGCCGAGCCGTGCGCTGTGGCGGTGACTGGGACCGCAGCCTAAGGAGTCAGTAACCCAATAGCACTACTCATGACACAAATCTATATGATGTGATGGGTGTTGGGCTCAGAGCTTGCAGTGTATTATTCTATAAATGCGCTGGTTCATTAAATTGTGTGTGCGTATGTATATATATATATATATCCATAACCATAACCTAAATACTGTGTGGTGAAGACCTCCTCATGTCACTGACGAGACCCACAAGGTCGAAACAGTCTGTCTGTGAGTGGGTTCACTGGCTTTGCATCTCATCCCAGGCTATGTTTAAAAGCTATGTTTAAAGCCGCATGCATTGGATTAAGAGTTCCATGTAATAATGGTTTGAGACAAAAGGTGGCACTGTGTGCTCATTTGCATGTCATTTCCCAGAATCCCTTGCTGCAGTGGAAGCACTGTATGCTAAGGGATAATGGGGAAGGGCAGGGTTGCAGACCTGTCTGAGACGTGTAAATGTGCTAACAACGTGGGATTGTTATTCGCTGTACACTGTATGATGGTGGGTTTCTGCCACTTTGTTACCCACCATAAGTTGTTTTGTGTCTGGCAGTGGCCACTTACCAGCTTCACATTGCAAACCCAACAACCAGCCTCACACTGATGAGACCCAAAAGGTGGAAAATGCTGTCCGTGAACAGGGTTACTGGCTCTGCACTTCTTTTACCCCGACTGTGCTAAAAAAAAATCTGTGTAACGCGCCGGGACAAAGATGTAACCTATTACACATATTACTGTCATTCATGCGTTCTGTTTTTCAGTGGGGCCGCCCCCTTGTTACACATCCTCTGTACCAATACTCAGCCTGCGGTTTGCTATAGGGGTCTACATCTTCATGTTCCACCCCGTCTTTTGCGCCACCGACTTGAACCGCGTAGGGACAGGGCGCCAGCATGCAGCACAGACGCGGGGGGGGGGTTGAGGGGGAATTGAGGGGGGGTTACCGCCGCGGTAAACACGGGCCCCTACCTGACGTCTTTTAACACCTCCCTGCTCCCGCCAGTGTCAACACGCAGAGCAAATATGGATTTCGCCGGAGTTCATTAATGCGACACGTCAATCATCGGGGCAGATCCTCGGCAGCCGGCGGAGGCGGTTTCCATGGAGACGGGAATCCGGATAATACCGAGCGACTTGGAGAGCAAATAGCAATTACTCCCTGCTCTGGCCCGCCGCTGAGTTAATTTGCATCGTTTGCTATTGATGAGCAACAAAAACCTTTTCATAGTCTTAGACTGTGGGTTTTCCAGCCAGAGAAAGGGGCCGGTGATTCTTCTCAAGCCTGCGCTCGTTTCATTTGCTGTGTATTTAACTTCTCTTCTTCACACCGGGCAGGCGTGGTGGCACATAGAGCAATGGTGTTTTGAAGGGGGTTTCAAAATGTTGTTGACAAACTGCTCTATTATAATATGATCTATTTATTTATTTGAGCGATGTTGCTTTTATTTTGAGGTTTGTTTTTTTTTGAGAAATATTGGGATTCTTTAAAAACTATTGTGATTAGCCGGATGTACGTACACAATATTTTGTAGAAATATTGTGCTATTTCTTATTTTAGAAAAAAAGGGATGAGGGTGAGAGGTGGGGGAGGGGGTGGGGGGTGAAGGGGGAGAAGAGGGGGAGATGTAGGAGGTAAAGGAGATGGGGAAGAGAAGTTGGGGAACAGTGATTTTAACTACAAACTAAATAAAAACCAGATAAGAATCACCTTAGCCCAAGCTATACAAGTTGTGGAAGAAACATTACTTTGTTGCAAGTAACAGAGTTACTATTTGGGACCCCCCAGTTTCTGACAGCACTAGCAGCTGTGAGAGAGAGAGACTGCTGTGCTGCGTGAGAGAGACTGCATGTGCTGCGTGAGAGAGACTGCATGTGCTGCTGTACTGTGTGAGAGAGACTGCATGTGCTGCTGTGTTTGTGAGAGAGACTCCATGTGCTGCTGTGCTGTGTGAGAGAGACTGCATGTGCTGCGTGAGAGAGACTACATGTGCTGCTTTTGCTGTGTGAGAGAGACTGCATGTGCTGCTGTGCTGTGTGAGAGAGACTGCATGTGCTGCTGTGCTGTTTGTGAGAGAGAGACTACATGTGCTGCTGTGCTGTGTGAGAGAGACTGCATGTGCTGCTGTGCTGTGTTAGAGAGACTGCATGTGCTGCTGTGCTGTGTGTGAGAGAGAGAGAACCTGCTTGTGCTGCTGTGCTGTGGGAGAGAGAGAGAGAGAGAGAGAGAGACTGCATGTGCTGCTGTGCTGTGAGAGAGAGAATGCATGTGCTGCTGTGCTGTGTGAGAGAGAGAGACTGCATGTGCTGCTGTGCTGTGAGAGAGAGACTGCATGTGCTGCTGTGCTGTGAGAGAGACTGCATGTGCTGCTGTGCTGTGTGAGAGAGACCATGTGCTGCTGTGCTGTGTGAGAGAGAGACTGCATGTGCTGCTGTGCTGTGTGAGAGAATGCATGTGCTGCTGTGCTGTGTGAGAGAGAGAATGCATGTGCAGCTGTGCTGTGTGAGAGAGAGAGAAACTGCATGTGCTGCTGTGCTGTGTGAGAGAGAGAATGCATGTGCTGCTGTGCTGTCTGAGAGAGAGAATGCATGTGCTGCTGTGCTGTGTCAGAGAGACTGCATGTGCTGTGTGCTGTGTGAGAGAGACTGCATGTGCTGCTGTGCTGTGTGAGAGAGAGAGAGACTGCATGTGCTGCTATGCTGTGTGAGAGAGAGAGACTGCATGTGCTGCTGTGCTGTGTGAGAGAGAGAATGCATGTGCTGCTGTGCTGTGTGAGAGAGAGAGACTGCATGTGCTGCTGTGCTGTGTGAGAGAGAGAGAGAGAATGCATGTGCTGCTGTGCTGTGTGAGAGAGAGAGAGAATGCATGTGCTGCTGTGCTGTGAGAGAGAGAGACTGCTTTGCTGCATGAGAGAGACTGCATGTGCTGCGTGAGAGAGACTGCATGTGCTGCTGTGCTGTGT
>NC_134497.1:48412073-48437073 GCF_040206685.1 Ascaphus truei
GTATGGATTAGTGTTTGGAATTCGTAATTATAGAAGCGCGGAAGGAGGGAATCCAGGCAACGCTGCGGAGAAAGAAACCGAGATTCAGTAAGAGCATGTTTATGAGGAGGGAAAGAGGAGTTGAATGTAACCACTAGGTCATGTCTAATAGGATAGGGGTGTTATTGACTAATGGAAAAGGGAACAATGGGGTATCTTTTTGGGAGAGGGAGGTGTATGAGAAACGCTGTCTTTGGGCCGTTCTATACTGTGTGCGGCCGTGAGCGCGTGCATGTGCCGCATGCTTTTCGTGTGTATGCTGTGTATGCTGTGAGTGAAGGTACTGTGTGTGTAATGTGTTTGTGTTTGTGTGTATTTGTGTGTAGAGATTGTGAGTTATGTATTAAATAATATTTTTAAAATAAAAAAAATGTTGTAATAAAAATATTTTTTATGTATTTAACTGTGACACACACAAACATACATAAATACACACACACACAAACATACTAACACACACACACACACACAAACATACATACACACACACAAACATACATGCACACACACACACACAAACATACATACACACACAAACATACATAAATACACACACACACACACACACACACACACACACACACACACACACACAAACATACATAAATACACACACACACAAACAAACATACATACATACATACACACACACAAACATACATACATACACACACACAAACATACATACATACATACACACAAACATACATACACAAGCTCCCTGCCGTGCGCGCGCGGCCCTACTATAGAATGGCTGGCTATCCTCAGCCAACTAAAACTGCCGGCGGTGTAGCACGCGCCCGCACTATAGAACCAGCCTTAGCCATATTAAGTTTGAAGAGATTTCTAATAGGCACACTGATTTGTGACTGGACTGCAGGTGTAAGGTCAGGTGCAGGTAAATATAGTGTCATCAGCAGAGAGGTGATGGCTGAATCCAAAGGAGTTAATGAGGTCTCCAAGTGTATACAGAGAGGACAGGAGACCTACAACTGAGCATGGAGGTACACCCGCAGAGAGATCGGCAGGAAGAGGAGAAGTTGGCAAAAGTGGTGAGAGGGGAACTGTAGGAAGAAAACCAGGAGAGGACAGTGCCAAGAATCCCAAGAGAGTGAAGAATGTGTAGTAATGATATCAGAGGAGAGGTCATGATGAATCAGAATGGAGGAGCTTCCTTGTGATTTGGCAATATGGAGGTCATGAGTTGGGGAGTACGGTTTCAGTTGCGTTTGCAGTGCGGAAGCCCGGCTGGGGAGGGTCACGTAGGTCAGGGGTGCTCAACTCCAGTCCTTAAGACCCTCCAACAGGTCAGGTTTTAAGGATATCCCAGCTTCAGCACAGGTGGCTCAATCATTGGCTGCTCTAACCAAATAAAATGAGTCAAAGATAGGAAGATTAGGAAGTAGAGGTGTGAAAGGGAAGGAGGGGTTTTTGCTGCCGATTATCGTGCGCGTTGTCCTAGAAATAATCAGCAAATTCTTGTGGCGTAATAGAGGGAGAGGAGCAGGCTTTAGAGGGAGATACTGCATATGGGGGTCTGGCAGAAAAGAGTTGTCGCGGGTCAGATTCATGCCTCGGCGCAGGGTGTAATTTCTTGGCGAAAGACCCTTAATGCATTGGAAGCCTGGGCAAGTAAGTGACCATTAATAAATGTGCATGTGTGTAGCAGCAATCAGCATGCGTCTTACAGAATAAATGGGAGAAAATTAGGCTAATCAGAGGATGTAGGAGGCATTTGTACTGTATATAGCAGGCTTAGCAATAGTGCTCAGTGTTAGGCAGCAGCTCCCACGGCTATCGGGATATTATCGTGGCTATCGGGATATTATCGTGCATAACGGGAGGTGTAGGTAGAAAGGCGTTGGACAGACACGTTTCCCTGTATTAGGGAGGAGTGGCTCAGTGAGTAACTGACGGAACAAGGATGCTGTAAGCAGGGGAACCTGGTTCAATTCCCGGTGTCTGCAATTCCTAGAGATGGACAAATCTGCCCAAATCCGTTTCCTGGATTTCTCACATTTTCCTCCCGCGCTTTTAATCCGCGCGGATTCATCAACAACCGCCGTTGAATACAATCCGTCATTGGATTGCAGAGTGTAGTGGTGATAATAATAAAAACTACGCAAAACGCGAATCGCCCTTTTTGAGATTGGCCGATTTCAGCGGATCAATCCGCCACTGATCCAAATTCGCCCAAAAAATTCACCCATCTCTACGTGTGACTGTGGGGGAGTCACTGTCTCCCGGGACCTCGAGCACTGAAATCATAGATTGTAAACTGGTGTCTGTAACAATCCGATGTGCTGCGAATGCACACTGTACTGTAAATGTGACGCACATTGGGAGAAAAGCGCTATATGAAATAGTTATTATTATTCAATGTTAAGAACATACTGTACCCTAATTATGATGTACAGTTTCAACCACGTCACAAACCAAACACATTATGAAACTAAAGGCGGTGCTGAGAAGATGCGTTTTCTAGAGTTTCGTGATGAAGAGTGATTAATGACGAAAGACTGTGTCTAAATGAGGATTGAACTGGATTAACATTTATATATCCAGGGTCAATGCAGTATATTTATATAGCTAGCAACAAAACTTGCAAGTTCACTTTTCACCCCAAAGGTTGTACAATTAAAGCCGCAATCCAGGTTTCATGTTTGGATTTATTTTTTTATTACGGGATTAAAGCAGATGGTCTCTGTAGCTGAACTGTTAATTTCAGCTCCGGAGACCCCCTGCTTCCACAGTTACTTACCTCCGTAGGGGGTGCTGGTATCTCTGGCAAGTTTAAAGGCCCTGGTCATTTGGGCCAATAGGAAGCCACAATGGATGACCCCATTATGTTAGGCACACAAGTTCCCTGCCAGCTCAGATACATACCTCTGTAGGGGTGCCAGTATCTCTGGAAGCAGGGGGTGCCCGGAGCTGAAATTAACACAGCTCAGCTCCGGAGACTGCCTGCTTCAATCCTGTAATCAAAAATGAAAACTGGATTGCAGCTTTAACGTTGGATCATCCATTGAGATAATAGGAAAGGAAATGTCACCGTCAGTAAAGGAGAATGTGCTGTACAGTATTGGCAGTGACAATGTGGAATTTACTATGTGTCTATAAAAAACCCCTATGTGCTGCGTACCGCGCGCTGTAATTGTGACGCGCTTTGCGTCCCATTGGGAGAAAAGCACGATATGAAATAAAGTTCTTATTATAGTTATTATTACTACTACGGCAGTTGGTACAAGGTAGTCACGGTTCTGGGTTTAATTCCCATCTGGGACAATTTCTTCCGGGTAATAAAAAAAATAAGACATGTAAATATTTAATAAAAGGGTTGAGCTCAATATGGAGAGGAAGAAAGGAAAGCAATGTGTTGTCTTTGTAGGGTGATCACACAAGATAAACACTAGTTTGTAGTGAAATTACAAATATTTGGATAATTGTCGATTTTTTTTTTTAAAGAAACTAGAAATAACGGCTGCACTGTGGCACTTTAATGAATAACCACCTATAAGTAGTTTCAACCTCTGTGGGCTATTCACTAAAGTGCAATAGTATCAATCGGAAACTAGCGCATGGAAACTCCAATTCAAGTCAATAGGCGTTTCTGTGCGTTAAGGCCAGATCGGCACTATCGCTCATTAATGATCGACCCCCATAGAGTTTTTTTATATTGGCTTCTGGAATAACCACTCGGATGAGTCTGAGATTCATTGATTGCCACTGTGGCACAATCTTACTAAACAGTCTTCAGCCATAAGACACTCCCTTCATTGGAAGACTGGAAGATGTCCTACTGCCCATTGAACACAATCGTCAGTGTGATGTCTTCTAGTGTGACAGGGTGTTTTAGTGAGTATGACCCTTTTATCATCTTTTAGTTTTTCTAGTTTTATTTTCTTATATAGTTTTGAATCCGTATATGTTCTGTATAATTAAAATACATCAATGCATTGATCTGCAATGTGCTAACGTTGATTTACGTCAATATGTGGAATTTAGCTAAAAAAATAACTTTATTTCCCCCCCCCCCTCTTAGGCTCTGGATTCAGACCGAACAGTGTTACAGAAAATGAAGAAAGCTGCAAAGTCAAAACATGCCGCAGGAGAAGGTTAGAAGTTTGGATCCTTTGTCTCCCGTAAATCACAACCCGACACATTCAGACAGAAAAACACTTTTGATGTATCCGTCAGTAAATGAATCATGTGAATGGGATATTATAAGGTGTCTCCCAGCACTGAAAACATAGCACCAACAAGTACAGGGGTGTCCAGCTCGGAGCTCAAAGGACAACCAACAGGTTATCCCTGCTTCAGCACAGGTGGCTCAGTCAACAACTGAGCCACCTGTGCTGAAGCAATGATATCCTTAAAACCTCACCTGTTGGTGGCTGTTGAGGACTGCAGTTGGCCGCCGCTGATCTAGTACATATGGGCCATAATTTCATGTATGGTATCAAATTCCATGTCTAAAAACTCTGCTAGGTCTCAGCTGATCCTCTCTGGCTAATGATATCTGTCCAATCTAAGAGGCCCATACCATTGTATTGTTATTGTAAAAGAACACTCCACTGTGCAGTTCGGGTACCAGCTTAAAGGTGCAATGCCACACAGCCAGCCCAAAACCACTTATTTGAAATAATGTAACAGTCTGATTGGGTTCCTTAAATCTAACCACATGTTGCTGCTTTTTTGTTTCTTTGGAAATTTTTGGGATATTCAATCAATCCCTTACCCGCCCCTGAATGGGAGACTGTTTATCAATGAAATGTTTTCTTTCCCCTTAGAACATAATGTAATAGCCGGCACTCCTTTAGGTACTCACTATACAGGAACAGGAAGTGCACCAAATGCTGTAAGACATCTAATCCGGCAGTAGATCCCCGAGTGAAATGCAGAAAGACAACGGGCGCTCAAAAAATGAAGAAAAAAGGCTGTATTGCGTTAATATAATCCTACGCGTTTTGGTCCCAGCTGGGACTGTCGTCAGGGCTTTCAACTTAGCCCACTCTGTCCTTATTAAAGAGGGACAGAGAGGGGCCCTGCCTGTGCAAACTCTTGTTGAACACACAGGGACATCAGATGAAAGGGAGGAAATCACCCCCCTCCTGGGTCTCAGCTCCCCATGTTTAAAAAAAAGCATCAATCACTGTCACTACAAACATGTCACTGCCATTAGTACACTTTGCCCCTAGGAGGGACTGACCCTTAACCATGTCACTGCCATTAGTACACTTTGCCCATAGGAGGGACTGACCCCTTAACCATGTCACTGCCATTAGTACACTTTGCCCCTAGGAGGGACTGACCCCTTAACCATGTCACTGCCATTAGTACACTTTGCCCCTAGGAGGGACTGACCCCTTAACCATGTCACTGCCATTAGTACACTTTGCCCCTAGGAGGGACTGACCCCTTAACCATGTCACTGCCATTAGTACACTTTGCCCCTAGGTGGGACTGACCCCTTAACCATGTCACTGCCATTAGTACACTTTGCCCCTAGGTGGAACTGACCCCTTAACCATGTCACTGCCATTAGTACACTTTGCCACTAGGAGGGACTTACCCCTTAACCATGTCACTGCCATTAGTACACTTTGCCCCTAGGTGGGACTGACCCCTTAACCATGTCACTGCGATTAGTACACTTTGCCCATAGGAGGGACTGACCCCTTAACAATGTCACTGCCATTAGTACACTTTGCCCCTAGGAGGGACTGACCCCTTAACAATGTCACTGCCATTAGTACACTTTGCTCCTAGGAGGGACTGGCCGCTTAACCATGTCACTGCAATTAGTACACTTTGCCCATAGGAGAGACTGACCCCTTAAACATGTCACTGCCATTAATACACTTTGCCCCTAGGAGGAACTGAACCCTTAACCATGTCACTGCCATTAGTGCACTTTGTCCCTAGGAGGGACGGACCCCTTAACCATGTCACTGCCATTAGTACACTTTGCCCATAGGAGGGACTGACCCCTTAACAATGTCACTGTCATTAGTACACTTTGCCCCTAGGAGGAACTGAACCCTTAAACATGTCACTGCCATTAGTACACTTTGCCACTAGGAGGGACTGACCCCTTAACCATGTCACTGCCATTAGTACACTTTGCCACTAGGAGGGACTGACCCCTTAACCATGTCACTGCCATTAGTACACTTTGCCACTAGGAGGGACTGACACCTTAAAAATGTCACTGCCATTAGTACACTTTGCCCATAGGAGGGACTGACCCCTTAACAATGTCACTGCCATTAATACACTTTGCCTCTAGGAGGGACTGACCCCTTAACAATGTCACTGCGATTAGTACACTTTGCTCCTAGGAGGGACTGACCTCTTAACCATGTCACTGCCATTAGTACACTTTGCTCCTAGGAGGGACTGACCGCTTAACCATGTCACTGCGATTAGTACACTTTGCTCCTAGGAGGGACTGACCTCTTAACCATGTCACTGCCATTAGTACACTTTGCCCATAGGAGGGACTGACCCCTTAACCATGTCACTGCCATTAGTACACTTTGCCCCTAGGAGGGACTGACCCCTTAACCATGTCACTGCCATTAGTACACTGTGCTCCTAGGAGGGACTGACGCCTTAACCATGTCACTGCCATTAGTACACTTTGCCCCTAGGAGGGACTGACACCTTAACCACGTCACTGCCATTAGTACACTTTGCCCCTAGGAGGGACTGACCCCTTAACCATGCCACTGCCACTAGTACACTTTGGTCCTACAACAAATGTGGTACCTTGGATTGCTGTCAAATCCCAATCAATTTTTTTTTTTTTTTTTAACTAAGTTTTTATTAAAAAAATTTAGGGAGAGGGGAGGAATGAAGAAAATAAAAAATGGGGGGGAGGGAAGGGTACAGAAAATAGATATGGGAGAAAGTTCACATTCATTTACAATTTTACCTAACAAGATTTCTTAAAATATTCTATCACACAGTTAATATAAATATCCTTTTTTTTTTTTTTTTTTTTTCCCCCCTTTTTTTTTGTTACAACAAAATTAAGTGGGTATTAATTTCTGGTTGATTTTCACTCAGAATCCAAGGTAACCACACCTTCTGAAAATCTGTGTAGGTGTCGCTATTAAGACTAACCATTTTTTCCATGTAGCAAATCTGCCAGACTTTATTTTTAACTTTGGAAATTGAGGGAATAATTGTTTGTTTCCATACTGCCGCTAATTCGCGTCTTGCGGCTGAAGATATGTGGCACAGTAATTTATTTTCATGTCTCGTGAGGGGGTAATATGGTTTATTTAAAAGAAATAACCAGGGATCCATTGGTAGGTCCAAACCGAAAAACCTTTGTGACCACATTTTGATTTCCAGCCAATAAGCTGCTATGAATGGGCACCCCCACCACATATGTATAAATGTGGCTTGTACTCCACATCCTTTCGGACAAGTAGTTGGATACTCTGGGATGAATTTAGCTAGTCTCATGGGGGTTAAGTACCACCTCATCATAACTTTATATGCATTTTCTCTGATTGTGATACACATTGATGATGTGGCAACTTTTTGAAAAATATCATTCCAGTCTTCCATGTCTAATACCTCCCCCAGGTCATCCTGCCATTGTAGCATATATTTCAGTTTTTGATTCATTTGTGGAGGGGGGCTAACAAAATATCCATACAATTTAGATATCAGTCCAGGTGTGTTACTATCTGCTAGACAAAGTGACTCAAATCTAGTATGCAATTCGGGGGGTCGGATTTTGTTATGAAAGGCTTTCAATTGAAGGTATTGGAGGAACTGATTATTTGGGATAGCCTTTTCTTTGTGGAAATATTCAAATGTTCTGGGAAATCCTTCTGAACCTACATCTTTTAATCTTGTGATGCCTGCTATTTTCTAGTCTATAAACCTATTATGGCCTATTCCTGGACTAAATTCTGGGTTATCATATAGTGGTGTCATAAGTGTATTCCGTGTTGTAAGGAAGTGTCGATTTGCAACTGAATTCCATAATTTGAGTGAATGGGCTATAATTTGGCTGGATTTGAGTATTTCGGGACTCTTTCTCACTGGGGACCATAGAACATTACTTAAATCCATTTCCAATGATACCCAGCGTCTGTGGACTGGATTAGAGTGCCATAGTATTAGTTGGCTGCTTTGTAATAGGACATAAGGCATGATGTGATCCTTACAGTAACCAAACCTCAAACTTCACTTCCAAATTTATACTCCACTCTGTCGTCTTTTAAGGATATCTCAGGTTTCAAAATCAATAGTAACAAATCTGAGGCACTAAATATAAATCTGCCTAAAGATCAAATTAAATTGATTGCTTTAAACTTTGATTTTAAATGGCAACCGAATACGATCAAATACCTAGGGATATTTATCACAAAAAACTATAGTTCTCTGTATAGGGAGAATTATCCAAAGGTCCTAAGAGCTCTTAAGTCTGATATTGGGAAGTGGTCCGGCCACGCTATATCATGGATAGGCAGAATACACAGTATAAAAATGAACATATTGCCCCGTCTTCTGTATCTTTTCCAAACTCTACCCATTCCATTGGTATTGGAGGAAATTAAAACTCTACAGTCTATAATAAACAAATTTATATGGAAAAATAAAACACCAAGAATTGGTAAGAAAATCTTAAATATACCAAACAAGACAGGAGGGCTGGGACTACCATGCCTTACTGCACCGACACACTTTATTCGAGCAAATACCCGGTATGTACCTGGCAGATACCTGGAATGCGCCGCTCCTCACCTCTGACAAGCCTCGTTGCGTTTGCCTTCCCAGCCTGGGTTCATGCCTGGCTGACGGGCGGCTGATCTGTTAAATGATAATGATTAGGATTTAATAGGCTGCAATGCTTCGCGTGTCTACCAGATGGCATAAATTCATGAATTGAAATGCAGTATATATATATATATACTGTGCAGTATTGCAGCCAGCGGGAATAAAATGCTTCAATCCCTGCTTGGAAAATAACTCAATGCACTCGGGCAGAAAACAGTCACAAACCTCAATACACCCGGGTATACCCGAATTCGTGGGACTAGCCGAGCTCGAATAAAGTGTGTCGCCAGTGTATGTCCTATTACAAAGCAGCCCAAACAATCCCAATCAATTTTTAACTCAAATTTCTGTTTGGTCAAAGGGAATTACATGCCAATTACATGCTGACTATAGCACAGTAAACCACACGCACACGATCACACTGTCTTAATCCTATGCATAGCTGGCTACGATGAAGGCTTCTCAAAACAAAATGGGATCTAAAATAAAGTTACATGGTTAGATGAGCTTGGAAAAAAGACATATGTCCATGGAGTGCAGCCAATATTAATCTAGAGGAAGGCAAACAACAAAATCAAGTGAAACATTAGCCAATTATATCTCATAAATATAAATAATACATTCCCTCCTGACTCCAGTAAAGGCATTTACATTTCTAATTGGATCAATATCCTTCCTGTGTTTTAACTTATTTTGTATATCCCTGTATATCTTCTCTACCTAAAAAGATGTCTTAACATTTTCTTAAAAATATGTATTGTATCTGCCATCACAGTCTCCATCATTAGTAAATCTCACAGCGTAACCGACCTTACAGTAAAGAACCAATTTCTCCTTTTCTCCATTTTCAAGAGATGACCCTTTGTCATTTGTACTTACCTTGGGATGAAAAGTTCCATTGAAAGCTCCTTGTAAAGACCTTGAATATTGGTAAATAGTTCTCATATCCCCTTTCAGACGCCTCTTTTCTAATGTAAACAAATCAAATGTAGCTAGCCTCTCATAAATTAGATTGTTCATCCCCTTTATTAATTTGGTGGCTCTTCTCTGCACTCTCTCTAGTTCCATAATGTATTTTCTTAGGATTGGTGCCCAAAATTGTACTCCATATTCAAGGTGTGGTCTTACTAATGTTTTATACAGTAGGAAAATTATGCGTTCTTCGCTTCCATCCTTTGCCCGTTTAATGCAAGATAAGATCTTGTTTGCCTTTGCAGCTACTGCATGACATTGGGCACTATTACTAAGCCTACTGTCTACTAGCACTCCTAAATCCTTCTCCATCAAGGATTCTCCTAATTTTGTCCTGATTAGTTTATATGTAGAAGTGAAAAAAAGTGGGAGGAGCGCACAAACCAAATGGAGCAGGAAGGACCCAGAGTACAAAAAAATGAATAAAAGGGCTCTTTAATGTGTCATGAGACCCATCCAACGCGTTTTGAATGTCACAGCGTTCTTTATCAAGGATGAATATACACAGAATGCTGTGACGTTCGAAACGCGTTGGATGGGTCTCATGACACATTAAAGTGCCCTTTTATTCATTTTTTTGTACTCTGGGTCCTTCCTGCTCCATTTGGTTTGTGCGCTGCTCCCACTTTTTTTCACTTCTGCAATCAGCATTGGAAGCTGCACAGCCCGTCAGCCACACCAAGGATATGTGAGTACTTGCATCTACTGAGGGGAGCCTGCCAATGAGACTGATTGTGGGTGGGCTTGTACTATCCACCACCGGTCTTCAGGAGGATAGTACCCATTCTTGTTGTTATATATCACTATCAATATTGGTTATTACGGATACCTTTGGAAGGTGCTTCTGGCATCATTATACCTTATTGTCCTGGCATTGGAGCGCTTTTGTCAATTTTTCTATTAGTTTATATGTAGCATGATTATACTTGTTTCTCAAATGCATAACCTTACATTTACATTTATCTGTATTAAACCTCATCTGCCATTTACCTGCCCAAATTTCCACGCTATCCAAGTCCTTTTAGAGAGAAATGACATCCTGCTCTGATTCTACTACCTTACACAATTTAGTATCATCAGCAAAGATGGAGACTTTGCTCTCGATGCCAACCTCAAGGTCATTAATAAACAAGTTAAAAAGCAGGGGTCCCAGTACCGATCCCTGCGGTACTCCACTCACGACTTTAGTCCAACCTGAAAAAGTTCCATTTATGACAACCCTCTGTTGTCTGTCCTTATATGGGGGAAGATATTTTCACCCAGGTTAATTGCCTTTATTATGTACACTAACCACATGTTGTGGCGCTGACAGATAATCATCATGAATCCAGCAGAGACAAGGAGGGCAGAATAGCACGCAAAACACAATCGTGTAGTACCCTTCATTTTGATATGAAAATGCAAATAAATAATATATATAAAACACAATCACATGAAAGACAATAAAAACTGTCAGCAAGTGGGACAGGGTAAATGGGGCAAATTAAGGATAAGATGGAGGTTAAGAATCCAGCAGACCCCCAAAGAAAATGGAAAACCTTAATTTTTCACAGAATACAACAAAGTGAAATATTTGCTTCAGTCGAAAAAATATAACCTTTTTTTTTTTTTAATCCACCAATGCAAAAAAATTTTAAAAAATGGGCGATGTTTGAGACCTAGTAAGTCCTCTCTAAACGGAGCCAGAGAAAAAAAAGACACCTATACAGGAAGATACATCAGTGTAAAGAAAGTGTGAATAGATGCACCTCTCTGTTTTCTGCTTGCGTTTGCATCAAATATAAGAGCATTAGCTACGTGTGACGCAAATTGGCAGCCGGAGACATTCACGCCGCCTCAGGTCTGGTGGAATTTTTAAGCGCAAATACCAGCTGGAAAAGTGAAGCACACTAAAGGATGATTACAGTACTACTAAACTGGAAAAGAAACTCTGGTACAAGCTTTGCTACGTTCTAAAGGAGATGCGACTGTCCGCAGTGCTCTGTGTGCCCAGGCGCTCTGCAGAGAGGCACCTTCGTCCCGCGTCTCTGCTCCTGCGTAGTGTACTGTCACACGCTTGAAGATTTTTAACTCCGTTCAAAGGCAAAAGAATTAAATGAGCAACAAATAACACAGCGACTGGCTTCTTTCCAAAGATGCACCATTCAAAATGAAATAATGCCCGTTACTGTGTCATTCGAATCTTACCTTTACACTTCTATTCATTCCCAGGTGTTAATGGTATGAACTAAAAAAAAAAAGAATATTCAATGACGCTCCAAAAAGGAGAGTGTCAAAATCGGGCGTCAAGTTGAACTTAAAAAGTCAAGTGTCAAAGTAGCAGTCCAAGCTGCCCTTTTTAAAAAAAAAAATTATTCAATTTATTCTTTTCCCTTTTATTATGTGCATCAATACAATCCACACAATGATAAGTAATTAGCTAAGTTGCCGATCGATCCGTTCTCCTGTGATCGATCGGCAAAGATTCAGCTTGGGGGTTCACTAAATGGCTGTCAGTGCTGCAGAAGAGGACTAAAGATGCAAAGTTCTGTGGGGAAGATCATGTGACGAGGCAGTCACCACATATAATTGGTGCACTGCTAGAGAGAGGACAAGGCTCAAACAGGGGTGTGCCAGAGCCTGCTTCAGAAGAGGAAGGGGATGTGACTTTGTAAATGGTTACTATACAAACAAAAAATGCTTGTTACATTATAATATAAAAAAAAATGTCATTCAGAGTTCATTTTTTTTTTTTTAAATCTACAAATATTTTCTCATAGTACAGAACTAATTTATTAAAAAAATGCACATGTAGGATATTGCTTGGTCTGCAGCTTAAAGCTGCTATGTATTAGCCAAAAATGATACAGAACAGGTGTTTCATTATATAGGTTACCAAACTGTATTATTTTCAAGGTATGGCTATTATAAATAATGTTACACTAATCATTTATATTTGCTAACACTAGTTCTAATTAAAAAAAATACCCATTCTGTATTTATTTTAATTATATCAATCATGTATTCAACATGGCACACTTTCTCTCTCTCTATCTCTCTCTCGCTTTCTCTCTTTCTCTATCTCTCTCGCTTTCTCTATCTTTCTCTCTCACTCTCTCTCTCTTTATTTCTCTCTCTCTCTTTATTTCTCTCTCTTTCTTTCTCTCTCTCTCTATCCTTCTCCCTCTTCAGAACACATTACACACTTGGAGGTTTACATTTCAATGCTGGAGAGGTTATCGTCAAACTGCAGAGACAACGGAGAAGAGGCATTAAGTAACGCCTTCAACGCTTTCGCCGAACTGTATAAGGAACTGTTGACGCCAATGAAAAACGTGGTATGGTTTCTCGCCTTTCCTAACCTTTCCTCTCCTGGCTGTAAAGTGACCTAGTGCACAAGCCCACATGTGGACTCTTACTGCCTTCCTCGTACTCAATAGAACTGTATGTACAGATGTAGCAAGACTTACTGTCTTCTGTGCCGCTGTCACGCGCGGCCACCGGACCTCAGTGCAGCCACGGCTCGGAAAACAGAAAGCGGCAGCATTATCTCTGCGGGGGTCCCATCTTCTGAATGGCACCACTGCAGCATTAGTCCTACAGGGTCATCCACTAGCCTGTAAGATTTACGCAGAGGAGTTCCAGAGAGAAGCCGTCTCTCTCTGTGTCTCGCTGAGCAGCTCTTAAAGGAGCAATTCATGGGCTTGTTATTATTTATTTTTTTAGCATAAGTTTGAATCAGGGGTTCTCCGGAGCTGAACCCCATTAATTTCAGCTCCGAGGACCCCCTGCTTCCAGAGATACTTACCGCCTAAGGGGGTGCTGGTATGTCCTGCAAGTTTACATGTCCCACGTCATGTGAGCCAATAGGAAGCCGCACCGGATGACGTCACGGCTTCCTATTGACCCATTAAGGCATTTCATGGACAGTTAGAGATAATATACATTTTGGGGGATTATAACAGAGCATTTCAAACATCAGCGAACCGCAGCAAATGGCCGACCCCCTTTGGGGAGATTTGTGTGGTCTCATATCAACGAGAGTCATGGTGGGAACAATCCCCTTCATCTGGTGGGTGACATCTGTTGAAGGGGATTGTTCCCCTACACCTCACCCCATCAGATGAAGGGGATTGTTCCCCTACACCTCACCCCATCAGATGAAGGGGATTGTTCCCCTACACCTCACCCCATCAGATGAAGGGGATTGTTCCCCTACACCTCACCCCATCAGATGAAGGGGATTGTTCCCCTACACCTCACCCCTTCAGATGAAAGGGATTGTTCCCCTACACCTCACCCCATCAGATGAAGGGGATTGTTCCCCTACACCTCACCCCATCAGATTAATTATTTTCTGCCATATGGTTCTGGTTTTCTTTTTGTCAATACTAAATTATCAGTGTGCCAGTGTCTTATTCGTTGTTGAGTATTTGTTTTAGGTGGTCGCGGGTTGTTGTCCACCTTGACATTTTACACCCAGTTTATCTCTTATAATTGTTTTATTTATCGGCTGTTCCTTTTTCCTCAAACTTCGTTCCTTGTGGGTTTGAAAAAATAAATCTCCAAATGTCCAACATTGCTTTAAACCTTCCCGAACGGACATGAACAATCAGCGGCCAAATAATGGCACGTAAAAAAGAAAAGGATAACATGGGGGGGCGGGGGGGAGTGTGCGTGAGTAGACTCCCGGGTAGAAATGAAAACCAATGAGATTACACCTATATCATTTAAAGAGGTGTATTCACACAAAATAAGGGTGCAGCCAAGAATAGCCTGTGTGTAAATGGGCTATCAATAATGTCAATATCACATAAGAAAATCCTATGTATAAATCTCATTTGTATGTACGGCCATTGGAGAGGAGACCTCACCCTATACTTGACGTGAACAGAATAGTTTATACAGCCGTAAAGGGGAAGCACCCATCCTGCCCCCTCTGCTGCTGTCCAATTCTATAACCAGGTGGTCTTTCGCTTTTCATGGGCACTATATTTACGTACACACAGCACTGCCGTTACTTCATTGGCTATGAGCCCGCAG
Organism: Ascaphus truei; assembly: GCF_040206685.1. Taxonomy (NCBI): domain Eukaryota; kingdom Metazoa; phylum Chordata; class Amphibia; order Anura; family Ascaphidae; genus Ascaphus; species Ascaphus truei. The sequence continues at coordinate 48,426,909 of NC_134497.1, forward strand.
GTTTAGGTAACATACATAGTGACACAGTAGATTAGGTTGGCATTTGTCCATTGAGTGCAACGTTTGTTAAACTGTAACCGGGTGAAATACTCATCCTATATTTTTATTCACGTCGATCCAGCGGAAGGCAAACAATAAATAGTGAAACGGTTGCCAATGATGTCTCAGATTTCTCCATATACTGTATCAACCTTGTTTTTTAAATCTTATTCTTAGTCAGCATATCCCTGTATACTGTAGCTTTCAATACTAATGGTGAACCTTTTCTTAAACCTATCTGCTGTATATGCCATCGCAGTCTCCATGGATAGTAAATCCCACATGTATTTCACAATTGGTGAAATCTCCTCTGCCTGATTCTCAAGGATGACCCCCGCGTCATTTGTACCGTCCTTGGAATGCAAAGTTCTTTTCAAAGTTCCTCCTCCTGGACCTCGACCTATACTTTTTCCAAGGCCATAAAACGTACTTGAGGTTTTTGTTTCTCTCTCCCTTTCCCAGTTGCAGAGTATTAATCACAACATTAACTACTTCCTGAACTCCCTGGTGAAAGGGGATTTAAAAGAAGTTAAAGGGGTGAGTAAACATGTTGAGGTCGCCCTACACACTAAAGCACAATGTTTGCGGCGGGATTGGGGTCTGGGCCCAGTGACCCAAATGCATTGCTGGTATTTTGGGGAAGCCACGAGTAGAAGTGAGGATGTCTCTGATGAAAGGGAAGATTCCCCTGAAACATTGGATTTTGGCCTCTGTTGAATATGCTGTGAAGCCTTTTCCCCTTGCTCGAGGAGATTTAAACCCTATAATAAGTAGAACTCTGCTGCTGTTTTATTTATTTTTTTGGAGAGGGGGTGGGGCGGGAGGTTTATATTTCCTTTACCTTCCTGGCTCTGCGGAGTCCCTTAGAGTTTACGCGCGATGCTGATTGCCGGTAAATTGAACATTGAATTTCCTGGGCAAGAATACTTGTCCGGGAGAACAATATGGCTGTCGGGGTCAGCCTTGCCTCTGGCGACCAATAGGAAGTCTGCGGTAATAGTAGTGCTAAAATACTGTTTATTGTGGATTATTATAGAAGGGGAAGCAGAACCTCTTATTTGTGGAGATAAATCTTACAAAAGGAGGTCAAAATCCAACCACGTGTTGGTTATGTTTCCAGTTTTTTGCATATATACTGGATGTAGTATAAAAAATAAATCACTATTACTAGGCATTGGAGTGCTCTACAACACTGTTTCCTTATTTCAGGATTTGAAGAAACCTTTTGAAAAAGCTTGGAAAGACTATGAGAATAAATTGTGAGTTGGGAAGTTGATTTTACTCTCACCATTTGCTGTTTTCTATTAAGACTTTCACTGGCAACACTGTCAGCAACGAGTTGCGTGGGCACAGGCTTCCAGAGGCCCAGAATATAACACTATATAACAGTATATCGGCATGTAGCAAGAGACTCACGTGACACCGCGAAGCTTTGGGAATAAATGCACATATCGAATGCTGGAGGCAGAGAGGGAGTGAGGCTCCGTGTTCCCCCAGAATCCTCCAGTGCTGGCCACTGTCGGAGAATGGATACTGGACTTGATTGACAATTTGGTCAGACTCCGTATCAGCCGGCGAAAGCCTGAGAAAGGGAATATAAGAAATGTTATATTAGTAAATACTACATACAGCTCTCGTTAAGCGGTTGTAACTAAAAGAGGAAATAATGCCGTAGCAATTGCAACATTGCAGTGATTGAATGTGAAACCGGTTTAAGAAAAGGAGAATGAAATCCATTTTTGTAAATGCAATACTTTCTATTTGTTGCTGTTGCATGTTTTGATTAAAGTCGCAATCTACCCTACTCATTTCCACCCCCATCCCGGGATACTTACCAGCGAAGTTACAAGTTTTAAATCTTATTTCAGGGGAAACAAAATGGCTGCCAAATATTAACCGTCAGCCAATGGGAAGCCACAATATCATCAGTTGTGGGTTCCCATTGGACAGCCATATAAATCCCCTCTATAAACCAGGAAGCAATAACTGTAACTTCACTGATCAATATATCGGTACAGGGGGGTCCCCAGTACTGAAGATGGCGCAGTTGAGCACAAGTGAAGTCCGCAGTTCTCATTCTGTAAAAAAAAAAAAAAGGTGGGGGGGGTAAAAATAGTGTGATTGTTGCTTTAAGGAGAATTCCTTCCCTATCAAAAACTAGGCCAACTTTGTGAGATACAGTAAGGCTTCTGACTCTTGGTAGACAGAAAATGGCATCCTGCCCCACCCATGAGCCCCAGTTGGAATACACAGGTGGCCAACTCCAGTCCTCACGGGGTACCAACTGGGGGTACCAACTGGTCAGCTTTTAAGGATATCCCTGTTTCAGCACAGGAGCCATCTGTGCTGAAGCAGGTATAACTTTATGGATGGATGACCACCTCTTGGTGGTCATTGCGGACTGGAATTGGCTTCCCCTGCTCTATAGGATTATGTATTTCAATCAGGCCAGTGTTTGATTCCTAGTGCACCCCTAAAACAGGACTGTGGTGGTCTTACTACTGGGGAACCCCTTTGGTGAGCAGATCTGATGCTACACATGAAAAATGGCCACCATCAGGGTCATGTGATGAGCCAGCGAATGGGAGGAAGGGTTGTTGAACATTTTTTAGCTTGTGGACTTGATGTTGCAGTCGGCCATGAAATGTGATATACTGAATGATACCCTCAAGGAGACGCAGTGTCCTATTAATGGCAGCGCTATCTTTGAAGTGGGAGGCCTGGTTTGTGACCCCGTGCCATATCCTTGTGACCATGAGATTTGCAAGCTTTTCATAGCAGAGACGCATTGCAGGATTCCACGCACCCTGTCCGTACCCTGTCCGTGCCACGTAATAAATCATAGACTATTGTATTTATCTCAGCACTAAAATTGAGAAGGAGAAGAGGGAGCTGGCCAAGCAGTACGGGATGGTGCGGACCGAAGTGGCGGGAGGAGAGATCGCCGAAGAAATGGAGAAAGAACGCAGGATGTTCCAGTTACAAATGTGCGAGGTAAGAGACTGTAAGAGATGTGTGCAGAGGTATGCAAATGGGGACTGTTTTAGGGTGAAATTATATGTTGGCGTTATTGAGCCTGTTCCTTTATGCAGGCAAAACATACAAAAACAACCAAACAACAAACCCCTATCCCTTTGTAAGGGCTAACTTACTTCTCCAGACCCCAACTGCAGGACTGGAGGGATGTTTCCATTACCAGCCTATCACCCCAAAGTCTCAGGCAGTACCTTAAACAGGTGGCCCTCCATGTTAGTCTCTGGCAGGTTCCTGGGTCCTCTGTATCCAGGAAATATTGGTGTCTTGGTGTCTTGATCTCAGCACAGCCTTTGTGCACAAGACAGTGTCTGTGTGAAGGCTTCTCTGGTCTCCTTCTGTCAGCCCAAAGGTGAGCTAAGGAATCTCTCTCCTGTTTCCAACAGGAGGCTTTTCTTATAGACTTAATTGACCAGGTGGAGTCTGGTTAATTGCCTGCTGCAATTAACCAGATCCCTACTGGATAGTTTCTTCAACAGGGATAAGTTCCTGTTACAGAGACCATCATCACTTATCGTCTGAAAATGCACCTTGTTTCGTTAAGAGCTATTCTTGGGCACAGAGGATAACACCACCTCAAGTATCCATCTGACTCTGTGTTTTTCAACCGGGGTTCCTAGGAGCCCTTGGGTTCCCTGGGCATCCCTAAAGAGTTCACTGCAATTTTCAGGTAATTTGAAAATGGTACCAAATACAGAAGAATTTACAATGCATCTGATCTCCGATGCACTATTAGAGAGGGTTGGGGTTCCTTACAATGCATCTGATCTGAGACGCGCTATTAGAGAGGATTGGGGTTCCTTACAATGCATCTGATCTCAGACGCGCTATTAGAGAGGGTTGTTTTTTTTTACAATGCAACTGATCTCAGACGCGCTATTAGAGAGGGTCGGGGTTCCTTACAATGCATCTGATCTCAGACGCGCTATTAGAGAGGGTCGGGGTTCCTTACAGTTGCAGTTTCCATTTTTGTTTTAATAGAAGCAGCAATCGCTTAGCTTGAAGAAAATGTAATTATCTAAGCTGCCGATTGATCCGTTCTCCCGTGATCGATCGGAAAAGATCCTACTTCCCCGGGTTCACAATATGTCTGCTTATTTCTATAGAGGAAGTGCTGTGCCTATGTAAATGGTTCCTATTGAAACCCAAGGAAGATTAATACATTCAAACTCATAGATGTGTAGGGTACAGATCTTTCCAAACCTCACAGATCTCTTTTTCTTCCAAGAGTAATGTGACCGTGTTATGGATTGACGCGGTCTGGGAGAAACTATGGTTGTACTGTATTTGCCCGATTATAAGGTGACCCTGAATATAGGCCAATCCCCTCAAATCTCGCCTCTGCTAACTGTAACTAGGTAATGCTGGCTGCTGTGTTTCTGCAGCATCTGTCTGCGCATGTGTGATCGCTCGCACATGCGCAGGCGGCTACTGTGTTAATCGCTTACACAGGAGCAGACACTCACTCGGCAGCAGAGCCCGCTTATAAGGCGAGTATGGACTTTTCAATATAACTTTATTGAAAAAAATCTTGCCTTATAATCGGGAAAAACTGGAAATTAACTCCCAGAATCCTCTGCTTCTCTTTCTTATTGTTTATTGGCTCTCCCTTCCAAGCAAGGACATTGGCACCATCAAACTTGAACTATAGCTTTGTCTGCCATGTTGTTCTATCCCAGCTGCAGTGGCTTTCAGAGAGACTTGGGGGTATATTCTCTATTGTCCGGAGCGGACGTTAGTGCCGATTTCGGCTGAAAATCTCCGTAGACTTCAAAGGGGACTTTTGGCCCCTTTGAACTATGTCGAATTTGCCCCTTGGTCCCATGGGGTTTAGGAGAGGCCTGCAGGAATGTGAGGGGCAAACATTTAACTTCCATTCCCTCTGTTTCAGTATCTAATAAAAGTGAACGAGATCAAAAGTAAGAAAGGAGTGGACCTTCTCCAAAACCTCATCAAGCATTACACCTCTCAGTGCAAGTAAGCGTTATATTGTGTGTAACCCTCCCTCCCTGCTCCCAGGGACATTACTTTGGTGTAGTTGTGTGTTTAACATCAGCATAGCTGTACCTTGTCTAATGGTGCTGGACGTGGTCGGCTATGGAAAGAGTTTTTTCAGGAGTTTTTATAGTACAACTTCAATCTCTATTCACGTTCCCAGGCTTGGGATAGCTACATCCACATTTACAGTAAGATTGACATGGTTGCACCGCGTTTCATCCATACTGTTATCACTCTACATCATTCTTCCCTAGGTGCTTTCTGTTAACAGTCCTGGGAGGTGCATACACTTGTTACTGACAGGACAACCTGTATTGGACTAGGCCCCCCTTGTTGCACTTGCTTAGCTCCGTCCATGTGATCTCTCTGTTTCTAAACCCTTCTGAGATCTGCGGAGGTTATCACCATTCTTTCTCCTGCAGGAAACTCGAGCAGTAGAGCACAATAATAAATGTGCGCTGGCCGTCCAACGTTTTTCTCCCAAATCTCTCTTGATGCTGCTCCCCGTCTCCCGTGATCAGCGGGACTAGAGAAGACTCGCACATAAACAGACAAACAAATGGGGGCGCAAAAAAGAGAGAAAAGGAATCAATAACAATTCTTGAATCAGAAGTATTTTATAAGGGCATAAAAAAGTACAAGGACTTACAATAAAATAAGGATCTTATGATTCAAGTACACCAGGCAGGTAACAACCACAGCAGCAACTCCGTAATCCATAAACCCCCCTCCTCTGGATCGCAGATGGTAAGTGCCGAGGGGAAGTTTCAGACCGCCATCCACCAGAAGTTTTCCCTGTACTCATGTAAGCAGCGCTGGGTCTACAGCGTCATAATCTTCGTACCCAGCATGCAATGGCTCGCCTACGCGTATCGTGTCACGTGGGACACTTTGTCAGGGCATAGCCACAATGCTCATTGGAGCAGACTAAATGCAGCAAGCTAACCAATGAGTAACATTGTTACTCGTCTGGAGCGATGATGTCACCAGCCTTCCAATCATTGAGTCACAGTAGCAACACATAACAAGCATATAATACAAAAAAAACATAAAACATAAGACACATAATGAATGTACCAATACTAGTTGTCATATTAATAAAAGAATATAGGTGTACTTTAAAGCTGCAGTTCAGTCAATATCCTGCATGTGTGTTTTTTTAAATAAATCAGTTCTGTAGTAAGAAAAAATACTTTTAGCATTTTCTGTTTTTAAAAAAACAACTTTGAAAGACCAATTTTCTTGTATTCTATTTTAACAGCCATTTGCTAAGGCACTGCCCCTTCATGTCCTGTCACAAGCCCTGGCACACCCCTTTGTCAGCCCTGCCCTCCCTCTAGCACATGTCAGTGCAGGAGTGCTCATAAATATTCATGAGCTTCCACTGACTGACAGAAGCAAATAAAAACATACATGGAGAACGAATTGACTGGCAGCTATACAGTTCTTTAGGTAATTAGAGATTGCACACATGAAACTATTGAAGTAAAAAAATAAATAAAAAAAATAAAAAAAGACTGAACTGCAGCTTTAATGGTGATAATAATAAATACATAATAAAGCCAAAAAAAAGGTTCCCTATTGCATAATAAAGTGTGTACCTCCAATCAAAGAACATTGAAATGAGTTTGCAAGGGTTGCACTTTGCATAAGGCAATTTGCATACCTATTACACATGGGGACCTTGAATCTTACAGAAAATTTTGCAAGGTTTAGAAATGATACATAGGACAAACTCAAAACCTATCTATTAGCAGATGATATACCAAATATATAAGTAAATCTCAAAACTATCTTTAAATAGATGTAATGCCAGAATTATACAATATATAATATATAAATATTTTTGCACTTTTAGCATATTATAGGTTATAAGTACAATTCCATATTGGCTTGGCATTGGCAAAAAAAATATAGAAATTTAATCAAATAAAATAAACTAAAATAAACTAAACTCAAATAGTCAAGAAACACTATCCCACAAGAACTTAATAATTCCTGCATATTAAATATTTATCATTATTATGTTCTTGTGGGATAGTGTTCCTTGGCTATTGATCCGTTATACAAGGGTCTGATATTGGTAACACTGTTTAGGACTTCACTTATGTAACAATGAGTATGATGACTTTATAAATGTTAGACCGTCAAGTATATTCCCATAATATGGATAAATGTTGTTATGTCAATGTGTACTATTACAATTTAACAACATGCAGGAATTATTAAGTTCTTGTGGGATAGTGTTCCTTGACTATTTGAGTTTAGTTTATTTTAGTTTATTTAATTAAATTTCTATATTTTTTTTGCCAATGCCAAGCCAATATGGAATTGTACTTATTGTACTTTTATATATGACGAAGCGTATCTTCCTACGCGAAACGGCCCGTCGGTTTTTAATGATGTCACTCTTCTGACGTCGGTAGCAGTGACCAGCAATGCCAGGAACTCCGGTGTATCGTGTAAACCAGCACAAACTCGGCTGATCGGGTAGTATTTGATACTTATCTCTACTTTCCCGTTTTTCTTGCCTTATGCCATCGTCCGATTTGACCTATATATACACAGTTTGAATTACTATATAGGCAACTTGATGAATGGGGGACTACTTTATTCAGGGGATGATGGGTATACATGTATTTATATGCTGAAACACCAATCCTCTGTTCTACTTTAGTGTTATGATACACTTACTCATTTGACGCATGTTACATTAGTCTGCATAGGTTACAATTTTTCAAGTGATTCGGATGAACCAGGGATACATTTCTTTACACCTTAAATGTTACTTTGTGTTTAGTATCTCCTGCTGTTGGTATAATTTTCTATTGTATACCTTGTCAGGACTTTGGCTGACTATACCTCATTGCCCACCACCAGGTACTCTCTGAAGGGACATACCCTATAAGCTTTAGCATTGGCTTTCCCTATACAGTATGTGAATTATACCTGATGAGTGAGAGAGAACACTCTCTATTCTGGCCACCATTTACCGTATTTTTAAACACACACTTATTTATACCCCACACTCCCTGATATTGCTCCCTCATGTATTTAATAAATTCTTTTTTGTTTTGCGTCGTGTAGCACTTTTGGCTATCAGCCTGGGATATATTGTTTAGTCCCATTAAGTGTTTTATTCTCAAAGAGTGCAATTTTTTGTTTCTTGTCCAATTGAGGGTCTCTACCCCACTTGGATTTTTGTGTCCATGCTAACTCTACCCTATGCACCATGAGATAATAATATTTTAATTAGAATAATTAGGAGAGCGATAAGCATTGTGTGTCTCATAAAATACTTATGCTTCAAGAATTGTTATTGATTCCTTTTCTCTCTTTTTTGTGCCCCCATTTGTTTGTCTGTCCTGCAGAAACTGCCACTTTCTCAGGGGCTATTAACTCTTTATATGGACATCCTTTGTGGGGCTGATCTCCTGACATCCCAGAGCCCTATCTAGGCAGCTCTCTATGGCATGTCTGCATTCCCCTTCTGGGACCTGCATATCTCTTCTGTGCATTGTTGTAGGGGTCATAACTGTTAAGACACTACTAACTAAAATACAGTAAACAGGGGGTCCCCTCAGCCTCTCCTCCTCTCCTGCCCCTCTGGAACCTATCCTTCCAGAACATTTCTTCTGACTCGTATACCCTCTCTCATGTAGTTCCATGTGTCATCACAGGGTGCAGCCTATCATCCACTTCTTACTATTAACTCCTGAGATTACATTAGTAGCCAACACAAGCGGGGGAGGGATGTTACATCTGTTTCCTTCCAATTGACATCGGTGTCCATGTGTGATACAGAGAGAGAGAGAGAGAGAGAGGGAGAGATAATAATCAAAAACGAATAGACGATACCGTTCTGTGGCTATCGAAATGCTTTTATTTGTGCGAGCCTTCGAGATACACTGATCTCTTCTTCCGGCGATGGTACAATGGATAAAGCAAGCAAGGTTTTTACTTTTTAAATTCTGTACAAAAATTATATTTGAAAAAAATCAATAAATAAAAAATAAAAAAAACGTAGGTGAATTTGCAGCATTACGTTCTATTTAACCCCTACCGTGCAAGAGGGGTTGTAACTTCGGCTGTCTGTGGGCTTACAACGCATTGCTGCAGACGTCTGGGGCAATAAAGAGGTTAATATCTTGCCAGCAATTGAAGTCTCTCTAAAAAAAAACACAATCATTCTTCAGTATACTGTAAGCCCAGCTCTGATTTGAAACCAGAATAATGACTTATTTTCAGCTTTCTGCAGGAATGTTTACAAGCAACAGAAAAACTGAAATCCTACATAGAGGACCTCACCACCGAACTGCAGAGTGTAAGTACGTCTCCTCCTCCTCATGCCAATAAATCCTCACTTTCCACCGGTCTGCGTGGCTACAAAAAGACTGATTTGAAATGTATTAATCAAGTGTGTGTGAGTGTATATGTGTGTATATGTATGTATGTATATATATATATATATATATATATATATATATATATATATATATATATATATACATACAGTGTTCGACAAATCACCCAAAAATCTACTCGCCCAACCAAAAAATCTACTCGCCACCTAGTCCCGCCCCCAACCCTAGTCCCACCCCCAACCCCGCTTTAAAATAAAATATATAAATAAAATACATTTAATAAATTCCTAGTCAGAACAACATTCATTTTTGACATAAAAGTATTTATTGTATTACATTATACTACAATTAGGCCTTGTTACGTGTGTGTGTGTGTAAATGTTGGATCTAGAAATAAAAGCCAGATGTGAATGGCTAGTTTCCTGAACCCCTTAACCAGTGTCTGGACGTCCCCGCTTCACAATATCTAAAGCAGCAATCCCGCCTGGGATCTTACCTGATCCACAGTCCCTCAATGTCCAGATACCTTCATTCCCGCAATCTTATACATTGGAGGGGAGGTGTTCCCTACCTGTCTTCTGGGTTAGGGGGGGTTCCGATGTCTTCCGTGTGAAGCTTGAGTCAGATCTGGAAGAAAGCAGTATAAGTTATTTCGGTGTAGTATAGGACAGTTAAGATATATAGGGTAAATAAGAGATCCAGATCCAGAGTGTGAGACAGAGAGGAGAGTG
>NC_134497.1:48439573-48452073 GCF_040206685.1 Ascaphus truei
CCATATACACACACACACACACACACACTTTCTCTCCCATATATATACACACACACACACACTCTCTCACTCTACACACACAGGGGGGTCGGAAGAGAGGAAAGGCCGCGATCAGTACCAGTACCACCACCCCGCTCCCCCCCTCGCGCAGGCAGCGGGAGCGCCGGGGACAAGGGGGGAAAGAAACCTCCCGCTACCACCGCACGGCAGGCAGCGGGCGCGCCGGGCACATGGGGGGAAGAAACCCCCCGCAACCACCGCACGGCAGGCAGCGGGAGAACCGGGCACATGGGGGGAAGAAACACCCCCCCCCCCCGCTACCACCTCCATGCAGGCAGCGGGACCGCAGGGGACGTGGGGGGAAGAAACCCCCCCCGCTACCACCGCACGGCAGGCAGCGGGAGCACCGGGGACGAGGGTGGATCAGGGGGAAGCGGGGACCTGAGGGGGCATCCCTGCTCCCATCTCCCGCCCTGCGGGCTGACATGGGGGGGAAGCGGGGACAGGAGAACACCCCCACTACCACCTCCATAACTGCGGGCAGCGGGAGCGCCGGGGACAGGGGGGGAAGGCACAGATAATACTTACTGTGTCCAACAGTGGAAAAAGAATGGCCGTTCGTTGGGGGCGGACTCATTTAGAGCCTGGCCGCGCGCCCACAAAGCCTGGGAGCACGCGCCAATCAGCAGTCAGGTAGGGGGAGTTTTGTTTTTTTTTTTTTTTCAGCGCGAGCAGGGAAATTTATAAAAACAAACACGTGTGCTGCTTGGGCCAATATTTACTCACCCGGAGGTTAAATCCACTCGCCCCGGGCGTGTAAATGTATAGCATTGTCGAACACTGTATATATATATATATATATATATATAAAAAGATGGCCACAGTATTCTGAAGCCAGGGTCACGTGTGATGTGTGAATAGCCCCAGATAGCTTTAACTCAGCCCCCTTTCCAAATCACGCCAAGTTTTATAATATTTCCTTCACTTTATTGGAAAAGCAGCAGTGAATACAGGTTCTTGTTGGATGTTGTGTAGTTGTGAGTTTGTAGTTAAGGGCAGGTAGAAAGAGATGTCCTTGCCATAGGAGTGTGACAGGAAGGTACTACTCACTCAGTCAAAGTCAGGAATGAAAAAGGAAGTGTGGGGGAAGCTGGGTAAAAGGAATAGTCTTGCGACAGACTATCTGTCAGCAAAACAGGGGGGAGGGCGGAATAGTCCATTCTAGGAGAGATCTGAGAAGCTGCAGTAGCAACTCACTGATTACATGCTAGAGGCAGGGAAGGCAACATTGTAACATATCACACAGGCACAGTGTGTGTGTGTGTGTGTGTGTGTGTGTGTGTGTGTGTGTGTGTGTGTGTGTGTGTGTGTGTGTGTGTGTGTGTGTGTGTGTGTGTGTGTGTGTGGAGCAAACTACATGCAGCTGAAAATAAGAAACTGACAGGCAAAAGCTTCAAAAAATGGAGGGAGTGAACAGAGAGAGCAAAAAAGGGAATACTTGTTCCATGACACACACACACACACAGGGTAATATGCCCAAAAAGATGGCATTTGCAGTAAAGGGATTGAGGTATATATCACAAACAAATCACCGAAGTGATCCAATATACCAGCACAACACGGCAACTGAAGACAAAAGGTGATTTGTTATGTCCATGATGCAGACAAGAAGCCCGACATCCCAGTCCCCAGGGGAAATAGTTGGGCTTCCTGTCTGCATCATGGACATAATAAATCACCTTTTGTCTTCAGTTGCCGTGTTGTGCTGGTATATTGGATCACTTCGGCGATTTGTTTCTGAGATATATATACACATACATATATACATACAGACACGTTCCTACAATGGTCTTTAAGAAGCTAGCCTACAATTAGAGAAAATTATTTTGAATTGCAATTTTTGAAAAATATATGAGGTGTGTCGTACTCGATCTCTCAATATGTGTGTGTCTGTGTGTGTCCAGAGTTCAAACACTCAAGATTTAAAAAAATATATCTAATTAGTAAGTGCAAAAATTAATGTATTTACATTTTAGGTATGAAAACATAATAGGACAAAATGATCCTGAATAAAGTGCATAAGATCGGGCTGATCAAGTGCAATCAGAGACAATTACAACACAAACAGCAATGCAACGCAAATGCTACCAGAAAACCTTCTCGCCTATTTAGCAAAAAGTCAATAGGTTCAGGCACCTTAGAGGAGAGACTCTGTGTTTCAGGCACAAGCAAAGCCCTGTGTCGAGAGTCTTTTTATTTATTTTTTACCCATATACGATTCTGTTCTGGAGCGTGGAAAGTGTTGGCAAATAGTTTTATTGAGACAGAATGTGAAGACGGGTCCCCCAGTGTCCAGGTACTAACCTGCGCACGTTTCTGTAGCACGCCTAAGATCTGCTGTCCAGTCCCATTCCACACATTATTCCCGCGCGTTTCTGTAACACGCCTAAGATCTGCTGTCCAGTCCCATTCCACACATTCTTCCCGCGTGTTTCTGTAACACGCCTAATATCTGCTGTCCAGTCCCATTCCACACATTCTTCCCGCGTGTTTCTGTAACACGCCTAAGATCTGCTGTCCAGTCCCATTCGACACATTCTTCCCACGCGTTTCTGTAACACGCCTAAGATCTGCTGTCCAGTCCCATTCCACACATTCTTCCCGCGCGTTTCTGTAACACGCCTAAGATCTGCTGTCCAGTCCCATTCCACCCATTCTTCCCGCGTGTTTCTGTAACACGCCTAAGATCTGCTGTCCAGTCCCATTCCACACATTCTTCCCGCGAGTTTCTGTAACACGCCTAAGATCTGCTGTCCAGTCCCATTCCACACATTCTTCCCACGCGTTTCTGTAACACGCCTAAGATCTGCTGTCCAGTCCCATTCCACACATTCTTCCCGCGTGTTTCTGTAACACGCCTAAGATCTGCTGTCCAGTCCCATTCCACCCATTCTTCCCGCGCGTTTCTGTAACACACCTAAGATCTGCTGTCCAGTCCCATTCCACACATTCTTCCCACGCGTTTCTGTAACACGCCTAATATCTGCTGTCCAGTCCCATTCCACACATTCTTCCCGCGTGTTTCTGTAACACGCCTAAGATCTGCTGTCCAGTCCCATTCCACACATTCTTCCCACGCGTTTCTGTTACACGCCTAAAATCTGCTGTCCAGTCCCATTCCACACATTCTTCCCGCGAGATTATGTAACACGCCTAAGATCTGCTGTCCAGTCCCATTCCACCCATTATTCCCGCGCGTTTCTGTAACACGCCTAAGATCTGCTGTCCAGTCCCATTCGACACATTCTTCCCACGCGTTTCTGTAACACGCCTAAGATCTGCTGTCCAGTCCCATTCCACACATTCTTCCCGCGCGTTTCTGTAACACGCCTAAGATCTGCTGTCCAGTCCCATTCGACACATTCTTCCCACGCGTTTCTGTAACACGCCTAAGATCTGCTGTCCAGTCCCATTCGACACATTCTTCCCACGCGTTTCTGTAACACGCCTAAGATCTGCTGTCCAGTCCCATTCCACACATTCTTCCCGCGCGTTTCTGTAACACGCCTAAGATCTGCTGTCGGGTCCCATTCCACACATTCTTCCCGCGTGTTTCTGTAACACACCTAAGATCTGCTGTCGAGTCCCATTCCACACATTCTTCCCGTGTGTTTCTGTAACACGCCTAAAATATGCTGTCCAGTCCCCTTCCCCACATTCTTCCCGTGTGTTTCTGTAACACGCCTAAGTTCTGCTGTCCAGTCCCATTCCACACATTCTTCCCACGGGTTTCTGTAACATGCCTAAAATCTGCTGTCCAGTCCCATTCCACACATTCTTCCCGCGTGTTTCTGTAACACGCCTAAGATCTGCTGTCCAGTCCCATTCCACACATTCTTCCTGTCGCAGGAGTGACGGCACGCTGATAATGAGAGAGCACATTTAATGACTAGGCATATTGTATCACACGTGCGCTCCATAAGACGCCTTCTAACACAACGTAGACAGGCCAGCTTTCAGCTCGTTATCGAAAGAAAAGAAATGCGTTGTATGCTATATTAAGCGTAATTTTGTTATTAAAGGGGCAGTTCCCCCTTGCCCCATATTTGTTGACTCTCCTCTGATCCTGGAGGTGAACAGCATTAATTTAATCTCCGGGGACCCCCTGCTTCGTAAGATTACTCACCTGTAAAGTTAGCGCTGGTACCACCCCCTCCAGGGGAAACAATGGAAACAATAGGGAAGGTGGTTTAAATCCCCGATGTGGCAAGGTCCGACATCATCCGTCACGGCTTCCTATTGGCCAGCGCGATGAGGGTTATTTAAATACGCGGAAGCACCGGTCCTAGCTTTATAGTTCTGTATCTCGGCCCTGGAGCGGAAATGAACGCGGTTCAAAAGGGAGGTGGCAGGGGTAAACTGCCCCGTTTTACATGTGGCTAGTATGAAAATGATCACCCACGGTGACCTGCCCTGCTTTACGACACACACGTGCTGCAGCATGTTAACGTGTTCAGCTTATTATGGCTCGGGCCATAATCAACATGTGCAACTTTACTAGACGTATGCCGTTGGCAGGCCTGCGTTTATTGTAACATTATATTTCTCCCTTCCTACAGTACATCCAACAAACAAAACCAAATAGCTCAACACAAGTACACGCACAATCGGGGGGGGGGGTGGGGGGGCAATTAAGCGGATAAGTTTATACATATATGGAAGGGGTCGCATAGAGATGTAGCAGGACTCACTGTGTGTGTTTGCGAGGTCACTCTCGGGTTCCCGCAACACGGAGGGAATAACGCTGCGGAGAGTCTGATTTCCCCCCCACCCCCGCAGAGCGCGGTTGCAGCAGACACGGCCCCCAGCCCTGGCGCTATTGCTACATCTGTAACTAAAAGGAGAGACCATTGCCACAATATTTATGCCTTGATACATAGACCCTACTGTGTGTAAAGTGATTATCCTAATCAGGTCTAGGAGGGTGAAACAATATGTGGGAGAGGCTGATCCCACTAAGGTTTAGTGGGATAGCTGATGGGTTTTAAGGAGACCCCATTACCGATGAGTCAGTTTATGGCTGAAGAAAAGAATGAGTGGGCAGTAAAACACGAGATTAAAAACAACAAACCTCTCCCATCCCTGTGAGATTTAATTTCGGGCGTTCCTTTTGTCGCAAACTTTAGATCAAGGGCAGGCAAGAAGAGGAGAAGAAGCAGTTGTGTGGTCTGCGGGACCAGCTGAGAACTACAATCCAGCCCGAGCCCAAAGAGGTAAAGATTTCCCTTGTGCGTCTATTCGGTATTGTTACCCATCGTTGTGCTCTTCCCATCGTACCCATGGCTACTTCCTAGTGCAGGGCTGGCCAACTCCAGTCCTCAAGGGCCACCAAGAGGACAGGTTTTAAAGATATCCCTGATTCAGCACAGATGGCTCAAGTCGTTGACTGAGCCACTACTTGATCCTCCTGTGCTGAAGCAGGGGTATCCTTAAAACCTGACCTCTTTGGTGGTCCTTGAGGATAGGGGCTGGCCACCCCTGTCCTAGTGTATAGAATAACATGTAGTAGCCTGCAGCAGAATGTGTAACCCGGGCACGCTCCAGTTGTACAAAGAGGGTCACACGATTCCACCTCTTCAAATAGATACAGATGTAACCCGCTTTATTTTACCTGTAGTGGCTCATACTCCATTTGCTGGCAGAGGGGCCAGCCCTGCATTGATCTGGCAGAGGGGCCAGCCCCGCATTGATCTGGCAGAGGGGCCAGCCCCGCATTGATCTGGCAGAGGGGCCAGCCCCGCATTGATCTGGCAGAGGTGCCAGCCCCGCATTGATCTGGCAGAGGGGCCAGCCCCACATTGATCTGGCAGAGGGGCCAGCCCCGCATTGATCTGGCAGAGGGGCCTGTCCTGCATTGATCTGGCAGAGGGGCCTTTCCTGCATTGATCTGGCAGAGGGGCCTTTCCTGCATTGATCTGGCAGAGGGGCCCGCCCCGCATTGATCTGGCAGAGGGGCCTTTCCTGCATTGATCTGGCAGAGGGGCCCGCCCCGCATTGATCTGGCAGAGGGGCCCGCCCCACATTGATCTGGCAGAGGGGCCAGCCCCGCATTGATCTGGAAGAGGGGCCAGCCCCGCATTGATCTGGCAGAGGGGCCTGTCCTGCATTGATCTGGCAGATGGGCCAGCCCAGTATTGATCTGGCAGAGGGGCCAGCCCCGCATTGATCTGGCAGAGGGGCCTGTCCTGCATTGATCTGGCAGAGAGGCCAGCCCCGCATTGATCTGGCAGAGGGGCCAGCCCCGCATTGATCTGGCAGAAGGGCCAGCCCCGCATTGATCTGGCAGAGGGGCCAGCCCCGCATTGATCTGGCAGAGGGGCCAGCCCCGCATTGATCTGGCAGAGGGGCCAGCCCCGCATTGATCTGGCAGAGGGGCCAGCCCCGCATTGATCTGGCAGAGGGGCCAGCCCCGCATTGATCTGGAAGAGGGGCCAGCCCCGCATTGATCTGGCAGAGGGGCCTGTCCTGCATTGATCTGGCAGAAGGGCCAGCCCAGTATTGATCTGGCAGAGGGGCCAGCCCCGCATTGATCTGGCAGAGGGGCCTGTCCTGCATTGATCTGGCAGAGAGGCCAGCCCCGCATTGATCTGGCAGAGGGGCCAGCCCCGCATTGATCTGGCAGAAGGGCCAGCCCCGCATTGATCTGGCAGAGGGGCCAGCCCCGCATTGATCTGGCAGAGGTGCCAGCCCCGCATTGATCTGGCAGAGGGGCCAGCCCCGCATTGATCTGGCAGAGGTGCCAGCCCCACATTGATCTGGCAGAGGGGCCTGTCCTGCATTGATCTGGCAGAAGGGCCTGTCCTGCATTGATCTGGCAGAGGGGCCTTTCCTGCATTGATCTGGCAGAGGGGCCCACCCCGCATTGATCTGGCAGAGGGGCCTTTCCTGCATTGATCTGGCAGAGGGGCCTGCCCTGCATTGATCTGGCAGAGGGGCCTGCCCTGCATTGATCTGGCAGAGGGGCCTGTCCTGCATTGATCTGGCAGAGGGGCCAGCCCCGCATTGATCTGGCAGAGGGGCCAGCCCCGCATTGATCTGGCAGAGGGGCCAGCCCCGCATTGATCTGGCAGAGGGGCCAGCCTCGCATTGATCTGGCAGAGGGGCCAGCCTCGCATTGATCTGGCAGAGGGGCCTGTCCGGCATTGATCTGGCAGAGGGGCCAGCCCAGCATTGATCTGGCAGAGGGGCCTGTCCTGCATTGATCTGGCAGAGGGGCCAGCCCCGCATTGATCTGGCAGAGGGGCTTGTCCTGCATTGATCTGGCAGAGGGGCCTGTCCGGCATTGATCTGGCAGAGGGGCCAGCCCAGCATTGATCTGGCAGAGGGGCCTGTCCTGTATTGATCTGGGAGAGGGGCCTTTCCTGCATTGATCTGGCAGAGGGGCCAGCCCAGCATTGATCTGGCAGAGGGGCCAGCCCCGCATTGATCTGGCAGAGGGGCCAGCCCCGCATTGATCTGGCAGAGGGGCCAGCCCCGCATTGATCTGGCAGAGGGGCCTGTCCTGCATTCATCTGGCAGAGGGGCCAGCCCCCGCATTGATCTGACAGAGGGGCCAGCCCCGCATTGATCTGGCAGAGGGGCCTGTCCTGCATTGATCTGGCAGGAAAGGGGTTAATGTTGCTGCCCTCCCATCGTGATATCACAAAGCGTTTCTCCCGCGGTGTTCCTGCTGCAGGAATAACTGTTATATGAACGTTTTGCTCCGACCTGTGTCGGTGTGTTCCCTGTCTTGTAATGACATTGTAAAGCACTGCGTATGGGGTCAGTGCTATAAAAATATACATGAATACGTGTGCAGTGCACTTACCTTCATATATACGCTGCTCGGTGATGGAGCTTAAAGCAGCAGCACATGGGAAATCTTCGCTGTGCGTTCTTTCTTATAGATCCGTTCTGTGGTATTAGATCAGGGGTGTGCAAACTGTGGGGCAGAAGCTTTTTTGGGGGGGGGTGCGGCATTTACAGAGGCCCCGTGCTTCCCCGGAGCTTCTGCCGGGGATCGTGCGAGGTCTCTGTAACTTGACTTACCTTAACTTTCCAGCGACTCATCGCCATGGCAACGTGACGTCGCATGACCCCGGGGCATCATGTGACGTCGGAGCCAAGGGGGGCCTGAGCAAGCGAGGAGAGCAGGCACTGGGGTACAGGGAGAATAGTTTGCGCCCCCCTGTATTACATAATAGTGACTGCGGTTTTTTCAATGATTTTTAAATTATTATTATTCAACTCTTTATGGCATTTTTACTGAGTTTTAAAGCATCCTTTGATTTCTACACTTTCCTGTTTGTGATCATTTGTTGCCAATGTTCTCAGCAGTTCGTGCTGCAAACTGTAACAATACATAATGTTACCTTAGTAATATATGGATAGCAACCGGCTCTTGCCGGCGGCGAGTGGGTCATGCGTGGTCGGTGCGGGCCTTTCGCGCATGCGCGAAAATTGTCCCGGTTTTTAACTGCAGAAAAATGGTCGCAGTATCCTAGACTCGTTGTCACTGCTGTGTCTTGTATGGCGGACGGCTTTGCCTCATTTTTTGTTCTACCTCACTTCATCAACTTTAACACGGTAAGTAAAGAAGGGAAGATGTTTTACAGTATGTAAGTACAGTGTGTCTCTCGTGTGATGTAGGGAGGACGCCCCAATGGATGTCCAATAGGATCAATTATTTTGTTTATATCTATATGTTTTGTCGTGCCATAAGTATGGGTCATTTAGGTCAATGTTTTGGCCAAAGCATATCAGGCTGTAACCACGTGGAGGTGACCCCATCAGCAGGTCATACACTACCAGCTGTGTACTGTCCCCACAGCAAAGAGAAAAGGTGCAGCTGTAGCCAGCGTTACCTTACTTACTGATAACGCAGGATATCAGCGTGTTCAGAGGATCACCGTGCTGCGGAAGATGAAATAACCCTGGCTACATCTGTAGTTGAAAGATTTGGGGCCCCAGTGGGAAATTGTTGAATTTTGACCATGTGCGTACATTGAAAAAGCTGATTTACGCTCTCTCTTCTGTTCCAGATATGGGGGGTGGGTTTATGGGAGGGGTGGCTAACCAGTTTGCAAGGGCCTCTTACAGGTCAGGTTTTCAGGATATTCCTTCTTCGGCACAGGTGGCTCAATCAGTGGCTCAGTCAAAGACTGAGCCACCTGTGCTGAAGCAGAGATATCCTTAAAACCTGACCTGGTGGTAACCCTTGAGGACTGAAGTTGCCTGCCCCTGGTTTGGGCGGTCACATGATCGCGATGCTAGAAGTCATGTGATCCTGGTGCTGTAATGAACCGCTCATTCCACCGCCTAAGGCGGAGTCAATCCGCTTCTAACGTCCTTATTCCTGTCCCATTTCTCTCCCTCGCTTTCCAAAGTTCAGAAGAGTAAGTTCATCGATTTTTTCTTATTTCGTGGATCTCATTTCGGCTTTTTCTTTTCCGCCGCTCAGCGTTCATTTCATAAATATCACAATCTGACATTTTCACAGAGCTCGGTTTAGTTTACACAAGTCTTTGTTAAGGATCCAAAGTCAACAATCGCCTTCCAAACTCGGAAACTCACTGTCCAATATTTCTTCAGCGTGTGTGTGTCTGTATGTATATGTGTATAATATAAATATATATATATATATATACACACACACACACACACACACACACACACACACCGCACAGAGGGTAATATGCCCAAAAAGATGGCATTTGTGGTGCACGGTAAAGGGATTGAGGTATGTATCAGAAACAAATCACCGAAGTGATCCAATATATCAGCACAACACGGCAACTGAAGACAAAAGGTGATTTGTTATGTCCATGATGCAGAGAAGAAGCCCGACATCCCGGTCCCCAGGGGAAACGTCGGGCTTCCTGTCTGCATCATGGACATAATAAATCACCTTTTGTCTTCATTTGCCGTGTTGTGCTGGAACATTTCGGTGATTTGGATCTGATATATATGTCTAAGACATGTGAATGTGCTCACAAGTGATATTCTTTATTGGCTATATGCTAACGGGGGAGGTTTCTTGTCACCTTTTTCACCCACCATAAATTAAAATATGTGTATGTGTATATATATATATATATAAAACACACAAAAAAGTATGTTGCTCAACACAAATATATGTGGTTAACTCAGGCCCTAAATAATACTAACTAGTTAATTTGGTAAAAATATATTAATCCAAAAATAAGTCAGTAAAATATAAAGGGAAGAGCCTGATGGTGCTAGGGGATAAGTATAATTATAAAACACACAATTGAAAGGACAAAGACAATCCTCTTAATAGCACTCTAAATTACACCAACAAAAATCTAAAAAAGAAAGATATAGCTCATATATATACACATACTGTACATATATACATACACACGTTCCCACAACTGTCTTTAAGCAGCTAGCCTACAATTATAGAAAATTATTTTGAATTACAATTTGAAAAATATATAAGAGGTGTGTCGTACTCAATCTCAATATGTGTGTGTTCTGTCAACTTCTGTCAACCTAGTGATGTGTTGGAGGTTTGGGGAATTTAAAATGGCCACAGACAGGAAGCTGTGACGTGTGGATTCAGTTCCTATCTGCAGGTTGTGGCCCTTTCTCTCCCTGTCAGTAGATAACGACTGGAGGTTGATTTGTGTTATACTGCCCATCAGACACTGGCCCATTTATTTTGATGAACATATTTGGTATTTATTAATTTATTGATCTACATATTGGTGGAGCCTCCATATGATTATGAACACTGAAGTTCTGCATGAGGAGAATAGACACACAGGTACCCATTTGGTATGCCGTGGTGATGTCTTCTACTTGCTAGGGAAGATTTTAGTACCATTCATTTGAATGGGGCTAAAATCTCTGTGCTAGGGAACAACACCTCTTCACTGCATTAAGAATAGGGGTTCAGGATCCATACATTAATAAGTGGCACTGCAGCATAAGAAGACTTGGCAGTTATTCATGGCTAGGGTTTGCCAACTGTCCAGAACTTACTGGCGATGTCCAACCGGTATACTGAATGTCCCCTGTCCAGCCTCAAGCTTATCACTCGTGCTGGTTGAAGAGGACGGTGTCCCAAATGAATGTAGTTTTTGACTAGAGCTTAGTTGCAGACTGGCATTGACTGGAGGTATACAGGAGGAGGTGTGAGAAGGTAAAGAGGAAGGCTTATCCACCTCTCTATATCGCATTAACTACCACCACTCGGCAGATGTTTCACAGTGGACATCTCCAAAAGCTGATAGCTCACAGGTTTGTGGGACCCACACTCGCTGCACAGCTTTGATGTCAGCATTGATTCCGTTAGGCTGAGTCCCCGCTGGCACTGAGCTCGCTGGCGCTCAAAGCATGCGCGGCGGGTGTCCTGCGTCTGCTCGCGCGGGGGGGAGGGGGGGCCGCATTGCCGAATATTGAGCGAGCTGTTAAGTATAAAAATGTTATTTACCTGAGCGCCGGTGAGCGTGTGTGCACGCGCATACCCGCGGGCGCATCGCGTGAGCAGGGACTTGCATATATATATATATATATATGCAAGTCACCTCACCAAGCACCGCCCGCTCAGCGAGCTCAGCGCTAGCGGGGACGCAGCCTTATAAGTATTTGGTGGCCAGTTCAAAACACTGAAAGCTTAGGCTCATCAACATTTACGGGGTATGTGGAGGGGTCTTGTGGGATGAGAAGGGAGGTCCCTTATCAGTTTTGAACAAATGAAGATATTTAAGTGATAACATTACATATGAACATTCAGTTTATACATGGGAAGAAATCAGAGTTTGTGGGACTCATTTGATTAGATAAGAAGGTTATTGGCCATCAATATCATCATCAACCGCAATTCTTTCCCCCATATCACCTGCGCGTCATTGTCAGTCATGTCGCACTGTGCATATTTGACATGGCTTTATGGCCCAGATACACCAAGCAGTGCTAAGGAAAACTCGAGATGTTATTGCCCAAAATTGGTACATTTCTGATCAACTTGCATGCACTAATTTTTGAAGATGGCGTCTCCACTCTTCCTTCAGCACTGCCTGATGTATCTGGGCCCTATGTTGTTTAACCGCACCAGCTTTTTAACACATTACCATACTCTGCTGCTTCCACTCTTTCAGCTAATAAATATAACCCCCAATGTTTATTCTGCATGCATGGCGGATTAAATATATATATATTTATTGTATTATTATTGTTGCTGCTCCCAGGATTCAATCAGCAAGCAGTTGGTTTACAGCATGCATCAACTGCAAGGAAATGTGCAGTATGGAACGGAGAAACACGGGAACCTATACAAAAAGAGTGACGGGTACGTATCTCCCTGCATCCCTGCTCTGTTATTGCCATGTCGTGCAGACTGCTCCAGGGATTATGGAAATAGGCCTAATGTTCCTCCTTGGACCAAAGTACACTAATTATGGGCAGGCTCACCAACAGCTTGTATGGGTAGGGTG
>NC_134497.1:48454573-48524573 GCF_040206685.1 Ascaphus truei
ATCTCCCACACCAAGGGGACGGGGGGAAGTGAGCGCCGGGGGGCAAAGCTGTGAGCGCCGATGGGCAATGGTGGGAGCGCCGGGGGGGCAAAGCTGGGAGCGCCGATGGGCAATGGTGGGAGCGCCGGGGGGGGCAATGGTGGGAGCGCCGGGGGGGCAATAGTAGGAGCGCCGGGGGGGCAATAGTGGGAGCGCCGGGGGGGCAATAGTGGGAGCGCCGGGGGGGGCAATGCTGGGAGCGCCGGGGGGGGCAATGCTGGGAGCGCCGGGGAGGGCAAAGGTACAAGGTGGTACAAAGGCAGGCGCACCCCCGCTACCACTTCCTATTACCCCCCCCTGGCTGGGACCCGGGACAGAAGGGGGACACTCACGCGCACAGAGGAAGCCGGGAAGACACGTGTGCTCTGCACAAAGCGGAAGTCCCGCCCCCGGCTTCCTCTGACCTGCCTGCAACCAATCCCCTGCGGGCCAGCCGGCATTCTAAGTCCCGCCCCCGGCATCATCATTCATCCAATCCCCTGCGGGCCGGCCGGCATTCTAAGTCCCGCCCCCGGCATTCTCCTGCATTCAGTCCCCCCGGCAGCATTCACACACACATAGAAAAATACTTACCGGCCGCAGCATTCTCCTCACCGCCGCTGCACCGCAATACCGGGACCAGGGACAGAAACCGGGACAAAAACCGGGACAGACTTAAACCGGTACAGGCCTCAAAAAACCGGGACTCTACCGGTAAAACCGGTACGAATGGTCACCCTATGTATGGGGCCCATGACAGAGCGGTGACAGGGACCCCCAGATTGTTGTGTGGGGAGGAGGGGTTAACGGAGTCCTCTGTACCGGCCATCCCGGTTGGCTAGGTGAGGCATGTCCCCAACGGTGGAGAGGTGGGGCAAGCCACAGTTGGGTCCAGCTTCTGGTATCGGGCAGGCGCGCCCCGAGCCCGTCTATCCCTCCTTTGTGGTGGCCGATGGTAGTGACATATTATACTTATACTGGTTAAATCTTGGGGATTGATGTCTTTTTTTTAAAACAAAACTTGATACCTAGAAGTATTTTTAAATCGCAGTGTGTAAGCGCGGTGAGCTGAGACCTGGGAGGGGGAGATCTCCTCCGTCTGCTCCTTCTGTCTGATGTCACTGTGTGTTCTACAGGAGTTTGCACAGGCAGAGCCCCCTCTCTCCCCCTTATCTGTATTGGCTCTGTGATTAAGACAAATTGACTCTGTGGTTAGGACTGGGTGGGACAAGGGTAAAGCAATCACTTGATTGACAAAGACTCCCGTCCTCCATTTGAAGGGCCTGAAGAAAAGCATGTTTTTTGCTTAATTTCCAAAAAAAACAAAACCAGCCATTTCTTTGCATTTGTTTACGAAAGATCACTAGATTGTTATGATATTTTTGGTCAGCTCCCAGGGATTGCACTGTTACGGGATACAGTAGCAAGGAGAGGCTATTAAGACCTGCATAGCCTTGTCCTTGGAAAAAGTGATGTAATTGAATATACCGGGCTATATATTTACTGAGACGTGCTGCTCTACAGACTCGCAGTACAGGCCATGCCTTTGTATGGGCCGTATAGAGACAGATTTAGGAAGCCATGCTACTACGTGCCTGCCACACATTGCTGCAAGGTGCCTGCCACACACTGCTGCAAGGTGCCTGCCACACACTGCTGCAAGGTGCCTGCCACACAATTCTTCAAGGTGCCTGCCACACATTGCTGCAAGGTGCCTGCCACACACTGCTGCAAGGTGCCTGCCACACAATTCTTCAAGGTGCCTGCCACACACTGCTGCAAGGTGCCTGCCACACACTACTGCAAGGTGCCTGCCACACATTGCTGCAAGGTGCCTGCCACACACTGCTGTAAGGTGCCTGCCACACACTGCTGCAAGGTGCCTGCCACACAATTCTTCAAGGTGCCTGCCACACACTGCTGCAAGGTGCCTGCCACACACTGTTGCAAGGTGCCTGCCACACAATTCTTCAAGGTGCTTGCCACACAATTCTTCAAGGTGCTTGCCACACATTGCTGCAAGGTGCCTGCCACACAATGCTGCAAGATGCCTGCCACACATTGCTGCAAGGTGCCTTCCACACATTGCTGCAAGGTGCCTGCCACACATTGCTGCAGAGTGCCTGCCACACAATTCTTCCAGATGCCTGCCACACATTGCTGCAAGGTGCCTGCCACACATTGCTGCAGGGTGCCTGCCACACATTGCTGCAAGGTGCCTGCCACACATTGCTGCAGGGTGCCTGCCACACAGTGCTGCATGGTGCCTGCCACACATTGCTGCAAGGTGCCTGTCACACATTGCTGCAAGGTGCCTGCCACACATTGCTGCAGGGTGCCTGCCACACATTGCTGCAAGGTGCCTGCCACACATTGCTGCAGGGTGCCTGCCACACAATGCTGCAAGGTGCCTGCCACACAGTGCTGCAGGGTGCCTGCCACACAGTGCTGCAAGGTGCCTGCCACACAGTGCTGCAGGGTGCCTGCCACACAGTGCTGCAAGATGCCTGCTACACATTGCTGCCAGGTGCTTGCCACACAGTGCTGCAGGGTGCCTGCCACACAGTAATGCAAGGTGCCTGCTACACATTGCTGCCAGGTGCTTGCCACATATTGCTGCAAGGTGCCTGCCACACAGTGCTGCAAGGTGCCTGTCACACATTGCTGCAAGGTGCCTGCCACACATTGCTGCAAGGTGCCTGTCACACATTGCTGCAAGGTGCCTGCCACACATTGCTGCAAGGTGCCTGCCACACAGTGCTGCAGGGTGCCTGCCACACAGTGCTGCAAGGTGCCTGCCACACAGTGCTGCAGGGTGCCTGCCACACAGTAATGCAAGGTGCCTGCTACACATTGCTGCCAGGTGCTTGCCACATATTGCTGCAAGGTGCCTGCCACACAGTGCTGCAAGGTGCCTGTCACACATTGCTGCAAGGTGCCTGCCACACATTGCTGCAAGGTGCCTGCCACACATTGCTGCAAGGTGCATGCCACACATTGCTGCAGGGTGCCTGCCACACACTGCTGCAAGGTGCCTGCCACACAGTGCTGCAGGGTGCCTGCCACACAGTGCTGCAAGGTGCCTGCCACACAGTGCTGCAAGGTGCCTGCCACACAGTGCTGCAGGGTGCCTGCCACACAGTGCTGCAAGGTGCCTGCTACACATTGCTGCCAGGTGCTTGCCACACAGTGCTGCAGGGTGCCTGCCACACAGTGCTGCAAGGTGCCTGCTACACATTGCTGCCAGGTGCTTGCCACACATTGCTGCAAGGTGCTTGCCACACAGTGCTGCAGGGTGCCTGCCACACAGTGCTGCAAGGTGCCTGCCACACAGTGCTGCAAGGTGCCTGCCACACAGTGCTGCAGGGTGCCTACCACACAGTGCTGCAAGGTGCCTGCTACACATTGCTGCCAGGTGCTTGCCACACATTGCTGCAAGGTGCCTGCCACACAGTGCTGCAAGGTGCCTGCTACACATTGCTGCCAGGTGCTTGCCACACAGTGCTGCAGGGTGCCTGCCACACATTGCTGCCAGGTGCTTGCCACACATTGCTGCAGGGTGCCTGCCACACATTGCTGCAAGGTGCCTGCCACACAGTGCTGCAGGGTGCCTGCCACACATTGCTGCAGGGTGCCTGCCACACAGTGCTGCAGGGTGCCTGCCACACATTGCTGCCAGGTGCTTGCCACACATTGCTGCAGGGTGCCTGCCACACATTGCTGCAAGGTGCCTGCCACACATTGCTGCAGGGTGCCTGCCACACAGTGCTGCAAGGTGCCTGCTACACATTGCTGCCAGGTGCTTGCCACACATTGCTGCAGGGTGCCTGCCACACATTGCTGCAAGGTGCCTGCCACACATTGCTGCAGGGTGCCTGCCACACAGTGCTGCAGGGTGCCTGCCACACAGTGCTGCAGGGTGCCTGCCACACAGTGCTGCAAGGTGCCTGCCACACAGTGCTGCAGGGTGCCTGCCACACAGTGCTGCAAGGTGCCTGCTACACATTGCTGCCAGGTGCTTGCCACACAGTGCTGCAGGGTGCCTGCCACACAGTGCTGCAAGGTGCCTGCTACACATTGCTGCAAGGTGCCTGCTACACATTGCTGCAAGGTGCTTGCCACACATTGCTGCAGGGTGCCTGCCACACAGTGCTGCCAGGTGTTTATGTAATGATCTGTTTCACCGGGTGCCTGCCACACACTGCTGCAAGGTGCCTGCTACACAGTGCTGCAAGGTGCCTGCTACACAGTGCTGCAGGGTGCCTGCTACACATTGCTGCCAGGTGCCTGCCACACATTGCTGCAGGGTGCCTGCCACACACTGCTGCAAGGTGCCTGCCACACATTGCTGCAGGGTGCCTGCCACACAGTGCTATCAAGGTGTTTATGTAATGATCTGTTTCACCGGGTGCCACGCACAACTGAATTATTATCTTATTAGATGCCAATTAATGCTGTGCTTTTTTCCCTAGGCTCAGAAAAGTTTGGCAGAAAAGGAAATGTTCAATCAAGAACTGTTACCTGACTATCGCCCACGGAACGGTACGGAATTCTCTCTGTAACACTCCGCGTGTGTTATATTCTGTTTATTCCCTTTTTACTTATGAATTCTGTACTTTTCTATGGAAATCTGGGTTTCCCTAGGAAAGCGGAGAGCGGAGCAGTGATTTTCAGGTGGAAAAAGTAAACATTGATATCTGCAGTTAAAGGGGCAGTCCCCCCTGCATGTCTATTTACATTTTTTTTTACGTTTCTTCACATTACTGTACAATACGGGGTCTGTTGTCAACTCAGTTTTTTCAATGTTCACAGGTTTTTGTTTTTTTTTGTTGTTTTTTTTTGTTGTTTTTTTTTTAACGGTCTTTTTTGTGCCTAATTTTTTTTAGCATAAAACCTAAATATGACTGCTAAGCTCCTCTGACTTAGTAACAATAGTAGATTTCAGAGAACCTAATCTGAGAAGATGACGATGAGGCTTCCCCCCCCCCTTGATCAGATCCTTTGTAGTTTTCTTGGAAAACATCTCAGTGCTGCAGGGTGGGGAGGATAAAGTTTCTATGTGGACACCCTGCTGCAGGCTTCGGGACTTTTAACCTAAACAAAAATCAAAACCGCTAGGATTTTTTTTTTAAATCAGTCTGGTAGTCTGCCTAAAAATGGGATCACTTACAAAATATATCATATTTGGGGGGGGGGAGGGTAAACGGCACCTTTAACCCTTTGAGCGCCAGAAGGATAAAGCTTTTGATTCTCTAAAGCCGGGGTTGCCAACTCCAGTCCACAAGGGCCACCAAGTAGAGTTGCCCACCCCTGCTCCAAAGCTGTCACGTTACTGCTCCATCACCGCCCTCTTCCGCTCCTCGCCCCGTTAGATTGCGTTCCGCTCGGCACAGGAGCGAGCAGTAGGATTATGACATAGCTACTGTACTATATCATTGGGCCCCTGTAGTGCCGGACCCCATGGGCCATCCCGAGGGGTTAATCATCAGGATGGACCATTATACCCACCATTGGCTAAAGGGGGATTTCACAAAATAGTGACACTGAGGTGGTTTGCAGCAGAGAATCGTCCTGCTACCCAAGTGGCAGAAAAGTCTCCTTGATCAATCACTTGGCTCTATTTCCTGCGGTATGTACAGTAGGATCAGGGCTTAGTACCGTCACCTTTTTATTCTTACCTGCTCCTCCTACTCCTCATCTCCGGCATCTTCTGCTTTTGATGACGTGTCGCGGGGAATTCATGTATACTTGTGATAGACATAAGGATGTCCTACACAGTGCTTTTTGGGGGGCGAGAAATAGGTGCCGGTACCCGGCGGCCGTTGGAAAAGCATGGGCCCTGTTACATATCCCCCCTGTCCCTTCTTACATATCCCCCCTGTCCCTTCTTACATATCCCCCCTGTCCCTTCTTACATATCCCCCCTGTCCCTTCTTACATACCCCCTTTCCCTTCTTACATATCCCCCTTGTCCCTTCTTACATATCCCCCCTGTCCCTTCTTACAAGCTGCACATGTTGATAAATAAAAAGAGGATTGTTGCTTTAACTACAATTTTTGTTCAATATCTAGACCACCGTCACGCTGGGAGACAAGGTAATAACACAATAATGTGATTACATGTGTTTCCAGCCAAACCGTCAACCAGCCAAACTCAACCTGCTGACGTGTCAAGTAAAGCCGAACTTAGAAGACAGGAAGTGTTTTGACCTCATATCCCGTATGTTTTTAATTAACATTTGCTTGTTCTATATATTTTTGCTGACCTTTTAATGTTTAAAGGGCCAGTCTCTCCTACAGGACAACGTGTACTAATGGCAGTGACATGTTTAAGGGGTCAGACCCTCCTAGGGCCACAGTGTACTAATGGCAGTGACAGGGTTAAGGGTCAGTCCCTCCTAGGGGCAAAGTGTACTAATGGCAGTGACATGGTTAATGGGACTGTCCCTCCTAGGGGCAAAGTGTACTAATGGCAGTGACATGGTTAAGGGGTCAGTCCCTCCTAGGGGCAAAGTGTACTAAAGTCAGTGACATGGTTAAGGGGACAGTCCCTCCTAGGGCCAAAGTGTACTAATGGCAGTGACATGGTTAAGGGGTCAGTCCCTCCTAGGGGCAAAGTGTACTAATGGCAGTGACATGGTTAAGGGGTCAGTCCCTCCTAGGGGCAAAGTGTACTAATGGCAGTGACATGGTTAAGGGGTCAGTCCCTCCTAGGGGCAAAGTGTACTAATGGCAGTGACATGGTTAAGGGGCCAGTCTCTCCTACAGGACAACGTGTACTAATGGCAGTGACATGTTTAAGGGGTCAGACCCTCCTAGGGCCACAGTGTACTAATGGCAATGACAGGGTTAAGGGTCAGTCCCTCCTAGGGGCAAAGTGTACTAATGGCAGTGACATGGTTAATGGGACTGTCCCTCCTAGGGGCAAAGTGTACTAATGGCAGTGACATGGTTAAGGGGTCAGTCCCTCCTAGGGGCAAAGTGTACTAATGGCAGTGACATGGTTAAGGGGTCAGTCCCTCCTAGGGGCAAAGTGTACTATAGGCAGTGACATGGTTAAGGGGTCAGTCCCTCCTAGGGGCAAAGTGTACTAATGGCAGTGACATGGTTAAGGGGTCAGTCCCTCCTAGGGGCAAAGTGTACTAATGGCAGTGACATGGTTAAGGGGTCAGTCCCTCCTAGGGGCAAAGTGTACTAATGGCAGTGACATGTTTAAGGAGTCACATCTGGGTTATTGATGTCCATAAATCTATAAGTATTTTTAAATGATTATTTGTCCGTGTGGACACACGCTGAGCTGAGACTTTGGGAGGGGGGGGTGGGGTTATTTCCTCCGGCTGTCTGATGTCACTGTGTGTTCTACAGGAGTTTGCACAGGCAAAGCCCCCTCTCTCCCCTTATCTTTATTGGCTCTCTGATAAGGACAGGGAGGGATAAGTAGAAAGGAAACCCTTATTTGACAGTTCCCCATTCATATGCCCCTAAAATATGCAATGTGCAATACATTTCAAGGGAAACAAATTTAATAAAATATTAGCTTTTAGTAGTTAGATTAGTTTAAGGAAGCCAATTAGAAATAAATCGGCTAACTGTGTGCGTATGTATGTATATATAAATATATATATATTTATATATACACACACACCTGTACTGTAGCAAACATTATTGCCGCCATTAACTCAAAATAACACATAAAAAATGCATTAATGCACATGCATTAAGATAATGCAGCCATTGTTTTCAAACATTGCCATAATAACCAAAGATTGTCCAGGCCAAAGGATCCAGGAAGCCAATTATCCTGTTTCCCACAGTGGCAACTACTGGCATCTTCTACATGAAGCATCTTTCAGCCACTGCCTTGAGATGTGTCCATCCCGCTAGTAATAGGAACTGGGGAGGGGACAGTAACAGCCCGGGTCACAAGGAAATCCAGGAGACTTGGGCACCCACGGGTCTTCATGTAAAGGGGATGAGTTTTATTGGTGAATAAAACATGTTCAACGTTTCGCTCCCCTTGTGGACCCTGTCCAAGACCGTAATGGACGACAAATTAAGGCACATTACGACTCGGGCTACAACTGTATAGGAATTTTGCCTTTAATGTACAATTGACCTTAAAGTAATAATTCCACCTGAATGGCCACTCGAACGTAGACGTAGAAAGCTGCACCGTCACCTTCCGATAATGTAACTGTTTTATTGGCCCACCAGAGGGAGATTGACGCTGGCAGGCATAGGTGCTAACTGGCACAGAAGAAAAACCATGGCATCTGGGAACATACCATTTGAAACTGTTGCTCAACCACTCGATATAAACCTTTTACAAAACCTGATGATGCACAGACTGCATTGATTGGACGTTTTAAGCTATGCTTTTTTGCAACTTCCCTCCCATTGGTAACTGCGGGCCCATGTCCAGTCTCTCTATATCGGGAAAGGCAGGAATGTAGAGGGTTATTCCTTCAACTTTGATAGTTCCGATCAGGGCATGATCAATGGAAACTCCCAGGGACTTCAATGGGAGTTTCTGTGTAATAGTGGCCTCGATCAGCACTACTAGAATTAAATGAATAATCCTTCATGCACTTAGTAGGCAGGTGTGTTGTAGGTGTAAAGATGTTTTTTTTAAATGTTTTAAATATACTAAGAAAGGGGATATTTTCTAAAATGAAACCAACCGTTTCTTCTGACTCTTTCCAGACAACCGTACATACCACTTTTTGGCAGAAGATGATCAAGAATGTACTGCGTAAGTTGTGAATGTTGACTCAAGGAGAAGATGCCTCCAAACTCAGGTTATCATACTGTTCCCAATAGCTTGTAGAGTAGACGTCCTTTACACACTTGGAACAGTCCCCACTACATTTTGGGACAGTTGGTAACTCTATTCTGGAGAGCGGTCTCCATCAGATCGGCATCCTGGATAAAATGTGTGATGATTCCCATGTGTTTTAGGTGGATTTCAGTGCTTAGTAACAGCAAACAGGAGGCTTTGAACATGGCGTTTCACGAAGCGCGTTCGAGTGAGGAGAACAGCATCGAAGATCTAACCAAGGCCATCATCGACGATATAGGACGCATGCCTGGGAACTCTGTATGTTGTGACTGTGGCGCGCCAGGTGAGAAAACCCTTGGAAGTTCTAAGAATCTCCTCACCAAGTATTATTTATTTCACCTACATGGACAATTCCTCCTTGGACCAAAGTGTACTGATTATAGAGACCTGTTTAAAGCAGCAGAACATGCCTCCCGAGATACTTGCCTCGGAAGGGAGTTCCTGTAGCAGCTCCTGCTGGGCTTGGTGAGGCTATTGAAATGGCGGCGTAAATGTCCAGCCTCGTGCAGGCTAATAGGAAGTCGTGACGTTTTCACTTTGTGGCTTCCAATTGGCCCGCGTGATCGGGACATTTAAACCTGCAGATATACCAGCACCTCCTTCCAATGTATGTATCTCGGGAAGCAGGGTGTCCCCGAAGCTGAAATCAACACGGTTCAGCCCCGAAGACCCCTAATTCTCACCTACGGGGAAAAACATTTGTTTTTGATGCTCCCTTAAGGGGTTACATACTGTATTGGTGATTTGATGCAATTTTTTCAAACATCTCATAGCTACAGTACTGTATACAGTAAGTATTTGTAAATAATCGTTAAAGGTAGTTTGTAAACACTGAGCTGAGACATGGGAGGGGTGTGATTTCCTCTGGCTGTTCCCTTCTGTCTGATGTCACTCTGTGTTCTACAGGAGTTTGCACGGGCAAAGCCCCTCTCTCCCCCTCGCCTTATCTTTATTGGCTCTCTGATTAGGGTGGTCTAAGGATAAAGAAAACAAATGGTTAACAAACTCTCCCCCATTCAGAGATCTCTAAGTATTGACCTCCATCTATTTTGCAGATCCTTCGTGGTTGTCGATTAATTTAGGCATCCTGACGTGCATCGAATGCTCCGGGGTTCACCGCGAACTGGGCGTGCATCATTCCCGCATACAATCTCTCTCACTGGACAAACTTGGAACGTCAGAGCTCTTGGTAAGAAGAACAAAATCTATTATATATATATCTATACTATATATTTGGACGGAAGGGGGTGAAGTTGTCCAGAAAACGGCATGTTTTAAAGAATTGAGTGGCCTTGAACTAATCTAACTGTGCTAAAAAA
Organism: Ascaphus truei; assembly: GCF_040206685.1. Taxonomy (NCBI): domain Eukaryota; kingdom Metazoa; phylum Chordata; class Amphibia; order Anura; family Ascaphidae; genus Ascaphus; species Ascaphus truei. Next base: position 48,464,750 of record NC_134497.1, read on the forward strand.
AGAAAGAAGGCTTCTAAATGAGGGAATGTTTGTCAATCAAGTGCTTCTTGTAATCTTACCCCTATGTCCTTATCAGTGAGTCCTATACAGACAGCAGGAGAGGCTCTGTCTGTGCGAACTCTTGTTGAACACTGTGATAACAGACAAAAGGAACAGCCAGAGAAATTCAAACACCTCCTATTTCCCTGCTCATGTTTATAGACTAACTTTTAAAATGATTTAAAATTCTTCATAGTTGTCAGATTTAGGTAAAAATGCATCAATCACCCAAATGTTGCGCCTTAAACATGTCACTGCCATTAGTACACTTTGACCCTAGGAGGGACTGATCGCTTAACCATGTCACTGCCATTAGTACACTTTGCCCCTAGGAGGGACTGGCCCCTTAAACATGTCACTGCCATTAGTACACTTTGACCCTAGGAGGGACTGATCGCTTAACCATGTCACTGCCATTAGTACACTTTGCCCCTAGGAGGGACTGACCCCATAACCATGTCACTGCCATTAGTACACTTTGCCCCTAGGAGGGACTGACCCCTTAACCATGTCACTGCCATTAGTAGACTTTGCCCCTAGGTGGGACTGACCCCTTAACCATGTCACTGCCATTAGTACACTTTGCCCCTAGGAGGGACTGATCCCTTAACCATGTCACTGCCATTAGTACACGTTGCTCTTTGCAGGGACAGGGTGGTTTTGATATCAGGGTGAGCCTAGAGTAAGGAACACATTTGATTGACACACTCCCCTATTCAGGGGCCCAAACAAATGTAATTTGTAATCTACTTCCAATTAAACAAAATATGCCAAATATTTGCTTTTAAATGTTAAGATTAGTTTAAAAAAGATAATTAGATTGGTAAATTATTTAGAAAAAGTAGTTTTTCCGTCCGGCTATGTGGGATTGCACCTTTAAGTCAGTGAATTTCCTGTGCGTGTATTTTCTACAGTTCCAAGTTATAGTAGTTATTTGTCCTGAAGAAGTTCAGATTCATTATAGATTGTTAATCCTTTTAATAGACCAACATGAGAGACCTTCATAGACAACATTGTTGTGTACAGTGCTGTCCAAGCCTGACAGGTCTCTACTTTGTGTGTGTATAGCGGTTTCCAAGCTTCACAGATCTCTTCTTCTAGTGTGCTGTACACACATAACTCCCCCCTTGAGTACTAACAGAGCCAGTGACACAAGCTCTCCAGAATGAAGATGTCCCATAAAACCTAAGGAGAGGTCCTGTAGAAGAATAAAGTTGAATGGATCCAGTTGTTCCAAACCCTTCCCCAAAAAATCTCATGCTTGGCTAACTGGGTCCCAGAGTAACAGCAAAGCCTGTATCCCTCTTCTTTCTCACATTTAACAATGTTTTGTTTCTTCTGGCAGCTAGCAAAAAATGTTGGCAACTCCGGGTTTAATGATATTGTAGAGGCGAGTCTCCCATCTCCGACACTCAAACCTACTATAGACAGCGCCATGTAAGTATTTATCCCATTACATTGCCCATAATAAAAACATGCAGACTCAAAATGAATGGGACTCCTTCTGTAGTTCTGGTTGTCGTTAGGTTGTCGGAAGATGTCATCTCCATTCCTTTGAACTGTTCTGAAAACTTCCCTTCCAAGGTGAAGACGACGTCACGGCACCTTTATATTGGCTATATGAGTTGATCCCATAAAAAGCACAAGGATATGATCGTTACTTGCCTCAAGTCACAATGAAAGTCTATGATATAGAACCCAGATGTTAGAGTAGTTATTAAGACATTTCAGTCATTTAATTTAGGCAGGTGAAAATCGCAATGTTTTGGGGTATTCCCTCCCTCAGGTGAAACGAAGGAAACAACCCCCAAAACGTTTTGCTTTTCATCTGCATAAATAAAATGACTGAAACTTCTTCTTGACTACTGTAAAATGTGCTTGAGTGCAGCAGGGTTCTTATATACAGATGTAGTAAGCCTGACGGTCCTTGTTGTAGTAAGCCTAACGGTCCCCCCCTCCCCTGCAGCTCCATCATGGCAGACACTGTTTTCGGCAGGGCAGACTTTTGCTTGTTGGTCTGTGGCGTTAAGGACAATAAGTCTTGCTACATCTTTATTAGACTTGGTGTTTCCGAGGATTCCCACCAGCCTGTTCCAGCACAGACACCTCAATGATCAACTAGAAAGAACGAGTGCTATCTCCGCCATTTTGTTTTTCCAAGTCACAATGGTCTAACACTGGGAACACAAGCTTTTTACCACCACAAGACCTGTCTACTTTCTTATTGGTCACAGCTTCATCAGCATCATAGGGCTGAAGGAGGTAATGCAATTAAACTTTAGAAAGGCAGATTTTAATAAACTGAGGACTAATCTACAAATAAATAAATTGGTATGGTGTTTTTGCAGGGAAAAGTGTGGAAGATAAATGGGCAGTCTTTAAAACATTGTTAGAAAAGCACAGTTATCACTTATCACTTATAATCAAAATTATTAGTAATAGTCAGCATGGATAACCTTATTGTTTTTTTTGAGGAGGTAAGTAGGAATTTAGACCAGGGTAATGCAGTTGATGTGGTCTACTTAGATTTTGCAAAGGCTTTTGATACAGTTCCACACAAGAGGTTGGAGTACAAAATAAAGCAAAATTGGACCCAGTAATAATATATTGACAGACAACAGAAGGTTGTCATAAATGGAACTTTTTCAGGTTGGGCTAAAGTCGTGAGTGGAGTACCTCAGGGATTGGTACTGGGACCCCTCCTTTTTAACTTGTTTATTAATGACCCTGAGGTTGGGATCGAGAGCAAAGTCTCCATCTTTGCTGATGATAATAAATTGTGTAAGGTAATAGAATCAGAGCAGGATGTAACTTCTCTTCAGAAGGACTTGGAGAGACTGGAAACGTGGGCAGGTAAATGGCAGATGAGGTTTAATACAGATAAATGTAAGGTTATGCATTTGGGAAGTAAGAATAAACAGGCGACTTACAAATTACATGCGGATAAATTACAGGAATCCTTGATGGAGAAGGATTTAGGAGTGCTTGTAGACCGCAGGCTAAGCAATAGTGCCCAATGTCATTCAGTAGCTGCAAAGGCAAACACAATCTTATCTTGCATTAAAGGGGGAATGGATGGAAGGGAAGTAAACATAATTATGCCCCTTTATAAAGCATTAGTAAGACCACACCTTGAATATGGAGTACAATTTTGGGCACCACTCCTTAGAAAATACAATATGGAATTAGAGAGATTGCAGAGAAGAGCCACCAAATTAATTAAAGGGATGAATAATCTGATTTATGCGGAGAGGCTAGCTAAATTACATTTATTTATATAAGAAAAGGGGCGTCTAAGAGGGGATATGATAACTATATACAAATATATTCGGGGACAGTACAAGGAGCTTTGATAATAACTATTCATCCCAAGGGCAGTATAAAGGACTCGGGGGCATCCCTTAAGGTTGGAGGAAAGGAGATTTCACCAGCAACAAAGGAAAGGGTTCTTTACAGTAAGGGCAGTTAAAATGTGGAATTCATTACCCATGGAGACTGTGATTTCAGATACTATAGATTTGTTCAAAAAAAAGGTTGTGTATCTTTTTAGATGGGAAAGGTATCCAGGGATATACCAAATAAGTAAACATGGGAAGGATGTTGATCCAGGGAGTAATCTGATTGCCAATTCTTGGAGTCAGGAAGAAATGTATTTTTCCCCTTATGAGAGATCATTGGATGATATTTCACTGGGGTTTTCTGTTTGCCTTCCTCTGGATCAATATACTGTAAGTACGGATATAGGATAACGTATCTGTTGTCTAAATTTAGCATAGGTTGAACCTGATGGATACGTCTTTTTTTCAACGTCATCTACTATGTAACTGTGTAACGTTGCCACCGGTTCGAATCCCAGTGAAGCCTCCTTCTGACCTTGGGCAAGTCACTATCTCCCTCTGCCAAAATTAGATTGTTAGCTCTCCAGGGCACTCATTGTGCCTGCAGATATTCTGCATAAATGGTCAGGTTTATACAGTATAAGAAATGCATATTATCTAATATTATCTATATTATTAGTTTAAACCTTTGCAACTTAAAGGAGCAATCTACTCTAACCTCCATTTTGTTTCTTCATCGGATTGGAACTTGACCAATCTCCCCTAGTAAATTAGCATTCCCAGGGCATGACATAGTCACTACATCATCGGGCCCCTGGAAGGCCAAACCCCATGACGTAGGGGCCAAAGGGTTAAAAACCCAAGTGGGGGATGGGGGAGGGGGGGTAAATGGTCATCCAGATACACGGGAGTCATTGCAGGACAGTGTAGATTTGGATAATGAGGATTCCTCTTTGCTGTATTTGCTAGGACTTGCAGAAAAGATTTTATATATGCCAAGTATGTGCAGTGGAAGTACGCCAAGAGAGGAAGCAGTAACCCGGTCTCAAGAATGTACGACCTTCAAGAAGCGGTGAAATTTAAGGATATATTTGCACTTATTCAGGCGTACGCTGAAAAGATGGATTTAACGGAGCCTCTGCCACAGCCGGCGCAGGTAACTAATGTTTACAGTCAATATTCAGGACTGACATACATACATACATACATACATACATACATACATACATACATACATACATACATACATACATACATACATGAGAAACACGAAGAAATGCCTGACCCAAAAATGAGTAGTACTTTAATCGGCTATATAAAGCTACCAAAATCACAGCTTCTGACGGTGCTGGGGATAATGTATCAATGAAAACAAAAAGAGAAAAAAGTATCCCTCCGAAAGCACTCAAGTATACTAAAGTATCAAATGTATTAATCAAGACATCACAAACACACAAAGAATAACACAGTCCTGAGTATCTCACAGAAATTTAAATGTATGCCTAACACCTCAAGCAGTGTAATCAATGTGAGACCTCTGCAAACACACTACGTATGTCTCTTATTTCTTACTAGGAACGCACTAACCACAGGTGTAAAGGCCTTGATTAATAAATTTGATACTTTAGTATACTTGAGCGCTTCTGGTGGGATACTTTTTTTCTCTTCTTTGTTTTATATATTCACACACACACACACACACACACACACACACACACACACACACACACACACACACACACACACACACACACACACACATAGATAAATACATGCATACATACTCCTACTGTAGTAGCTTCGATAAAATCACGGCCATCCTGAACGATGTGGCATGACCCCATCAAACAGTTTGTTATTTGTGTTATCACGGTATTCAGAAAGAATCTGAAACCATTTCCACAAGTCTCAAACCGTGAAGTAGAAAAATGCCAATACCGCTCGGGACAGCAGCGATGTGATCTCAGTTTTTTCTAAGTTCTAACCCCGTGCGGTCTTCTCGCAGTCTGTAAGAGCTGCATAAAGGGGGCTGCAAAGAGAGCTCCCTGCACAGCTCTTACAGGCGATCACACTGTTTTTATTTAAATATTAATAAAATAGTATTGTAGCAGGGGGTCTCCGGAGCTTAACAGCATTCATTTCAGGTCCGGGGACCCCCTGCTTCCCAAGTTACAGGCCCCAGTATGGATTGCTGGTGTCTCCTATGCGTTTAAATGTCCCAGTCATGTGACGTGTGAGATTTAAACATTGTGGCGATACCGGGGCCTGTATCTCAGGAAGCAGGGGGTCCCCGGGGCTGAAATTATTGTGGTTTTGCTCCGGAGACCCCCTGCTACAATACTCTGTGATTTAAAATTAAATAAAAACAGCTTCATTGCCTTAGGGGCTTGCCGGTAAAACAATGAAGGGGTTAAACCTGCGTACCTGGTTTCTTGGGTTACAGGGGGAGGGTGAAGGTGGTAGTTGCCCCCGGGGTGGAAGGTTAGGCCTGCTGGGAAGGTTGCGGAGGAGTTAACCCCTTCACTACCATAGCGGTGGTAACCACTGCCAGTACTCACCCGACAGCGAACCACTCACTCCTTGGGCAACTACCCCCTTCGCCCAATCCCTCTACCCCCAAGAAACATTAAAATACAACAACCCTACTAACCACCTCTACCCCCAAAAACCCCCCTCCACCCACACCCACACCAAATACAGTACAATAATGGGCAAAATAACCTTTATCCAGATCTGGATAATAGCTAATTTGCCCATTCAGAATAAAACATTATCCAGCCGGCAATAAGTAAATAAAATCTCTACTTGCCCCTGCCAGGATGAAGGCCGTCCTCATCTCCGTCCTCCGCGTTCTTGTCCTCCATGGGCAGCAACAGTACAATAAAAAAACAACCCAATACCCACTAACCCCTTAATCACCTTAGCGGTTAGTAACCGCTATAGTAATTAAGGGGTTAACCCCGCTACCCACTCGGGATGCCTAAACACCCTCCCCGTGGCAACTGCCCCACCCCTCATTGATGGCACAGTTATAAACTATGGCCATAATATGGCCATGGTTTGCTACTATAGCACTGAATGGGCAATCTACCAATAAAAAAACCAAGCACCAAATAAAATACATTACATTTTATTCAAAATAAAAAAAATAGCAATAATTATAATAATAATCCAATTGATTGGCACAGTAGTACACCATGCACATATAATATGGGCATGGTTTGCCACTATGGCAATGAATGGGCAAGCTAGAAAAAACAGGCACAAAATAAAACATTGGCATTTAAATAAAATAAGCCTTTCACAATAAAGCCAGTGATTGTGACTGTGGTAAACCATACCCACAATATATAACATGGATTGCCACACTGACCATGAATGGGCAACCAAAAAAAAAAACAATCACAAAATACAATACATAACAATTTAAATAAAAACAAGCATTTGCCAAAAAATGCATTGTTTGTCGCTGTGCTTATCTACAGCCCGCAAGGGGCATAGATAAACACATTGGCAGTCAATGTGCAACCTAAAAAAGAAATACACAATTAAATAACATACAATCAATGTTTTTCTTACCTTTTGATATCTTGACCCCCGTCCTACGTGAGCACCAACTCTTGACCCTCGATGTAATGCTCCCCAATAGCCGACGCGAAGAAGTCCGTGATCATATCTTGATTGAAGAGACGTCTCCCCGGGGAGTTCTTCATTCTTTTCTTCTTTCTTTTCTTCAGTCTTCTCTACTTGTAATCCAATTGGGCGGATGTTGTCCCGTCAGCTTCTTAAGATCAAATGAGATGGGACATGCCTTATATAAGGCCTGTGATGTCAGATTTCCATGTCAAATGGAACACACACCCAATCCGATTTGGCTGGTGTACCATGTGACAGGGATTTTTTTTTAAAGGATATGACGTCATCTTAAAGGGAGGGAAGCCAGCCAATCAGGAAGGCTATGCTTCTCTTCCTTTAAGATGACGTCACAAGAAAAAAATGGCTGCCATCACATGGTAATCTTATCAATCACATTGGGAGAAATACCATGTCTTGCATCATATGGTACACCCCCAATCTGATTTTAAAGGGAGAGAAGCATAGCCTTCCTGATTGGCTGGCTTCTCTCCCATTAGGATGACGTCACATCCTTTAAAAAAAACATGGTACACCAGCCAATCGGATTGGGGGTGTACCATTGAACACTCAAATGTGACTTCACAGGACTTATGTAAGCCCTATTCCATCTCATTTGATCTTAAGAATCCGACGGGATAACATCTGCCCCATTGGATTACAAGTAAAGAAGAGAAGAATGAAGAAAAGAATGAAGAACTCACTGTGAAGACGTCTCTTCAATTAAGATATGATCACAGACTTCTTTGCATCGGCTGTTGAGGAGCATTACATCGAGGGTCAAGAGTTGGTGCTCGTGTAGGACGGGGGTGAAGGCATCAAAGGTAAGAAAAACATTGATTGTATTTTGTTTAATTGTGTATTTCTTTTTTAGGTTGCCCATTGACTGCCAATGTGTTTATGTATGCCCCTTTTGGGTTATAGATAAGACAGTGTCACAGGAGACCAGGTTTATTGTACACCTTTTATACCAGGATCATTCATTGAGCAAAACAGGTAATGAAATAAATTGTAGTTTATTCACTTAAATACACACAATGATACACAAAATGCAGTCGAAAAGACACACTTACTTGGGGACTGGGGTAAAAAACTAGACTTTCCTAGCTGCTGTGCACTGTAAAACAGAGTTTTTCCTTGACCAGGACTTAGCTCCAAATGTCCTAGAACGTTCGTTTTTGAGAACTTGGTCCCAAAAAGCTGGACTTAGAATATTTTCTGGGCAAGATTTTCTGAAGCCGCTGCCTTGCTACTCACGCAAGAGCACTTTTGAAAATCACGACGATGTTTCTGGTGCCGAGAACCTCTCATTTGATTGGCTCAGGGGTTTCTTATAGTATTTTGGAGTTCATTCCCAAACTAATATAGCCAATCACAGCGTGGGAACTGTCCTTCCAGCCAATCAAAGTGAAGCCGGTCTTGTGAAGCCAGGTAAGCAGGGATTCTAAATCTGCCAAGGGACATGCGCAAATTTGCCACCTAGTCCCTTGCTATTCAGATGGCACCTGCTGGATCAGGCTCCTCCAAGTCTGGTGGGGCAAATGGTAGTCCGAACGACTTACATTCATCCCAGGACGCGGGTACTTAAGCCCTTCCTTTCTACCCAAATGGTCTTCACACCCCTGGCGTCCTCTGGTGACTTTCATCTCCGATGTCCTGCAGACTTACTGGCACCAACTTGGCATCAAAATACACAGATTCCCAACAAGCTCTGAGAAACCCCAACCATTACCACATAATATATATATGCATATAAGTGTCAAAAGGAGTGCTAGTGGGCGTGGCTAAATGTATACAACAAAAAACAAAAATGCCCAAAGCTACTTCCAATGTGACAAAAATACACAGTGCAATACCTATATATCTCTTGTAAAAGGGTCATTTAGTTTAACCCTTTGGCCAAAGCGTCTTAAGCCTGCTGCCACTTACAAGGCGTGACCGTAGCAGGACCTAACACTCACCTGGGTTAAAATTCCTTTTACCACGCCCACTAGCATTCCTTTTGACACTTAAATGCATATATATACTGTATTATGTGGTAATGGTTGGGGTTGGCTGGAAATAAACACTTTGCAAGCTGCCAAAAATTCCAGGCATTACTGAATGAATAATGCCCAGAATTGTAACCAATCAGAGAGCAGTGATTTCAGTAATGCCCGGAATTTTACAGCTTTAGCTTATAATTGTGAATAATCATCATGACTGTCACTGAGTAAGTTTTTTTTGCTTGTGCAGGAGGCCGGGGAGACAGTTCTGCATCTCGCGGTGCTGTTATCAGACCGAACCTCGCTACATATAGTGGACTTTCTGGTGAATAACAGGTAAGCCCTAGTGACTAACAGTATCTTAAATAATGTCCACCCATCCCGACATATGTAGTTTATTATACAGGTGTATCTTGTTCTAATAATGTTCCTGTATAGCGCAGCATTGTGCGTGAACTAGTCGGTGACCCAAAGCACTTACCATCTCCTTGATGGTGCCTACGGTACAGAGCACTGAAGACCCATATTTACTAAATAGTGCTACTTCTAGACACCTTCCAGCACTGCATATGAGAGATATCCACCATTACACACCATTCAAGTGAATATTCTGTACCGGGTCTTCCAGCGCAGAATGGGTCAGAAAGGAGCAGTTTTCCCATAATCCTTTCCACACGTGTGTGCCCCCCCCCCCCCCCCACACACACTGAGGTAACCGCTGAGTAAAATGCTACTATTTTCAGCTCCCGGATCCACTTGTTCCAGTTGACGCTTAAGTTACCGGGTTTAATTCGCCCTCTGGAAACAAAATGGCTGCCAAATCTCAGGCCAATAGGAAGCTGTGACATCATCGGTTGTGACTTCCTATTGGATGGCCAGGTAAAAATACCCTTGAAAAAACAGATCTCCTATGAGTATCTCAGGAACCCGGTGGTCCCCGGAGCTGAAAATAGCGCGTTTCATCTCTTCATCCCTGGAGGACATAGGGTCTGGGAAATGCAATAGATGATGTGGTTTTCTTTGGTTCATCAAAAAGTAAAGGTAATGCACAGCAAAAGTGATTGAATAACAGCAATAATATAATAAAAAGAGGTTACTGGGAGGGTGGGCGTTCTCCTGTCGCCAATTGATATCGTCAAAAAGATCCTCCAGCTGTATCTTCTAACCAATATAATGTTCATTATACAAAAAAGAAACAACAACATTTTGACCACAAAGGCCTTCATCAGGGGTATTTCTTTGTTAACAGCGGGAACCTGGTGAAGCAGACGGTACGGGGAAACACGGCGCTCCATTACTGCTGCATGTACAACAAGACAGAGTGCATGAAACTCCTCCTCAGAGCCAAAGTCAACATTAAAATAAGTGAGTACTCAAAGATCACTCTTTCCACCGGCGTCTCATTTCCAGCGAGAGAGACTGGCTGCGGGTTCATTTTGAAAACGTTCAACCCTCGACAAAATGTGGTTAGACATTTTAGAAATGTTGATTGTCATCGTCACTTTCAGCAAAACCTTTGTGCTTTGACTCTAAGGCCGTTCGTATAGTGCCCGAGACGGGCGACGCGACATCGCCCAAAAACAAATACATTGCCGCCGCCGCGTGCGCTTATAGTAAGCACGATGGCGACGGAGCGACGTCGCGTCACCAAATTTGGAAGCTGGCAATATTTGATTTTTCAAGGGCTGACAGCCCCTGAACCAATCAAATGCCAGAAAGCCTGTGACGCCGCCGCAAAGCGAAATATAACTTTTTTTGAGGGGGCGCGGTGTTACAGAGGCCCTGCGCTCTTCAGTACGTGGCCTCTGTAACTCACTTACCTAAATTCTGTGAGCTCCGGGCGATGTGTTGCCATGTCAACGCGGCGGCAAATGACATCGCGGGGGTGACACCACATGACCCTGTGGCGTCATTTCACCCCGATTAAAGTTAAGGGGGGCGCGACACTGAGGGAAAGCAGGCAGGGGGGCACAGCGCAGAAAGTTTGCGCACCCCTGGTTTAGACCCAGGGTGGCCAACTCCAGTCCTCAAGGGCCAACAACAGGCCAGGTATTAGGAATATCCCTGCTTCAGCAGCACAGGTTGAATGGGCCACTGATTGAGCCTCCTGTACTGTAGCAGGGGTATCCTTAAAACCTGACCTTGTTGGTGGCGCCTGAGGACTGGAGTTGGCCACTCCTGGTTTAGAACATGGCAGATAGTGAGGTGATGCTTTAATTCCAGGCTGATGATGTCACTGCCCTCACTTTGGGTAGGAAACGTCAACAAACCGCAATGGGCAAGACAAGAAGAGGATTCTGGGGAAGAAAATAGCAGCCCTAAGTCTCTCCCTGATACAGCAAACAATCCATAAAACTACAATTCTTTAAAGCTGCAGTTCAAGCTGCTGTTTTAAAAAAAATATATATATTTTTTGCCATTCAATATGTGCATCAATACAATCTGCACACTGACAAGTGATTAGCTAAACTGCAGATCGATCTGTTCTCCTGTAATCGATCGCTCAGGGTTATTAAATTCAGCATTCTGGGAAATATCGTTCTGGAATATGATTGACAATTTGTGCACTGATGGCGAGAGACGGCTCAAGAGCCAGAGCCTATCAGAAGGTGGAGGGGGTGTGACTTTGGAAATGCTTCCTACATTAGAAACATTAAAACATGTCTTTTTTTTTTAAATGCTACAGTACAAGTCTTCTCTCATAGTACAGAATTGATTTATTAAAAAAAAACACACATGTAGGATATTGCAAGGACTGCTGCTTTAAATAGCTGTTAGTTAGAGCATCGGTGCGCAAACTGGGGGGCGCGCCCCCTTTGGGGGGCTCAAGATTATGTAGTGGGGGCGAAGGCTGCGTGCGGGGAAACCTGGGGGTTTGAGCGGGCAGAGCTTTGCACGGGTGGGGAAACCTGGGGGCGGGCAGAGCTGTGCACGGGCGGCCAGAAGCTCCGTGCTGCTCCTTCTGCTTCTAGTTCTCTGCTGTGTCTGCCTGCAGAGGGGGCGGGGCCTTGCAGAGGGGGCAGGGCCTTGCTGCGTGGCCTTCCCTGCACAAAGACAAGCCCTCCTCCTCCTGTCTGTTACCCGCACGTTTTCAGCAGCACATGAACACACACACACACAGAGACACACTGTCTCTTTAAGGGAGCTTGCTCTCGCAAGACGGAAGCAGAAGTAGGAAGCAAAGACAGGGAGAAGAGCTGCAGCACCTGAGCAGGCTTAGTTACTCCCTCCCCCCACCCACCAGGGTGTGTGTGTGTATATATATATATATATATATATACAGTGTTCGACAAATCACCCAAAAATCTACTCGCCCAACCAAAAAATCTACTCGCCACCTAGTCCCGCCCCCAACCCCGCCCCTAGTCCCGCCCCCAACCCCGCCCCTAGTCCCGCCCCCAACCCCGCTTTAAAATAAAATATATAATTAAAATTAAAATACATTTAATAAATTCCTAGTCAGAACAACATTCGTTTTTGACAAATGTATTTAGTTGTGTGTGTGTGTGTGTGTAAGTGTCGATCTAGAAATAAAAGCCAGGTGTGGATGACTAGTTTCCTGAACCCCTTAACCAGTGTCTGGACGTCCCCGCTTCACAATATCTAAAGCAGCAATCCCACCTGGGATCTTACCTGATCCGCAGTCCCTCAATGTCCAGGTACCTCATTCCCGCAATGTTATACATTGGAGGGAATGTGTTCCCTACCTGTCTCCTGGGTTAGGGAGGGTTCCGATGTCTCCCGTGTGAAGCTTGAGTCAGATCTGGAAGAAAGCAGTATAGGTTATTTTGGTGTAGTATAGGACAGTTAAGATATATAGGGTAAATAAGATATCCAGATACAGAGAGGGGGAGAGAGAGGAAGAGAGAGAGGAAGAGAGAGAGGAAGAGAGGGAGAGAGAGAAAGAGAGAAAGAGAGAGAGAGAGAGAGAGAGAGAGAGAGAGAGAGGCGGGAAGAGAGAGAGAGAGGAAGAGAGAGGAAGAGAGAGGGAGAGAGGGAGAGGGAGAGAGGGAGGAAGAGAGGGGGAGAGAGGGAGAGAGAGGAAGAGAGGGAGAGAGAGGAAGAGAGGGAGAGAGAGGGAGAGAGAGGGAGAGAGAGGAAGAGGAAGAGAGGGAGAGAGAGGAAGAGAGGGAGAGAGAGGGAGAGAGAGGAAGAGAGAGGGAGAGAGAGGAAGAGAGAGAAAGAGAGAGGAGAGAGAGAAAGAGAAAAAAGAGACAGAGGAGGGAGAGAAAAAAGAGACAGAGGAGGGAGAGAGAAAAAGAGACAGAGGAGGGAGAGAGAAAAAGAGACAGAGGAGGGAGAGAGAAAAAGAGACAGAGGATGGAGAGAGAAAAAGAGACAGAGGAGGGAGAGAGAAAAAGAGACAGAGGAGGGAGAGAGAAAAAGAGACAGAGGAGGGAGAGAGAAAAAGAGACAGAGGAGGGAGAGAGAAAAAGAGACAGAGGAGGGAGAGAGAAAAAGAGAGAGGGAGAGAGAAAAAGAGAAAGGAGAGAGAAGGAGACAGAGGGGGGAGAGAAAGAGAGGGGAGAGAAAGAGACCAGAGAGAGGGGAGACGGGGGAGACCAGAGAGAGGGGAGACCAGAGAGAGGGGAGACCAGAGAGGGGGGAGACCAGAGAGGGGGGAGACCAGAGAGGGGGGAGACCAGAGAGGGGGGAGACCAGAGAGGGGGGAGACCAGAGAGAGGGGAGACCAGAGAGAGGGGAGACGGGGGAGACCAGAGAGAGGGGAGACGGGGGAGACCAGAGAGAGGGGAGACGGGGGAGACCAGAGAGAGGGGAGACGGGGGAGACCAGAGAGAGGGGGGAGACCAGAGAGAGGGGGGAGACCAGAGAGAGGGGGGAGACCAGAGAGAGGGGAGACGGGGGAGACTAGAGAGAGGGGAGACCAGAGAGAGGGGAGACCAGAGAGAGGGGAGACCAGAGAGGGGGAGACCAGAGAGAGGGGAGACGGGGGAGACCAGAGAGAGGGGAGACGGGGGGAGACCAGAGAGAGGGGAGATGGGGGGAGACCAGAGAGAGGGGGGCAGGGGTGACTGACCGGGGCAGGGGTGACTGACTGACCGGGGCAGGGGTGACTGACTGACCGGGGCAGGGGTGACTGACTGACCGGGGCAGGGGTGACTGACTGACCGGGGCAGGGGTGACTGACTGATTGGGGGGGGGGGGGGGAGGTACCTCTGGTGTCACACATACTCCCATACACACATACACATTCTCCTATATATATACATACACACACACACACACACACACACACATACATACATACACACACTCCCACATACATACACACACTCCCACATAAATACACACTCCCACATACATACACACACTCCCACATACATACACACTCCCACATACATACACACACTCCCACATACATACACACACTCCCACACACATACACACACATATATACACACCTATATACACACACACAGGCCATGACCAGCACCACCACGCTCCCCCGCCCATCTCCTGCTCCGCTCCCACATGAGGGGGCTTCCCCCGCTCCCATCACCCGGCGCGCTCTCTGACGCGGAACCGGGGGGATGAGGGGGCATCCCCCGCTCCCATCACCCGGCGCGCTCTCTGACGCGGGACCGGGGGAAGCGGGGACATGAGGGGGCATCCCCTGCTCCCATCACCCGGCGCGCTCTCTGACGCGGGACCGGGGGGAAGCGGGGACATGAGGGGGCATCCCCCGCTCCCATCACCCGACGCGCTCTCTGACGCGGGACCGGGGGGAAGCGGGGACATGAGGGGGCATCCCCCGCTCCCATCACCCGACGCGCTCTCTGACGCGGGAAGCGGGGGGGGGACGCGGGGGGGGAAGCGGGGACATGAGGGGTCATCCCCCGCTCCCATCACCCGACGCGCTCTCTGACGCGGGACCGGGGGGAAGCGGGGGGGGAAGCGGGGACATGAGGGGGCATCCCCCGCTCCCATCACCCGACGCGCTCTCTGACGCGGGACCGGGGGGAAGCGGGGACATGAGGGGGCATCCCCCGCTCCCATCACCCGGCGCGCTCTCTGACGCGGGACCGGGGGGAAGCGGGGGGGGGGGGGGAAGCGGGGACATCCCCCGCTCACATCACCCGCCGCGCTCTCTGACACGGGACCGGAGGGGAAGTGGGGGGGGGGGAACGGGGACATGAGGGGGCATCCCCCGCTCCCATCACCATAACTGCGGGCAGCAGGAGCACCGGGGAGGGGAGGGAGGTGGAGGAAGGCACAGATAATACTTACTGTGTCCTCCATACTCCATGGGAAAAAAATGGCCGCTCGTTGGGGGCTGGCTCATATAGAGCCTGGCCGCGCGCCCACAAAGCCTGGGAGCGCGCGCCAATCATCTGTCAGGTAGGGGGAGTTTTTTTTTTTTCAGCCAGCGCGAGCAGGGAAATTTCAGCGCGAGCAGGGAAAATTTAAAAAACAAAACACGTGTGCTGCTTGGGCCAATAGTTACTCGCCTGGGGGTTAAATCCACCCGCCCCGGGCGAGTAAATGTATAGGATTGTCGAACACTGTATATATATATATATATATATATATGTGTGTGTGTGTGTGTGTGTGTATATATATATATATACAGCTCAACCCCGTTATAGCGCGATCCGCTATAATGCGGATCCGCTTATAACGCGGTTTGAGCGTGGACCCCGAATTTAAAAAAAAAGTTTTTTAAAGTTTTGTTTTTTTTGCACACACACTGCACAGACTCACTGCACATTGCATACATTCACAGCACACTGCATACACTCACAACACACTGCACACTGCCCACACTCACAGCACACTGCATACATTCACACACACTGCACACACTCACTGCACACACTCACAGCACACTGCACACACTCACAGCACACTGCACACACTCACAGCACACTGCACACACTCACAGCACACTGCATACACTCACAGCACACTGCACACACACACTCACAGCACACTGCACGGCACACTGCATATACTCATAGCACACACTCACAGCACACTGCATACATTCACAGCACACTGCATACACTCAGCACACTGCACACACTCACAGCACACTGCATACACGCACAGCACACTGCATACACTCACAGCACACTGCACACACACAGCACACTGCACACACAACCTGACACACTGACACACACACACAGTCTTACACAGTCAAATACACACACAGAGACACACTGTCTCTTTAAGGGAGCTTGCTCTCGCAAGACGGAAGCAGAAGTAGGAAGCAAAGACAAGGAGAAGAGCTGCCAGATGCCGGGTAAGTGCTGTTGCCGCTGCCCCACCGGGTCTGGGAACACTGGGAGAGTTCTCAGCTTTCCCCCTCCGGCGGACACAGTACCACCACAAAAATAAAAAAAAATTGGCGGCCATTTTGTTTCCGCGACCCCATTTATAACACGTGGTCGCGGGTGGCCCCCGAGGACCGCGCTATAACGGGGTTAAGCTGTATATGTGTGTGTATGTGTATATATTTGTGTGTGTGTGTGTGTGTGTGTATATGTGTATATACATATATATATATGTGTGTATGTGTGTGTGTGTATATATGTGTGTGTGTGTGTGTTTGTGTGTATATATATATGTGTGTGTGTGTGTGTGTGTATATATGTATGCGTGTATATAAACTAGGATGGAGGGGTGAGGGGAATGAAACAGATAATGAACTAAATGGAATAGATGAGGATACAAGGTGGTATGGAGGTAGAATGGGGGCAAGTGCAAGTTTGACAAGCAGTGAGATACCCAAGTAAATAGAGATAATACTAGAAAACTTCTAAAGACTAAACCAAGTGGGAGCAGAAAGGAAGGAGCAGATAAGATAATAGTACAGGCTGAAAAAAAACTTAAATGCATGCTTGCTAATGCAAGAAGCCTGACAGATAAAATGGGGGAGCTTGAATTAATAGCTACAAGGGAGCAGTATGATATCCTAGGCATTACTGAAACATGGTGGGATGAAACTCATGACTGGACAGTTAATTTAGAGGGTTATTCTCTTTTTCGGAAGGATCGAACAAATAGAAGGGAGGTGGAGTTTGTCTATATGTTAAACCAGATCTAAAACCTATTATAAGGGATGATGTCTATGAAGGGAATGATGAAAATGTAGAGACCTTGTGGATAGAAATTAGCAGTGGAGGTAAAAGTATAAAGAAAATGTTTGTGGGAATATGCTATAAACCACCAAATATCTGTGAGATTGAAGAAGCTAAAATACTTTTGCAAATGGAGAAGGCATCAAAACTGGGTCATGTTTGCATAATGGGGGATTTTAATTATCCAGACATAGACTGGGGCAATGAGATTAGCGTTACAACAAAAGGAAACAGGTTTTTGGGGGTGCTTAAAGATAATTATATGACCCAAATTATTGAGGAACCAACCAGGAAAGGGGCAGTTATGGATTTGGTCATATCAAACAATGTAGAAGTAATAACAAATATTCAAGTCCTGGAACATTTGGGTAACAGTGATCATAACATGGTCTCATTTGAAATAAATTATCAAAAAACAGATTACCTGGGTTCAACAAAGACTTTAAACTTTAGAAAGGCAGATTTTAATAAACTGAGGTCTAATCTAGTAGTAACACAATGGGATGATGTTTTTGCAGGGAAACATGTAGAAGATAAATGGGCAGTCTTTAAAAGATTGTTAGAAAAGCACACTTATCAGTGTATACCCTTGGGTAATAAGTATAAAAGAAATAAGTCAAATCCAATGTGGCTAAATAAACAGGTAGTGGAGGAAATGGACAAGAAGAGGAAGGCGTTTAGATTCTTTAAGTCAGAAGGGACAGAGACATCGTATCAGAATTATAAGGAATGTAACAAAAATTACAAAAGGGCAATCAAATTAGCAAAAATGGATAATGAAAAAAGGATTGCAATAGAAAGTAAGGTCAACCCTAAAAAGTTCTTTAAGTGCCTTAATAACAAAAAAATGAGAAAAGAAAATATAGGACCCTTTCAGTGTGAGATGGGTTGGCAGATTATTGGAGATAAGGAAAAAGCAGAGGTATTTAACAAATTCTTTGCCTCTGTGTTTACCAGGGAAGAATCAAGTTCAATAGTAGCGCCACAGGAGGAAGCCACAACCTCCATATTAATGAACAATTGGTTAACTGAGGAAGAAGTCCATAAGCGACGTGAAAAAATTAAAGTAAATAAGGCACCTGGCCCGATGGCATACATCCAAGAGTTCTCAAGGAGTTAAGCTCAGTAATAGCAAAACCATTATATTTAATATTTAAGGACTCCATTTCCACAGGCTCAGTACCACAAGATTGGCGTAAAGCAGATGTGGTGCCTATATTTAAAAAGGGAGCTAGATCACATCCGGGGAATTACAGACCTGTAAGCCGGACTTCAATAGTAGGGAAACTACTTGAAGGTTTAATACGGGATAATATTCTGGAATACCTAATGGAAAACAAAATTATTAGTAATAGTCAGCATGGATTTATGAAGGATAGATCTTGCCAAACTAACCTTATTTGTTTCCTTGAGGAGGTAAGTAAGAATTTAGACCAGGGTAATGCAGTTGATGTGGTCTACTTAGATTTAGCAAAGGCTTTTGATACGGTTTCACACAAGAGGTTGGTGTACAAAATAAAGAAAATTGAACTCAGTAATAATATATGCACCTGGATTGAAAACTGGTTAAAGGACAGACAATAGAGGGTTGTCATAAATGGAACTTTTTCAGGTTGGGCTAAAGTTGTGAATGGAGTACCTCAAGGATCGGTACTGGGACCCCTGCTTTTTAACTTGTTTATTAATGACCTTGAGGTTGGGATCGAGAGCAAAGTCTCCATCTTTGCTTATGATACTAAATTGTGTAAGGTAGTAGAATAAGAGCAGGATGTAATTTCTCTTCAGAAGGACTTGGAGAGACTGGAAACGTGGGCAGGTAAATGGCAAATGAGGTTTAATACAGATAAATGTAAGATTATGCATTTGGGATGCAAGAATAAAAAGGCGACTTACAAATTAAATGGAGATATATTGGGGGAATCCTTGATGGAGAAGGATTTAGGAGTGCTTGTAGACAGCAGGCTTAGCAATAGTGCCCAATGTCATGCAGTAGCTGCAAAGGCAAACAAGATCTTATCTTGCATCAAACGGGAACTGTATGGAAGGGAAGTAAACATAGTTATGCCCCTTTACAAAGCATTAGTAAGACCACACCTTGAATATGGAGTACAATTTTGGGCACCAATCCTAAGAAAAGACATTATGGAACTAGAGAGAGTGCAGAGAAGAGCCACCAAATTAATAAAGGGGATGGACATTCTAACTTATGAGGAGAGGCTAGCTAAATTAGATTTATTTACATTATAAAAGAGGCGTCTAAGAGGGGATATGATATCTTTACAAATATATTCAGGGACAATATAAGGAGATTTCAAAAGAACTATTCATCCCACGGGCAGTACAAAGGACTCGGGCCATCCCTTTAGGTTGGAGGAAAGGAAATTTCACCAGCAACAAAGGAAAGGATTCTTTACAGTAAGGGCAGTTAAAATGTAGAATTCATTACCCATGGAGACTGTGACGGCAGATACAATAGATTTGTTCAAAAAAGGTTGTGTATCTTTTTAGATGGGAAAGGTATCCAGGGATATACCAAATAAGTATACATGGGAAGGATGTTGATCCAGGGATTAATCCGATTGCCAATTCTTGGAGTCAGGAAGGAATTAATTTTTCCCCTTAATGGGGTTTTTTGTTTGCCTTCCTCTGGATCAATAAGTAAGTATAGATATAGGATAAAGTATCTGTTGTCTAAATTTAGCATAGGTTGAAATTGATGGACGTACGTCTTTTTTCAACCTCATCTTCTATGTAACTATATGTGTGTGTGTATGTGTGTGTGTGTGTATATATATGTGTGTGTGTATGTGTGTGTGTGTGTGTGTGTGTGTATATATGTGTGAAAACTAGGAAAAGCACACCCTTCTACAAGCACTCAATGTATTAAATGATATGATTGTTTATTTAAAATCAATTTTAATCATATTAAAGTAAAAAATATATACTAAATTACACTATAAATTATAATACATCTAAAGTGTATCAAAGTGAGTACAGGCATACCCCGGTTTAAGGACACTCACTTTAAGTACACTCGCGAGTAAGGACATATTCGCCCAATAGGCAAACGGCAGCTCGCGCATGCGCCTGATTGCACGTCCTGAACAGCAACGCCGGCTCCCTACCTGTACTGAAGCTGTGCGCAAGCGGGGAGACTATAGAGCCTGTTACAAATGCGTTATTTTCATCAGTTATGCACGTATATGACGATTGCCGTACAGTACATGCATCGATAAGTGGGAAAAAGGTAGTGCTTCACTTTAAGTACATTTTCGCTTTACATACATGCTCCGGTCCCATTGCGTATGTTAATGCGGGGTATGCCTGTAAATCACTGTGGTGACCAAACATATAAAACAAGACAAACGCTGTGTACATAAATGTCAAAAACTGAAAACCAAGGAATATCTAGGTAGCGAGTGAAGATACTCCTACTGATGAATAAGACCTAAATACAGTAGGTCACGATTAATCATTAATAACCCTTGGATACAGCACTAATGGTGAAGATTAAAAAAACCTGTATATAATGAACAGGTAGCGTACGGACTGATAGTTTATGTATAATTATAAGACATATACTTGTCCCTCCAAAAGTCTGTAATTACCATTTGTGATAGCTATTTTGTATAGGCACACAAATTGTGTATAGATGCCTTGAGGCACGAATCAGAGTCCGTATAGCCCCTTAAAACAACCAGAATAACAAGATACTGCTTTAGAAATAAACATGTGAAACAACTATGAGAAGCCCACAAAGTGTGTTTCTGTAGCTCAGAGGCACGGATCGAATCCGTATCAAATTATAGCCTCCTAAATGAATGTATAGTTAGTAACAAGCAGATCATTAGCTATCACAAAATGATTAAAAGTAATCAGGAACAAGGCTATCGCAGACAGACAGGGTAACTGAAACAAGTAGCCGAGAGCTGGTAAATCAACCAGCAAACATACTAGCTGAATATAGTGCCAAATGCAACAATCAGACAGCACTATAAAATGTGTCTAAATCAACAGACTAACATATTGCTACTAACCCCCTCGTAAAGTGGCGTTAGGCACATCTCATTGCGCAATGCGTAGATAGTACAATATATGTTTAGCGATGAAGGCTCGCAGCAAGTTAAAGTATCAGACCTGCATCATGGCGACTTGTGGATCCTACCGGCACTCTGATGCGCCTAGCCCCTTACTGCTGCGTACAAACGTCATGACGTCAGTCTGGTCCTGCCTCCCACCTGACGTACGTTTCGCAGAGGCGCTTTGTCAAAGGTGGTTATATATATATATATGTGTGTGTGTGTGTGCATATATAGGGACTGTAGTGTGCGTGTTTTGGTTGTGATTGAGTGTGTGTTGTCTGTGTGTGTGTGTTGTGATTGAGTGTGTGGGTGTTGTGATTGAGTGTTGTGTGTCTTGGTTGTGATTATGTGAGTGTTGGTTGTGTGTGATGTGACTGTGTGTGTGTTGTGATTGAGTGTGTGCTGTGTTGGTTGTAATTGAGTGTGTGTGTGTGTGTGTGTGTGTGTGTTGTGCCTGTTGGTTGTCTGTCTGTGTGTTGTGATTGTGTGTGTGTTGGTTGTGATTGAGTGTTGGTTGTGTGTGTTGTGATTGTGTGGGTGTTGTGATTGAATGCAGCGGTGCACAAACTGAGCGGGGGGCGCCCCGGGCGCAAGATTATTTAGTCGGGGCGCGTGCAGCAAAACCTGGGTGCGCAGGCAAAAAATATGTGCGTGCGCGGGCGGCCAAACAGAATAGTGCAGGTGGGGCCACGTGATTCGGAGGTACGGGGGAGGAGCACGGCCCAGCGCTGTGGTGTCAAACGCCCCTCCCTCCGGTGTCTGCCCTGCAATAGCGCTGTGGTCCTGCTCTCCTCCGCTGGCAACCTGCTTCGCTGCGATCCTCTGCGAGGGAAAGGGTCGGCTGCCACTATATCACTCATACTATGAGCTGCGATCCTCTGCGAGGGAAAGGGTCGGCTGCCACTGTATCACTCATACTATGAGCTGCGATCCTCTGCGAGGGAAAGGGTCGGCTGCCACTGTATCACTCATACTATGAGCTGCGATCCTCTGCGAGGGAAAGGGTCGGCTGCCACTGTATCCATCACACTATGAGCTGCGATCCTCTGCGAGGGAAAGGGTCGGCTGCCACTGTATCAATCACACTATGAGCTGCGATCCTCTGCGAGGGAAAGGGTCGGCTGCCACTGTATCCATCACACTATGAGCTGCGATCCTCTGCGAGGGAAAGGGTCGGCTGCCACGATATCAATCATACTATGAATGGACAGAAATAATTAAAAAAAAGTGTAAACACTTCCCCGCTCGTGCTTGCAAAATTATGTAGGACACCCTGCGCTCACGCTTGGAGAGTTGGTGATGTCACCGCTCTCAGCGGCAGCGTGGACGCAGCCTAATTTTGCAAGAGCGAGCTGTTGAAGTATGTAAGTATTCAGACTGCGCTTATAGTGCCCGCGATGCGACGTCGCCCGAAAACAAATGCATTGTCGCCGCCGCGTGCGCTTATAGTAAGCATGACGTGGTGACGCAATTTTTTTAAGCCGGCAATATTTGATTTTTCAGGGGCTGTCGCCTCATGTGACAGCCCCTGAACCAATCAATGGCCTGGTCGCCCACGCCGCCGCAAAGCGAAATACAACTTTCGCTAGCGTCGCCGTTGCTGGCACTATATGCGCGGCCTTAGACATATTTGTATTTACATTGTATACCGTTTAATAAAGGTTTTTTTTAAATGTGATTTTGATTACATCAGGCAGGGGGGGCTAGGCATAAAAAGTTTGCTCACCCCTGAGTTAGAGGATAGAAATTCTATTCGCGAAAATAGTTCTTGTAATTGTCTACTCTTTCAGGTGATTGAGTTGATTCAGTTGATTTTGGATTGGATTTTGTGCTTTAACTTTGCCAAGCAAGAATAAGACGGCATCATAGTATATTCATATATTGCATAGGATCCTGAAGCCCAGACATACAATACTCTATAATACCCGGGTTTAAAATGTAACAGTACCTAACACAGGAACGGACATTGTTTATTGAGATATCATGGTATCATGGTATTCTCAAAGCTAATTTTATTTAGAAGCAACATTCAAACTACATCTCATTAGCAAAGGCTTAACATCACATTATTGTAGCACAACGTTGCTTTATCTTCCAGTGACATGATGTTATACTAGTCTTGGTGTTACTCCAATCTAGACCCTGAAATAGGGCTTGTGCTGAAGCGGAGAGAGGAGAGGGACAAATCGCCAAGAAATACAGCAATACAGGTGTAACCCCCCCCCCCCTGCAGCTTTATTAGCGTAATACAAGGGGTTAATGGTGAGCAGTAGATGCTAAGCTCCACCCTGTGGTGATACAGAGGTACTATGTCACAGGAGGTATAAGACGAGAGGAGCCTCCAGGAATAGAGGTAGGGGAAATGTTACCAAAGTTATTGAAGAGATCACTTATTGTGTTTTATTGTGTTTTATTGTGTTTCATTGTGTAAGAAGGAGTGGCTCAGTGAGTACAGACACTGACTGGCACTGAGAGTTTGAAGCAGGGGAACCTGGTTCAATTCCCGGTGTCGGCTCCTTGTGACCTTGGGCAAGTCACTTTATCTCCCTGTGCCTCAGGCACCCAAACATAAATTGTAAGCTCCACAGGGCAGGGACCTGTGCCTGCAAAATGTCTCTGTAAAGTGTTATGTAAAACTAGCAGCACTATACAAGAACATTCTATTATTATTACTATTATTACTATTATTATTATTATTATTATTATTTTAGCTAGGGACAGTTAGGTTCCTTTACAATGGCCACAGGAGACAAGCAGGTCCCAGAGAAGGAATGCAAATCGGCCATTGTGGGCTACACAGTGAAGGCCCCAGGATGTCAGGGGATCAGCCCTACAAGTGGATCCCCATATTCAGTGGTCATAGTCCATGAGGAAATGGCAGTTCCATAACAGGGCTGAAGATTTAGAGTAACCTGCAGAGAATAGGCCAGGATCTCAACAAGGGCCCGAAGTAAGCGGGACCTCATAGAAGTTGAGGAAGAGGGGGGCCTGGTACAATGACGAGGAAGTCAATACAGTAACAAGTAAATGCACCTCCCAAGGCGTGTTGAGTGGGCACTTTGGGAAGAAGTCCTTCAAGAGTGATATCGGTGCGGATGAGATAATGTACAACTAAGTCAATATGACAATATATGTGAGTGACGTGTGCCCATGTCAGGGAACACTGAATCAAAATTGACGTGGAACCATAAAATCTTCTGCCGCCCATCATTGTCATCACGTAGCCGAGCACCTCCAGCACCCTGAAACAAGGTCAATCGATGCTGACGTGGACATGCACCATACACTGATGTAAGCGCCCTAGGAAGGTTTCATTTATTGACGTAATTCCACAGAGATACCGGCAACCTCTATGGAGATAAGTATCTGTGGAAGCAGTAGGTCCCCTGAGCTAAAATTAATGGGGTTCAGCTCCGTAGAGCCCCTGCTTCAATCCTGTAATAACAAAATAAAAAAACAACAAATGAAACCTGTATTGCTGCTTTAAATGCCACGTTAACCTTACCGAACTTTAGTGGATATGCGATGTTATGATAATGTCTCATTTGCAAGTCATTATCACTAACAACTGTCATAGTTGAAGCTTTGCAGTTTACGGCAGATAACACGACAACACGGCTTGACGTCACGTTGTCATGGCAAGGCAACACCATTTGACGTTGCGGTGCCACGATGACAGGACGCTGTATCAGTAGATGCCGGGAGAGATGCCGCCGGACCAGGTAAGAGATACTTACAGAGACCCCACACTCCCCCCGCCCCAGCAATCAGTTTAATGGTTGTCGGGAAGAGCGCGGGACTTCTGTAACTGCGGGGCTCGTGCAGAGGCACCGATGGAACCGCCATCAAGCTGGCCCTGCCGCCACGGTAAGTGACATAACGTTGCGTTGTGAAGCTGTGCCTGAGATGGTTGAAATGTGATAAAATACCAAAGGGACCCATTTTCATGCTCTGAATGTGTTTTCTTTCTCCCGACATAGAAAATGAAGTTGGGGAAACTGCACTGGATATTGCGAAGAGGCTACGAGATTGCCATTGTGAAGAGCTGGTAAGAAATATTATAATATGTATTTCTTATTTTGTGCGGTCAGTGTACGCAGCGCCGTCCCTAGAATGTTGCGGGTACAATAGGTCCCTTTCCTGAAGAGTTTACAATCTTATTTTGGGCCTGAAGTACAGAGAGATAACAGTTATCCGAATTAGGTCTGTTTACATTATAAACGAGGCGACTAAGGGGATTTGAGAACTATTTCCCAATATATTAACCGTCAACAGAAGGACATTGTAAAGACATTGTTTATCCCAAGGACAGTACCAATGACACAAGGTAATCTAGTGATATTGGAGGAAAGGAGATTTTAACAGGACAGTAAAGGGTTCTGTAAGGGCAGAGACACTGTGGAATGTACTACCCAAGGAGACTGTGATGGCAGATACAGTAGATATAGTTAATAACAGGTTGGACACCTTTTTAGAAAGGAAAGGTATACATGGAAATGCCAAATATGTTAAACATGGGAAAGATGTTGATCCAGGGAGATATCTGATTGCCAATATTGGGGTCAGGAAGGACTTTATTTCCCCCCTTTGGGAGACACAATTGACTAGTGCCTCACTGTTTTGTTTGTTTGCCTTTCTCTGGATTCATATAAATACAATTGTAGGAGGAGGATTTCAGCCAACTAAATTTAACATAGGTTGAACATGATGCACATGTGTTTTGTCAATCTCAACTACTAAGTAACTACAGCATTACCAATGAGCACAGGCGGTGTTACACACTACCCAATACGTAAGGGTTTATTCGGCTTGTGTCAAAAGCTTCCTAACCACAGATAAGGGGTTATACGTGAAAGGATGTAATGGACCTATTTGGAGTCAAATACTTTACTATTTGCGTTTTTCATTTGAAGATGTAAGCAAGTGTAACCCCCTTTGCATTGGATCACTGTGAGCCAGCCAAAGTATAGTCCGTCTGCCCTCTGGTTATAGGAGATGAGTAGTGCCGGCTGCTGACACTGAACTATGGGAGATGAATGTTATTACTCTGGGCTGGTGTAGGAAGTGAACACCAAATAACTTTGTGCGCCAATCCCTTTGAAACTATTTACAGTCTACTTTAAATGGTTAGTACTGTATCTGTTCCGATCTAATACAGGTGCCTTCCTATTGCAATACTAGAGCCATTGCAGCCTCTCAAAGGAGTATTTTTAATACACTGTAAATAATATCACAATAAACGTCAATGTCAGATGTCAATGAAATTTATTATTTTTTGGATTAGTGGTACATTAAGAGTACAAATATATTATAAAATTGTACTCTCTATCAAATATTTGTATTTTGCAAGATATATTATATATCAATATTTGTAATATGGATTTTGAGTGCAAGTGATAGGGGCTTCTTGGAAGGGATCTCTTTCCCTCCTATCTGTTTTACTTTAAATAGTCACACGCAGCATACAATTTCTCTTGCAAGTGAACAGCCCGGACGTCTTGCCTAGGAACGATACAGTTCTTAGGCTCAGGTCCACAAAACTCCTGTTGCCACTTAACATGGCAGTGACCTATTTCAGTGTCACGTTACAACGGTTTATCTTTAAGGACAATAGCGTCACATTAAGCCAGGTTTTCTCCTGTAAAGGGCATATCCTTCAGTATAACGACCATTAGTGAAAATGATAGGCATTGCGTATCCACTACAGTCCGTTAAGGTTACATTACTTACTTAGGTAATATTTAAACTTGGTGTTACTCGCATCCACACCCGGAAATAGACATTTTACAGGGCCTGGATTGGTGCAACACCCAAGTTAGGTATAACAGGGTTATTTCCTTCTCCTCTCTGTCTTGAGCTAAAGCCCTATCTCAAAGTCTGGATAGGAGTAACACCAAGATAAGCACAATGCTCCGTTACTGGAAGATGACACAACCTTATCCTACAATAACGGGATGTTCAGCCCATGCTAATGAGATGTAACAATAACCTTTTATACCTTCCTTTTTATTTCTCGCAATGGGACTCCGCATCACAATTACAGTACATCAAGGCCCCGCTTCTCGACGCCCCGCTTTTCGGCGATCCGCCAATACGGCAGTACCAAGAAGGGGGCCACCATGTCTGCGCATGCGCAGAACTGGCCGGTCCGGGGTCACGCATGTGCAGAATAGGGTTTTTTGCCGATGTTGCGCATGCGTAGAACAGTGCATTGCCGGTCTGCGCATGCGCACATAATGAAAATCGCCGGTTCCGCTTTCCGGCGATTTTCGCTTTGCGGCGGGTCCTTAGAACGGAACCCGCCACATCACTGGAGCCCTCCTATATAGCACCCAGTACACAGCACATAGGCTTATTATAGACACAGTCCCTGCCAAGATGAGTTTACAATCTGTTTGAGGCACAGGGAGATAAAGTGACTTCCCCAAAGTCACAAGGAGCCGACACCGGGATTTGCAGCAGGTTACCCTGCTTCAGACTCGGTGTCATTGTTTTCAGAGTCACTGAGCCTTTTCAGAGCTTTGTGGATGTGGGCCTTTGATGTTAAGGGTTTTGGCAGTTGAGTCTACACCAGGGGTTGAACTAAGCAATTCCATAATGATAAAGGCAGGAGGCCTCTGGCTCTGTCCTGTAAAGCAGTGCTTTACTGAATCCAATAGGGTTCATTTCTAGGGCAAGTGTCACGCTGTGCCCACCACAAACTAGAAGAGACCATCGGTACTGAGGTGGGAATAGAGTAAACACCACCGACAGGCACGGGAATCTGACAAGAGAGGTAAGCACAGGAACAGGAAGCTTATGCTCAGCCAATGTGCCAGTGGCACTGCTGAGCCTAAATAGGTAAGACAGCCCAATAGGAGCAAGAGGCGGAACCGGGGCGTGTTCGTGCGGAGCCTGTGATAGGCTATGGTAAGGAAGCCAGGTGAGAGTGCTGAGGCAATCAGTGCCTGATGCCACGGAGCTTGGGTGCGTGGCGCGCATCACACGCGTTCGCCGCGCACAGGGAGTGTGCGCCGTGATCCGGAGGCGGGAACTCCCGCTGTGACCCCAGCCCGCTTGTGCCCGCATGCGCGTAAGAAGCGGGAGTGCGCGTGGGAGCGCGCGAGTGCTGGGCTCCATCAGCGGCCGTCAGGGCAGGTAGGGAGTAGTGCGCCTGCGTGTGAAGGTGCCTGGCACCTGGCTCCTGACAGTACCCCCCCCCCCCCTTCAGGAGGGACCTCCGGGCGACTCCAGTTAGGTTTGAGGGGAAACTTCTGGTGGAACCTCTTGAGAAGGACAGGAGCATGGATGTGATGATGAGGGATCCAGGATCATTCCTCAGGTCCGTATCCCTTCCAGTGAACCAGGTATTGTAGAGTTCTTCTGGAAATTCTAGAATCAATAATGGACTGAATCTCGTATTCTTGTTGACCATGTACGAGTTGCGGGATTGGAGCTGAGGATGAAGGATCTGGGAAACGGGTACTCTGAAATGCAGGTTTGGGGAGAGATACGTGGAAGACCGAGGGAATCTTTATCACGGGTGGAAGTTGTAGGCGGAAAGCTACCGGATTGATCTTCTCCACAATGGGGTAGGGCCCCAGGTATCTGGGTGCTAGCTTGAGGGTAGGCACTTTGAGTCGAATGTTCTTCGAAGAAAGCCATACCTTGTCCCCAGGTTTAAATTCAGGAGTCCCACGGCAGTGGCGATCGGCCTGACCTTTCTGTCTAGAGATGGCCGTCTTAAGGTTCTCTTGGATTCCTCTACAGGATCTTTGTAAGCCGTAATGTAATCTTTCATCAGCCGCTGGAACATTGGAGGGTGAGGTGTCGATGGGGAGTCGGGATGGATGGAACCCAAAGTTGATGAAGAATGGTGAATTTTGAGTGGATTCATTCCGTAGGGAATTGTGAGCGAATTCAGCCCTGGGCAGGATGTCCACCCAATCGTCCTGTGTATCCGCAATGAAACCGTGTAGGTACTGCTCCAGCGTCTGGTTGGTTCTCTCCGTCTGCCAATTGGACTGTGGGTGATACCCGGAGGAAAAATGAAGGGAGATGCATAGTCTTTGGGAAAACGTACTCCAGAATTTGGAAATAAATTGGGGACCCCGATTAGACACGATGGTTAATGGAACACCATGAAGGCGAAAGACCTCTTGGACAAAAATATCAGCAAGGGAAGAAGAGTTCGGTAAACCTTTGAGAGGAACAAAGTGAGATTGCTTCGAAAATCGGTCAATGATTACAAGAATGGTATTCATACCCTTGGAGACGGGTAACTCTACAATAAAGTCCATAGCCAAATGGTTCCACGAGCGATCGGGAATGGGAAGGGGGTGTAGAAAACCTTGGGGTCTGTTACGGGGTGTCTTGTTGCGGGAACAAGTCAGACAAGCCTTGACGAATTCTTCAACGTCTGAATTAATCCTTGGCCACCAAAAAGTTCGAGTGATAAGGTTGGCTGTCCTCTTGGCCCCTGGGTGTTCGGCGGATCTAACAGAGTGACCCCATTCCAGAATCCTCCTGCGGAAACGAGGTGCGGCGAAGAGGCGACCATCAGGAACCTCTAGACCCTCCGGGATGTTGGCCTGATCTTCAAGAATTTTGTCCAGCACGTTGAAGGTATTAGCAGCAAGAATACATTTAGCAGGAAGGATGGTCTCCAGTTTAACCTCTGGCTTATCCTCGATACTGAACTGTCGGGAAAGTGCGTCGGCCTTAAAATGTTTAGATCCTGGTATAAACGAAACTATATAATTAAACCGGGCGGAAAAAAAGTGACCATCTAGCTTGACGAGCTCCTAGACGCTGGGCAGTCTCAATATACAGAAGGTTTTCTTGATCGATAAGGATGGTAATAGGTGTCTCTGTACCCTCAAGAAAGTGTCTCCACTCCTCCAGAGTGAGCTTGATGGCAACTCGCGGTTGCCGACATCATAGTTCTGTTGGGCTGTGGAAAATTTCTTTGAAAAAAAAGCGCACGGGTGGAGTCTGGCCTGGGGAGACTTCCTCTGGGATAAGATGGCTCCAGCTCCAATGTCAGAAGCGTCCACCTCGAGAGTAAATGGGAGACTGGTGTCTGGATGAGTTAAAATGGGTGCCAAAACGAAAGCCTCTTTAAGGCGCTTGAAGGATTGAGTGGCTGTAGGCGGCCAAGAGGAAGTATCTGCCCCTTTTTTTAGTAAGGGCAACAATGGGAGCGACAATGGACGAAAAGCTCCTGATAAATCTCCTATAATAATTGGCAAAACCCAGGCCTTTGAATGGCCTTGAGAGACGTCGGAATGGGCCAATCCAAAACCGCTTTGAGTTTGGCGGGATCCATAGCAAAACCAGCGTCTGAGATAATGTACCCCAGAAATGATGTAGAACTTCGGTGGAATTGACATTTCTCCAGTTTGGCATACAAATGGTTCTCACGGAGGCGAACTAGTACCTGTTTGACATGTTTGATATGCTCTGGGAGAGATTTGGAAAAGATTAGAATATCGTTTAGATACACGATTAGGAAGTGATTGAGAAGGTCTCTGAAAATCTCGTTAACAAAATCTTGAAAATCCGCTGGAGCATTGCAAAGGCTGAACGGCATGACCAAGCATTCATAGTGGCCATCTCGTGTGTTGAATGCCATTTTCCACTCGTCGCCCGACCGGATCCTCACCAAGTTGTAAGCGCCCCGAAGATCAAGCTTGGTGAATATAGTTGCTCCCTGTAAGCGGTCAAACAGTTCTAAGATTAAAGGTAGGGGATACTGATTTTTGAGAGTAATCTTGTTCAAGCCTCTATAATCGATGCAAGGACGGAGGGTGCCATCTTTCTTTTTCACAAAAAAGAAGCCTGCACCGGCAGGGGAAGAAGATTTGCGTATGAACCCTTTTTTTAGGTTCTCCTGTATGTAGTCAGACATGGCTCTGGTCTCTGGGAGAGAATGTGGGTAGGATCTCCCTCGGGGGAGAGTGGAACCAGGCAGAAGGTCAATAGGACAATCAAAGGATCGATGTGGGGGTAATGCTTCGGACTTGACTTTGTCAAAGACATCACGGAAACTCCAGTAGACCTCAGGTAAGGAGGACTGCTCCACAACGGGTGTCGTCAGACTGCAGATTTGTTGCATCAAGGGAGTGCAGGACGTGGCACACTGGGTGTTCCAAGTGATGGGCCTCTCGTCGGTCCAGTTGATGAGAGGATTGTGGCTTTGAAGCCACAGAAGCCCCAGGATAATCTCTACTGAGGGCGAGTGGATGACATCGAGAGAAATCCTCTCCATATGGATCCCGTCAATAAAGAGAGACAGTTCAATGGTCTGCAGGACGATAAAGGCCGGTTGGAGTGGCCTTCCGTCAATGGCCTCTACGCCCACAGGATTCTTCCTCTTGGTGAGGGGAATGTTGTTCTTCTGGGCGAATACTCGATCTATAACGTTGCCCCCAGATCCGGAATCGATGAAGGCCACAGCTGGGATGCAGAAAGTACCGGTACTCAGAGAAACAGGAATAAGGATCCTACTAGGGAGGATCTTTTCTTTCCCTTCAGGTAAACGAGAGAGTGTTCCCAATGAGACTCCCCGGGGACTCACTGGGAGCTGGCGTTTCCCGACTTGAGGGGACAACGAAGAGCCTGGTGTCCAGGGTTGCCGCAATAGAGGCAATGACCTGCGGAACGGCGACGCTGTTTCTCGGCAGAAGATAGCTTGCTCCCTCCTAGTTGCATGGGCTCTGGGGCATCCGAAGAAACGGGTTCCGGAGAAGGAAGACGGAAGGCGTGTGGTCTGATAGGGAGTTGTCGGTGTCGTGAACGTTCTGCTCTATGCTCCTGGATGCGCTGGTCCACGCGAATACAGAGCGCAATGAGCTCCTCCAAATCGGATGGACGTTCTTGAGCAGCCAGTTCGTCCTTGAGTGACTCCGAAAGACCTTGCCAGAAGGCGGAGGACAGGGCCTCGTTATTCCAGTCCATCTCAGAAGCGATGGTGCGAAATTCCAGAGCGTACCTGGCCACTGCGCGATTCCCTTGGGTGATGTGAAAGAGGGAAGAGGCAGCCGTCACTCTACACCCAGGAGTGTCGAAGACCCGACGAAATTCCTTGGCAAATCGTCCGATATCTTGTGTGAGGTCGGTCCCCTGCTCCCAGATGGGGGAAGCCCAGGCCAAGGCATCACCTGTGAGAAGTGAGACAATGTAGGCAATTTTGGACCTTGCAGAAGGGAAACGGGCGGGTGTCATCTTGAATTGGATTAAACATTGGTTTAGGAACCCGCGACATTCCAAGGGGTCTCCAGAAAATCGGTTAGGTGTCGGTAGTCGGGGTTCAGAAGACGAAGCACCTACTGGTGGTTCAAAGGGAGGAATTGCAGGAGTGGGAGCGGAAATGTTCTGCACCTGAACCGTAAGAGATCTAACATCCTGCTGCAGAGAATCCATGCGGCGGTTGGACTGATCCAAAAAAAAAAAACAATTTGGAAAGCATGGTGGCATGTGACGCCAGGATGTTTCCCACCTCAGAGGGGTCTATGTCTGTGGGGATGAGCATAATGTCACGCTGTGCCCACCACAAACTAGACGAGACCCTCGGTACTGAGGTGGGAATGGAGTAAACACCACCAACAGGCACGGGAATCTGATCTGGAGTGTGCGTAGTTGCTCGCGCCGGGTCAGGAGCAGGGAGGGTAGAGGAGTAGTGAATACTTGCCGAGTTGAGGGTAATAGAAGTTCGGAACGTTGGAGGTACTAGTCGCTGGGGTCGGTGCTGGAGAAGGTAGAATAGTCGAGGTCCGAGAGCCGAGTTCAGGTTGGAGAGTTGCGGAGGGTCGAGGATAGCCAAGGTCGGGGTTCCAGAGAGGCGGTGGTCCAAAGGCAAGCCAAGGTCGGTACACGGGAGATCAAACAAGTCAAGGCAGGATATCTAGGAGACAAGAGAGGTAAGCACAGGAACAGGAAGCTTATGCTCAGCCAATGTGCCAGTGGCACTGCTGAGCCTAAATAGGTAAGACAGCCCAATAGGAGCAAGAGGTGGAACTGGGGCGTGTTCGTGCGGAGCCTGTGATAGGCTATGGTAAGGAAGCCAGGTGAGAGTGCTGAGGCAATCAGTGCCTGTTGCCACGGAGCTTGGGTGCGTGGCGCGCGCGTCACGCGTGTGCGCCGCGCACAGGGAGTGTGCGCCATGATCCGGGGGCGGGAACTCCCGCTGTGACCCCAGCCCGCATGCGCCCACGCGAGGACGCCATCCGGCGTGAGGAGGAGCCGCGCGCATGCGTGGAAGAAGCGGGAGTGCGCGTGGGAGCGCGCGAGTGCTGGGCTCCATCAGCGGCCGTCAAGGCAGGTAGGGGAGTAGTGCGCCTGCGTGTGAAGGTGCGTGGCACCTGGCTCCTGACAGCAAGGGTGGCCAACTCCAGTCCTCAAGGGCCATCAATGACTCAGTCAGAATGAGCCACCTGTGCTGAAGCAGGGATATCCTAAAACCTGACCTGTTGGCAGTCCTTGAGGACTGGACTTTGGCCAGCCCCTCCCTAGTGCTTGCGACTCCTATTGCACTGTACTCTCTGGACACTGTCACGAGTTACTCCTTACCTTGAAGTGGACATCAGGGCACTTGTGTGATTGTTCTATCCGGAACTAACGGGTACGTTCCTAACTGTGTACAATGTAACATGCCTTGTTACAGACTTCTCTGCAAGACCACTTCCCATACTTACTATTACACAGCATCTTCATCTCTAAGAGGGAAGTGGTTTACAGGAAAGGAAAGTTAGACCCTTAAATATACACATTAACCCTCGTTGTACCAGCAGGGACACTACACATTAACCCTCGTAGTACCAGCAGGGCCACTGTAACGGTAGGTGGTAACCAGGCTCTCAAATAAAGGTTAAGCCCGTTTTTTGGTTACCCCTGATCCGTGTCTAAGGGTCTAAGAGTTAGTTCATGGGCCAGTAACATTGTATCTTTACCTTGTGTTATCTGTAATAAACGCATTTTGTGTGTTTTCCCTTTTCCGGGCATGCCAGCGAGCAGGGATTGCTAGGGGATGAGTTTCAAGGGGCGTTTTGCGGAGAAATTGTTGTCAGAATGTGCCTAGGTAGTTGGGGTCCGGAGTTGTCGGTTCCCCTAAAAATGTACCCAGGAATGATGCCTGATTCTCGGATACTTGTAGGCACATAGTCCCGGCAATATCTCCCCTTGGAAATGCAAGCGCGCCTCACTGCTAGGTTTAGTAGATAAGATCAGGAAAACAGCCGCTCCTCGTGCAAAACTAAGACTCACCAGCAAAAATAGCTAAAAAAAATACTTTATTTAACTACATAAAACGGATACTGGATCCACAGACAAAAGACAACCTCCTCCCACGCGTTTCAAACAAAACTGTTCTTTCTCATGGAGTACAAGGTCAGTGGGGGGGAGGGTACTATTTAAGCCTCACCTCCACTGTTCTAATCAGGATAAAACACCTGTAAGTAATACAGTAAATAGAAAAAACATTTATGTTGGACATCAGAGCACCACATACAATCAGCAACAAATATTAATCATATATCTAAATTCATTGCTAAAAAATACCTTGATCATATATATAGAAACCAATAGTCAATGTTAGTATACTCTCTAATTGAGAATCCTAATTTTCAGGTATTTAACATCCACCAATGTTATTTCTATCTACTGTATTACTTACAGGTGTTTTATCCTGATTAGAACAGTGGAGGTGAGGCTTAAATAGTACCCTCCCCCCCACTGACCTTGTTTTTGGTATCTCCTATGCAAGGAAATGTCCCGGTCACGTGACGCGGGAGATTTCAATGCAGAGGGATACCAGCACGCCATAAAGGGGCCTGTATCGCGGGAAGCAGGCTGTCCCCGGACATAAAACCAACATGGTTCAGCTCCAGAGACCCCCTGCTCCTCTACACTATTAAAGAAATGTATATTAATAAATATTTTAAAAAACATCAATACACGCCCCCCCCCTCCGCCCAAACCCATACAGTACGGTAATGGGCAAAATAACTATTATCCAGATATGGATAATAGATTATTTGCCCATTATTAAACACTGCATTAGCATACATAAATAAAATAAATAAATAAAGTTATACTTACCACAACAGCAGGTCCCTCTGTCCTCCGTTGCCAGAAAGCATATATACAAAATAAATACATTCTAATGGCCCGTAACCCCTTAATCACTTTAGCGGTTACTAACCACTATAGTCATTAAGGGGTTAACCCACCCTGACCCGGGAGGCCTAAGCACCCACCCCTGACTGACTATACCCACCCTGTACCCATTGAGTAGTATAGTGGTACATCATACCCATATAATAATAATATTATTGTGAAGGAGGTAGTAGCCCTAAGGATGGGTGTTTAGACCTTGCGGGTGGGTAGCGGTTGGGTTAACCCCTTTATTACCTTAGCGGTATTAACCGCTAAGGTAATGAAGGGGTTAACTCCCCCCGCAATGCCTAAACAGCCACTAAGGGCCAAATTCCCCCTTCACCCACCCCCGCTGGCCACAGTATTGTATTGTATGTTTTGACAGTAAGCCTGGCACGGGTGTTTAACCCCTTCATTGCCTTCGCGGTTAGCCGCTAAGGTAATGAAGTTGTTGTACATGCATTTTTCCTGCCTCGGTTGCATGTCGGGGGGGTCCGGAGCTGCTATTAATGGCTATCAGCTCCGGAGACCCCCGGCATCAATCCGAGGCAGGAAAGGGGCCTGATTTTTTCTAAGTCCCGACCCATCGCAGCTCATCGAGGCATCTCCCCACCAATTTACCTAAAGTTTGAGGTGAATTGGATTTGGGGAGAAGAACGCCTTTTAGGGCTGCGATAGGCCGCGACAGCCGACTCGCGGGTCTCTGAATCGCGCAAGTTTATCAACCCTCCGAAAATGGTCGATAAACGGCTGATCGCTGCTCAGTTGGCGAATTTCGGATGGTGGTAAAATGTTGCGTCGATACACGCCGTTATCGAGCACTTATCGAGGCTATCTGAATACGAGTAGCCATTTTGGTCGATAAGTGCTCGATAAGGGCCTTATCGAGGCTTTCTGAATGAGGCCCTTTGTCTATTATATTGATGTCTCACTTTTGGCAAATGTAAATTTAGGGCTTAAGATTTATTTAATGCAAAAAAGGTTGGCATTTTGTAAAGCAGCCGCTCATACAAGTAGTGTTCACACATTAACACACAGATATGCACACAAAGGCACTGATATGGATAATCATACAATAGTGTTCACACATTAACACACAGATATGCACACAAAGGCACTGATATGGATAATCATACAATAGTGTTCATACATTAACACACAGATATGCACACAAAGGCACTGATATGGATAATCATACGATAGTGTTCACACATTAACACACAGATATGCACACAAAGGCACTGATATGGATAATCATACAATAGTGTTCACACATTAACACACAGATATGCACACAAAGGCACTGATATGGATAATCATACAATAGTGTTTACACATTAACACACAGATATGCACACAAAGGCACTGATATGGATAATCTTACACCAGTAGCCATCACTGATCGTGTTGGGGGTTTTTATTTTGCACTTTAAGCGATCGCCTCTCGCCCCTTCTGACACTGCTTTTATTTTTAAAATCTGATGCTCCGTTCAGGAGATACACGTGTGAAATATTAAGTGTCCGGGAGGTTAAAATGGAGTCCAGTGCCATTCAAAAGGTTAATAGGGTAACCTCAGATAGATATAAAAATGATATTTTACACCAAGAATATATATATATTTATTTAAAAAGCAGGGGGCATCTCTCCACCGCTGGGTAGGGCCAGACGGACACTGCACACCCCGCTCCACAGGTAGGGCCTAGCGGGGAGAGGAGGAAAAGTGGGCGAGGGGGAGGAGAGTGAACGATGGAAGACCGTGGGGGAGAGGGATTGAGTGGGGGGTGGTGTTGGAGAGAGGCGGGGGGACTCACAGGGCTGCCAACAGGGTAGACACATCCCCCACCCCACTCAACAGCCCTGGGCCCTGGTGGGTAATAATCATGGGCCTATAATAGCTGTTGACGGCTTTGGGCAAGATACTAAACATTTGACACAGGGGTAACTGCGGGGCTGAAGATCAGAGACTGGGCCAGGTAGCGATGGTCAGGAACAAAGTAGAGGTTAGGGCTGACGGCAGGCAAAGGATGATCAGCAAACAGGCAGAGGTCAGGGCTGGAGAGAGGCAAGCGAAGTGAGGTCTGAAAGGGTCTGGTACGCAGTAAACCGTAAAGGCAGCGAGGTTGTCCAAAGGGAGAACCACAATAAACAGGCACAGGAAACAGGAAGTGGAGGTCTTATATAGGGCTGGCTGCTGATGAGACAGGTGCTGAGCAGTAGCCAATCAGCAGACTGAGTTCTCTGCAGCACAAGAGCAGCACCCGGTGGCAGACCGGGAGAACTCCAGGCTGGGAGTGACAGAGACCCATAAGGGACATCCCTGGCAAAACCTCTACATATGCATGCTCATGTATTTATTGATATACATAGATGTGTGTATGCACACTTACTCAGGTATAAATATGCACACAAACCCACACATACAGTATTGATGTACTGTAGAAAATGGTAAACCTGTTGCATTTTTGCTGACGTCCCTGCAACGTATTATTGGTACAGTATGTGAACTTTCTCCCTCTTATCTCAGCTGATCCAGGCTCAGAACAATCAGTTTAACATGCACGTCCACGTGGAGTATGAGTGGAGACTGCGGCAGGAAGACATGTATGAAAGTGACGATGATCTTGATGAAAAGGTAGGCCCGTCCTCCAGAAATAACCCCATTTAGGGTCAGGGGCGCATGGCATCTTGACGCGAAGAAGATGCTAGATTGTGATTTACAACACATTGAGTGCATTGAGAATCTCCGGCTCCTGATTCCACTACAACAGCTCAAACTTGTTCCTTCCTCACTGTTGACATACATACTGGTATTAGTCGGAAGGAGTAATAATGAATTTCCATGCACTGCAGCCTCTCTGATAGTGCTCATCACATCATAAATAGACACCATGCTGCCGCTTTGCTAGTAGATTTTAGTGGAAAACTAATGCGCTCCCCTAAAACCACCTATGTATATACACAATAATAAAATAATCAACAATGGACTAAGACAGTCAGATACTAGCCCTTGTATGTAACCTCCAAACTGCAGCTCAAACTGCAGCTCAACCTTGAAAGAAGGATCCTCCCTTGATCCTCAATAGTCAGTAGTCATAGAGATGTGGTGAGCGCATAGGAACAAACAAATATGGATACAGAGACGAGTATAACAGCATGTAAACTGATCAATCATACAACCATACTCACGGGTAATGGCAGGGTGATGTGGAATAAATAAAATAAAGCTGGTAAGCGGGCAAGTGTGAGCAAATCCTATCACAATGTCTTTCAGCTCTTTCCTCTAAACGATCCCTGTCACTTGTAGGGTCAGCTTGTGGGGGGTACAGTGGTGTCTGAGGGCAGCTAACACGAGTCAGTCCCTCTTTTATTGCTCAAGAATAAGGGCGACATCCACAAATGTTCATATAAGAAGCAATACTTTATTAAACCAAAAAAGTAAGTATACAAAACTGACATATAAATACAACACTTCCAGCCACTGTATCCTCTGTGTCAGCTCCTCCAGGGATCTCCCTGTTCTCGTGTCCGGTCACAGGGCCTGTGACAGAAGCTTTCACTCGAGAACTACGGTGGCCTTCTGTGGTCAAAATACTGCAGCTCCACCTACACAGGACTACGCGTTTCGAGCGTAGTCTCTCTTCGTCAGGTCCTGTCGGTGGTATGAACGGAGGCTCTCTTTATACCTGGTATATTGACCAGGTGTGTTGCATGACAATCAATCAATTAAAAAAGTTCAAAAAATGTCCGTGATACTGTATGTTAAAAGCAATTAGCATACTGCTCTATGCCTGTAGGTATGAACGGAGGCTCCCTTTATACCTGGTATTTGCTTTTATATTCATCTTTGTATCCATATTTGTTTGTTCCTATGCGCTCACCACATCTCTATGACTACTTGCTAGTAGATTTGCACTGGTTGTTGCAGCAGGGAAGGTGATACGTAGAAGTAACATGCATTGTGCTTTGTTGTGTCATAGCTGGGCCCAGTTAAGAAGGAGAGATCCCTAAGGCCATACAGCTGCTTCCCCTCTCCCAGCACACCGTTCCAGGACCGGGGGTCCGGAACGTCATTTTTAAGACGCGCATCCCAAGTGTCACATGACCAGCGTCACGAAGCCGGCGTGGGGCCATCCAATGCTGATAATGCAGTGACCCCTGCCCCCTCATTCACACCACCGCTGCCACCACGCAACCCGATCAGAGGTATGTACAAAAAACTGCTTTAAATGATCCCAAAGTGTACTAATGGCAGTGACAGGGTTAAGGGGTCAGTCCCTCCTTGGGGCAAAGTGTACTAATGGCAGTGACATGGTTAAGGGGTCACATATTGGTTATTGGTGCCCTTTTTTTACCTACATCTAACACATGGAAGTATTTTAAAATAATTATTTAAAGTTATATAAACAATAGACTTTCCCGCACTGGCAATAGAAGAAACTCAGTAACACTAGTTAGCCCCAAAAAATGGTATTTTACTGCTCATTGAAAACAATATAAATATACAGGGGCAGAAGCAGCTCACATCATGAATAGAGAGAAGACGGAGGAAGTAATCCCAGGCGTGTCTCTATCCCAATACTACAAAAAACAAAAATGCCCAAAGCTACTTTCAATGTGACAAAAATACACAGTGCAATACCTATATATCTCTTGTAAAAAGGGTCATTTAGTTTAACCCTTTGGCCAAAGCATTGTAAGCCTGCTGCCATTTACAAGGCATGACCATAGCAGGACCTAACACTTATCTGGGTTAAAATTCTTATTTACCTGTATAATTACAGGAAGAATGATCACATTGGATCTGTCGTAACCTGGCAAAATAACCTGCCAACTTGGAAGGGTTTAAGCTTGCCCCTCCCCACCTTCCAAGTTGGCAGGTCAGTTTCATTTTGCCAGGTTACGACAGATCCAATGTGATCATTCTTCCTGTAATTATACAGGTAAATAAGAATTGTAACCCAGGTGAGTGTTAGGACCTGCTTCGGTCATGCCTTGTAAGTGGCAGCAGGCTTACAATGCTTTGGCCAAAGGGTTAAACTAAATGACTTTTTTTACAAGAGATATATAGGTATTGCACTGTGTATTTTTGTCACATTGGAAGTAGCTGTGGGCATTTTTTGTTGTTGTATATATTTAGCCACAGCCACTAGCACGCCTTTTGACACTTATATGCATATATATATATATATATATATATATATATTGTGTGTTATTGGTTTGGGTTTCTCAGAGCTTGTTGGGAATCTGTGTATTTTGTTATCTATCCCAATACTAGACACTATTATAATAAAAGGGTGAAAACCATTAAGGCAATGTGCCAAATATAGTCAATTAGAAATCATCCTAATAAGGGACATATATCAAAAACAGGATCTATAGGCGAAAACCATATAGTCAATAGGTCAAAATGCAAAATATAAAGTCATTAGTTGATCAAAAAAGGGGTCAACGTGGACGTTTCAGGGGAGTGACCCTTTCTCCTGGCCCATTCCTACGTAAACTAGAAAAGAAAGGCAGGATTTCCCTTTAAAGAGATCCTCCTGAAAGTCCAACGTAAGGGTCACTTCGCTGATACTGAGCTGAGCGCTGACGATCACTGTATGATTTACTTCCGAGCAGTGATCCTCTGCCCAGCACCGCTGCCAGCACCTTTATCTTGCATTGGGGGGGCTGTCTGCCATTTATGTTCATTATTCAAAGTTAGTCTGTACACAGGGTGAGCTGAGACTTGGGAGACGTGTAACTTCCTCTGGCTGCTCCCTATTGTCACAGTGCGTTCTACAAGAGTTTGCACAGGCAACCCCCAGGCGCTCACAGGGTTAAAGCAGCTATCCCGCTTATTTCTTCCCCCAGCATTTAAACTGAGGGGGGGGGTCGGAGGGGGGAGGGGAGGGGTCCCGTCCCTATCCCCTGGACATGAATTCCGCTATTTTTAGCTGCGGGTTTCCTCCGTTCCCCAGGTACGTACCGGATTGCTTTTAGGAATTTAAGGAATTTAAAATGGCAGCAAAAACCTTGCAGGTCACGTGGGCCAATAGGAAGCTGCAATGTCATCGGGTGGATGCCGTTGCGGCTTCCTATTGGACAGCTGTTTAAATGCAAACAGACGTAGGCAAACTAGAACGTATTTCAGGAACCAGGGAGGTCACTGAGATAAATATATATAGATTTTTTTAATGTGGTTTTGGCCTGGATTGCTCCTTTAAGGGAAGACATACCCTTTGTAGTCTGCAAGTAAAACAGCTCTGTGCT
Source organism: Ascaphus truei (assembly GCF_040206685.1). Classification (NCBI taxonomy): domain Eukaryota; kingdom Metazoa; phylum Chordata; class Amphibia; order Anura; family Ascaphidae; genus Ascaphus; species Ascaphus truei. The sequence goes on from NC_134497.1 coordinate 48,506,318, forward strand.
GCCAACTGGAGTGGGGAAAGTGTGAATAAATAGCAGGAGTTGCTGTGTGGACACTGTACTGCTGTCTTTGGGCCTTTTAATAAAATATAAAGCAAATAAAGGCTACAAAACCACTCACTTTTATATTTGGGGGTGGGGGACTACTCCTTTAATCTTCCAGCTCCCACTTTGCCCCCACCGCCTCCCCCTGCCAGCCCCTCCGTGCCATCCAAGAAGCTGCCTCCAACCTCGCCTCTGACGACGAAGCACAAGCGAGCCCTGTCTGAGCCAGCACCTGTCATCCCGCACAGCCCCTCCAGCCAAGCTAACCTGCACTTCGGTAAGCACCTCGGGGGTTACTGAACCTCCCGGGATACTAACCCGCACAGCCCCTCCAGCTAAGCTAACCTGCACTTCGGTAAGCACCTCGTGGGTTACTGAACCTCCCGGGATACTAACCCGCACAGCCCCTCCAGCCAAGCTAACCTGCACTTCGGTAAGCACCTCGTGGGTTACTGAACCTCCCAGGATACTAACCCGCACAGCCCCTCCAGCCAAGCTAACCTGCACTTCGGTAAGCACCTCGTGGGTTACTGCACCTCCCGGGATACTAACCCGCACAGCCCCTCCAGCCACGCTAACCTGCACTTCGGTAAGCACCTCGTGGGTTACTGAACCTCCCGGGATACTAACCCGCACAGCCCCTCCAGCCACGCTAACCTGCACTTCGGTAAGCACCTCGTGGGTTACTGAACCTCCCGGGATACTAACATACAAAGCCCCTGCAAGCTGAGAACCCAAACCCACCATATATATTTGTGCCAGAAGTGTTGCTGCTGGGATTGGGACCTCGTGTGTGTAACACAAGAAGCCCCAACGCTGCATCCTATATGACAAATGATATAGTTAAATACTTATCTGTCTCCCATAAGTACGGATGTAAGGGGAAGGTGCCTCACAAATTACAGCCTACAGCCATGTATTTAAGGAAAGCTTCACATGTTCCGCGCCCATTGGCTAAGCATGACGTACCCATAATAACACCATTGTTTTCTCACTTGTATAGCGCCATTAATGAATTTAGCATTTCACAGCAGTAACACACATGACAATCGTGTAAATAACAAATAATACAAATAACACATAGTGGGAATAAGCGCTTCAGACATAAAGGGACATTTAGGAAAAGGAGTCCCTGCCCCGAAGAGCTTACAATTTAATTAGTAAGTTGGAGGAATGTACAGAGACGAAGGTCTCTGGAAGGTGTTCTGGTAAGGGGCTACGGTCGATGTATGAGGTGTATAGTATCAGCCACGGAGCTACTCGTATGCTTCATTAAGGAAGTGGGTTTTAAGATGGGTCTTTAAGGTGGATAGAGAGGCTGCTCAGTCACAGCGTACGGTGCACGATATGGACACCACCGATGTAATGTACGCTCTTCTTTCTACTCTATTTTCATACGTTAGGGTCATTTCGTTAAATTCTTTGGCCAAACTATTTTTAAGCCAATAATCCGCCCTCCCCCTCTCACTCAATTTCACCCTCGCACTCAATTCCCCCTCTCTCACTCAATCCCACATATCCTCCTCTCTCATTAAATCCCCCCATCTCCTCCTCCCTCTCAATCCCCCCTCCTCTCTCACTCAATACCCCCATTTCCTTTTCTCATCCCCAAACCCCTCCCCAACTCCTCCTCTCTCACTTAATCCCCCTATCTCCTCCTCTCTCACTCAATCCACTGCCTCCTCCTCTCTCACTCAATCCACTGCCTCCTCCTCTCTCACACAATCCCCCCATCGCCTCCTCTTACTCTGGGGATGGACATGGGGTTGGGGGGTGGAGGATGGACACTGGGATTGGGGATGGACGCGAACATGGGGATGGACATGGGGATGGACGTGAACATGGGGATGGATGCGAGGATGGACATGGGGATGGATGCGAGGATGGACATGGGGATGGACGTGTGGATGGACATGGGGGTGGACGCAAGGATGGACATGGGGGTGAACGCGAGGATGGACATGGGGATGGATGCGAGGATGGACATGGGGATGGATGCGAGGATGGACATGGGGATGGATGTGAGGATGGACATGGGGATGGATGCGAGGATGGACATGCGGATGGACGCGAGGATGGACATGGGGATGGACATGGGATGGACGTGAGGATGGACGTGAGGATGGACATGGGGATGGATGTGAGGATGGACATGGGGATGGACGCGAGGATGGACAATGGGGATGGATGCGAGGATGGACATGGGGATGGATGCAAGGTTGGACATGGGATGGATGCGAGGATGGACATGGGGATGGATGCGAGGATGGACATGGGGATGGATGCGAGGATGGACATGGGGATGGATGCGAGGATGCACATGGTGATGGACGAGAGCATGGACATGGGGATGGATGCGAGGATGGACATGGGGATGGATGCGAGGATGGACATGGGGATGGATGCGAGGATGCACATGGTGATGGACGAGAGCATGGACATGGGGATGGATGCGAGGATGGACATGGGGATGGACGCGAGGATGGATGTGGGGATGGACGCGAGGATGGATGTAGGGATGGACGCGAGGATGGACGTGGGGATGAACGAGAGGATGGATGTGGGGATGAATGCGAGGATGGACGTGGGGATGAACGCGAGGATGGACGTGGGGATGAACTCGAGGATGGACGTGGGGATGAACTCGAGGATGGACGTGGGGATGGACGCGAGGATGGACGTGGGGATGGACGCGAGGATGGACGTGGGCATGGACGCGAGGATGGACATGGGGATGGACGCAAGGATGGACGTGGGAATGGACGCGAGGATGGATGTGGGGATGGACGCGAGGATGGACGTGGGGATGGATGCGAGGATGGACGTGGGGATGGATGCGAGGATGGACATGGGAATGGATGCAAGGATGGACATGGGGATGGATGCGAGGATGGAAATGGGGATGGATGCGAGGATGGACATGGGGATGGATGCGAGGATGGACATGGGGATGAATGTGAGGATGGACATCGGGATGGATGCGAGGATGGACATGGGGATCTATGCGAGCATGGACATGGGGATGGATGCGAGGATAGACGGGATGGACTCGAGGATGGACGCGGGGATGAACGCGAGGATGGACGTGGGATGGATGCTAGGATGGATGTGGGGATGGATGCGAGGATGGACGTGGGGATGGATGCGAGGATGGACGTGGGGTTAGATGCGAGGATGGACGTGGGGATGGATGCGAGGATGGACGTGGGGATGGATGCGAGGATGGATGTGGGGATGGATGCGAGGATGGACATGGGGATGGATCTGAGGATGGACTTGGGGATGGACATGGGGATGGATGCTAGGATGGAAATGGGGATGGACGCGAGGATGGACATGGGGATGAATGTGAAGATGGACATCGGGATGGATGCGAGGATGGACATGGGATCTATGCGAGCATGGACATGGGGATGGACATGGGGATGGATGCGAGGATAGACAGGATGGACTCGAGGATGGACGCGGGGATGAACGCGAGGATGGACATGGGATGGATGCTAGGATGGATGCGAGGATGGACGTGGGGATGGATGCGAGGATGGACGTGGGGTTGGATGCGAGGATGGACGTGGGGATGGATGCGAGGATGGACGTGGGGATGGATGCGAGGATGGACATGGGGATGGATGCGAGGATGGACATGGGGATGGATCTGAGGATGGACTTGGGGATGGACATGGGGATGGATGCTAGGATGGACAGGGGGATGGACGCGAGGATGGACGCGGGGATGAACGCGAGGATGGACGTGGGATGGATGCGAGGATGGATGTTGGGATGGATGCGAGGATGGACGTGGGGATGGATGCGAGGATGGACGTTGGGATGGATGCGAGGATGGACGTGGGGATGGATGCGAGGATGGATGTGGGGATGGATGCGAGCATTGACGTGGGGATGTACGCGGGGATGGATGCGAGGATGGACATGGGGATGGATGCAAGGATGGACATCGGGATGGATGCGAGGATGGACATCGGGATGGATGCGAGGATGGACATGGGGATGGATGAGAGGATGGACATGGGGATGGATGCGAGGATGCACATGGGGATGGATGCGAGGATGGACATGGGGATGGATGCGAGGATGGACATGAGGATGGACATGGGGATGGATGCGAGGATGGACATGGGGATGGATGCGAGGATGGACATGGGGATGGATGCGAGGATGGACATGGGGATGGATGCGAGGATTGACATGAGGATGGATGCGAGCATGGACGTTGGGATGGACGCGGGGATGGATGCGAGGTTGGACATGGGGATGGATGCGAGGATGGACATGGGGATGGATGCGACGATGGACATGGGGATGGATGCGAGGATGGACATGGGGATGGATGCGAGGATGGACATGGGGATGGATGCGACGATGGACATGGGGATGGATGCAAGGATGGACATGGGAATGGATGCGAGGATGGACATAAGGATGGACATGGGGATGGATGCGAGGATGGACATGGGGATGGACGCGAGGATGGACATGGGGATGGATGCGAGGATGGACATGGGGATGGATGCGAGGATGGACATGGGGATGGATGCGAGCATGGACGTGGGGATGGACGCGGGGATGGATGCGAGGTTGGACATGGGGGTGGATGCGAGGATGGATGTGGGGATGGATGCGAGGATGGACATGGGGATGGATGCGAGGATGGACATGGGGATGGATGCGAGGATGGACATGGGGATGGATGCGAGGATGGACATGGGGATGGATGCGAGGATGGACATGGGGATGGACATGGGGATGGACATAGGGATGGACGCAGTCCATTCCAAATGCTGCCACCCCTATTGCAGGGACCTGAAACGCACTTGAACACAGTGAAACTGACAGACTTGCTCTGTTACCTCTGCTGACCGAGTTTCTCTAACACTTTCCATTCTGAGATAATACGCCCAAGAAGGAGGGAAGGAATAAAGATGACAAAACATACCAGCAACTCCATGTTTAGGAACAGCAAAGGAAAACTGGGCTAAAAAACAGCAACACATGAAATCTTATGGGTTTTTTATTTTTTATATAAATAAATCAGTTATGTAGTATTAGATAATACTGACTGTTTTTTTTTAGCAACTCTTAATGCCATTTACTGAGTTTTAAAGCATCCTATGATTTCTATAGCACATTTGGCCACCTCCCCAGCAGTGCAAGATTTTTGCAACCCTTTCCTGTTTGTGATAATTGGTTGCGAGTGTTCCCAGCAGTTTGAGCTGCAAACTAACAATAGATAATGTTACCTTAGTAATATAAGGATACATTGTAGCTGCTGAGTTACACTGACTGACGCAACTATTATGTCACAATCAGGATTTTACACATTTACAGTATAACAGGATGACCAGACGATTACCAGCTTAGACCTCAATTATACCAAGACCTGCAGGGTTTCTTCCTGCCCCTCCTTCCCCTTTTGGTCACCGGTGACACCCGGAGGGGGGAGCTGGACGGCTGGAGGAATTGCAGGCAGTGAGGGGCAGCAGATCATGCCGCGCCCATCACTGTGTTTTACCACCCTCCCCTTTTGGTTAAATTCTGTTTTGTGTGAGTTATACTTGCATTGAATATATTTATATTTGAGGTGTCTGTTGGGGTTACGTTGCCTCTGTCATGGCGGCTGTTTGGGGGGTAAGTGCAGGGTAACCTTGCCAGATGGGGCTCAGTTACGGTAATGCCTGATGGGTATGGTGGGTGCCGTCCAATGCTAATAATGCTGTGACCCCTGTGACCCCTGCCCCCTCATTCACACCACCGCTGCCACCAAGCAACCCGATCAGAGGTATGTACAAAAAACTGCTTTAAATAATCCCAAAGTGTACTAATGGCAGTGACAGGGTTAAGGGGTCAGTCCCTCCTAGGGGCAAAGTGTACTAATGGCAGTGACATGGTTAAGGGGTCAGTCCCTCCTAGGGGCAAAGTGTACTAATGGCAGTGACAGGGTTAAGGGGTCAGTCCCTCCTAGGGGCAAAGTGTACTAATGGCAGTGACATGGTTAAGGGGTCAGTCCCTCCTAGGGGCAAAGTGTACTAATGGCAGTGACATGGTTAAGGGGTCAGCCCTCCTAGGGCAAAGTGTACTAATGGCAGTGACATGGTTAATGGGTCAGTCCCTCCTAGGGGCAAAGTGTACTAATGGCAGTGACATGGTTAAGGGGTCAGTCCCTCCTAGGGGCAAAGTGTACTAATGGCAGTGACATGGTTAAGGGGTCAGTCCCTCCTAGGGGCAAAGTGTACTAATGGCAGTGACAGGGTTAAGGGGTCAGTCCCTCCTAGGGGCAAAGTGTACTAATGGCAGTGACATGGTTAAGGGGTCAGTCCCTCCTAGGGGCAAAGTGTACTAATGGTAGTGACAGGGTTAAGGGGTCAGTCCCTCCTAGGGGCAAAGTGTACTAATGGCAGTGACATGGTTAAGGGGTCAGTCCCTCCTAGGGGCAAAGTGTACTAATGGCAGTGACATGGTTAAGGGGTCAGTCCCTCCTAGGGGCAAAGTGTACTAATGGCAGTGACATGGTTAAGGGGTCAGTCCCTCCTAGGGGCAAAGTGTACTAATGGCAGTGACAGGGTTAAGGGGTCAGTCCCTCCTAGGGGCAAAGTGTACTAATGGCAGTGACATGGTTAAGGGGTCAGTCCCTCCTAGGGGCAAAGTGTACTAATGGCAGTGACAGGGTTAAGGGGTCAGTCCCTCCTAGGGGCAAAGTGTACTAATGGCAGTGACATGGTTAAGGGGTCAGTCCCTCCTAGGGGCAAAGTGTACTAATGGCAGTGACATGGTTAAGGGGTCAGTCCCTCCTAGGGGCAAAGTGTACTAATGGCAGTGACAGGGTTAAGGGGTCAGTCCCTCCTAGGGGCAAAGTGTACTAATGGCAGTGACATGGTTAAGGGGTCAGTCCCTCCTAGGGGCAAAGTGTACTAATGGCAATGACATGGTTAAGGGGACAGTCCCTCCTAGGGGCAAAGTGTACTAATGGCAGTGACATGGTTAAGGGGTCAGTCCCTCCTAGAGGCAAAGTGTACTAATGGCAGTGACATGGTTAAGGGGACAGTCTCTCCTAGGGGCAAAGTGTACTAATGGCAATGACATGGTTAAGGGGACAGTCCCTCCTAGGGGCAAATTGTACTAATGGCAGTGACATGGTTAAGGGGACAGTCCCTCCTAGGGGCAAAGTGTACTAATGGCAGTGACATGGTTAAGGGGTCAGTCCCTCCTAGGGGCAAAGTGTACTAATGGCAGTGACATGGTTAAGGGGACAGTCCCTCCTAGGGGCAAAGTGTACTAATGGCAGTGACATGGTTAAGGGGTCAGTCCCTCCTAGGGGCAAAGTGTACTAATGGCAGTGACATGGTTAAGGGGTCAGTCCCTCCTAGGGGCAAAGTGTACTAATGGCAGTGACATGGTTAAGGGGTCAGTCCCTCCTAGGGGCAAAGTGTACTAATGGCAGTGACATGGTTAAGGGGTCAGTCCCTCCTAGGGGCAAAGTGTACTAATGGCAGTGACAGGGTTAAGAGGTCAGTCCCTCCTAGGGGCAAAGATTACTAATGGCAGTGACATGGTTAAGGGGTCAGTCTCTCCTAGGAGCAAAGTGTACTAATGGCAGTGACATGGTTAAGGGGTCAGTCTCTCCTAGGAGCAAAGTGTACTAATGGCAGTGACAGGGTTAAGGGGTCAGTCCCTCCTAGGGGCACAGTGTACTAATGGCAGTGACATGGTTAAGGGGTCAGTCTCTCCTAGGGGCAAAGTGTACTAATGGCAGTGACAGGGTTTAGGGGTCAGTCCCTCCTAGGGGCAAAGTGTACTAATGGCAGTGACAGGGTTAAGGGGTCAGTCCCTCCTAGGGGCAAAGTGCACTAATGGCAGTGACTTGGTTAAGGGGTCACATATGGGTAATTGATGCCTTTTTACCCAAAATCTGACAGACGTGAGCTGAGACCTGGGAGGGGGGGGGAAATTCCTCTGCTTCTCCCTTTTGTCTGATTTCACTGTGTGTGCAACACGAGTTTGCCCAGGCAGATCCCCTCTCTCCCCCTGGGCGCATGTGACGCCTTTGCGTGCGTTGTGCGCAGCTGCATGTCTGTCGCTGCATCTGCTTGTGTGTGTATCAGCGAGTTAGGGAATTGGTACAGTGGTTAAAGAGCATAAGGTCCTACCATTAGGGGTCAGTCGCTATGAAGGGCTGAGGGAACCGATAACCCCTTCACTACCAGAGGTGCCAGCAACGCATTGCTCTGCCTCTTATTATATCCCCTGAAACAGCCTCTGGCAGAGGCAGAGTTACATTCTGTGCTTACTGATATAGATATAGATATATATGATATAATATTTGCTTCCCCGACTGCCCGGGGGGCTTTTTTTCTTCCCTAGACTATGGTTCTTGCTGCACTTCTCCATCCAAATTCCTTCAATCCGAGGTCGTATCGAGAAGACCAAGGTAAATATATGAAAACGACAGCCCAAATTGCCTAAACGGTGCTACACTACTTTCCCGTTCATGGGCCCCGATTAATCCAAGGGTACCGAGCATTTGCAACTGTTAATGCCCATTGGCTTGTTGGGGCCATATTTATTAAAAAGTGTTGTTCCATAAGACACCTTGCATGCTGGGAGACACATTACAACGCCATGAAATGAAGGGGCCATGTCTACTAAGTGGTGTTACTCCATAAGGCCCTGAAAATATGAAAACAGACCTGCAGCGGTCCTTACCAAGCTCACAGACCTGCAGCGGTCCTTACCAAGCTCACAGACCTGCACCGGTCCTTACCAAGCTCACAGACCTGCACCGGTCCCTGCCAAGCTCACAGACCTGCACCGGTCCTTACCAAGCTCACTGACCTGCACCGGTCCTTACCAAGCTCACGGACCTGCACCAGTCCTTACCAAGCTCACGGACCTGCAGCGGTCCTTACCAATTTCACAGACCTGCACCGGTCCTTCCCAAGCTCACGTACCTGCACCGGTCCTTACCAAGCTCGCAGGCCTGCACCGGTCCTTACCAAGCTCACGTACCTGCACCGGTCCTTACCAAGCTCGTAGGCCTGCACCGGTCTTTACCAAGCTCACGTACCTGCACCGGTCCTTACCAAGCTCGCAGGCTTGCACCGGTCTTTACCAAGCTCACAGGCCTGCACCGGTCCTTACCAAGCTCACAGGCCTGCACCGGTCCTGACCAAGCTCGCAGGCCTGCCCCAGTCCTTACCAAGCTCACAGGCCTGCACCGGTCCTTACCAAGCTCGCAGGCCTGCAGCGGTCCTTCCCAAGCTCACAGGCCTGCACCGGTCCTTACCAAGCTCACAGGCCTGCACCGGTCCTTACCAAGCTCACAGGCCTGCACCAGTCCTTACCAAGCTCGCAGGCCTGCACCGGTCCTTACCAAGCTCACAGGCCTGCACCGGTCCTTACCAAGCTCACAGACCTGCACCGGTCTTTACCAAGCTCCCAGACCTGCACCGGTCTTTACCAAGCTCACTCACCTGCACCGGTCCTTCCCAAGCTCACGGACCTGCACCGGTCCTTACCAAGCTCACTCACCTGCACCGGTCCTTACCAAGCTCACTCACCTGCACCGGTCCTTACCAAGCTCACTCACCTGCACCGGTCCTTACCAAGCTCACAGAAAGTCTGAAATAAAAGCAAAATGAACAAAAGAAAAAACGGTGATGTCAGAACAAAATTAGATATAATAACAACATACTCGTTTATTAAGTGCGAGTGTTGTCCTCCAGACCTACATGAGCGCTCACATACGAACACGGAGGTCTGGAGGACAACACTTATAATAATAATAATAATAATAATAATAACATACTCATTTATTAAGTAGACCTACAAAATACATCTAAAAACATATAAAGCACAAACATGCTTATTGTATTGTAGCAAAATGTAGAGGCGAAGTGTTGGGAGAAGAGGGGCACATCGTACATACAGAGTAACCAGGCAAGATAATCCTGTACTGTATTAGAGTAAGTGCACGGCGAGGAAGGGCCCCGCGCTCCCTCCTCTCCCTCCGGTCGCCGCCGGGATGCAACTTTCACCCGACCGAACGGGGGAGCTGGATGAGGGAGCATCCCCCCTCTCCCCTCCAGCTCCCCGGAAGCTGGATCTCCCGGCTCCGGCAGGGAGAGTGCGGGGCTCCCGGACTGGAAGAGAGGCGGGTGTACGCGTGCGTGTGTGTCCTCATACCTTCTCCGCATCGGCCCGCCTCCGGCAGTGTGGCAACACAATGTCACGGCGTCATAGGATGCGGCGTTGTCATGGCAATGTGACGAGACATGACGCCGTGATGTCATGCTGCCGGAGGAGGGCTGCTGTCTAGGTAAGTCCCTCTTCTTTGTTTACAGGGGGGCCCCGCTGGCAGCATGCCGCCTTGGACCCCGCAAAGCCTAAGGCCTAAATATAGGTCTAGTTATATTAAGCACAAACACAGGATCTCAGGCTTTGAACCGCGCACAGTTTGGCCTTCGCACACAATATGCACACAATAGGCACACAATATGCACACAATATGCACACAATAGGCACACAGCTGTGTTTGTGGCATTGCCGCTTTTAACCTATTAACCGCGCCACTGTCTGTCGTGGATTTTTGTCCTAGGCAGAACTTTGCTTGTAAACGTTTATTTGATTAAGTGAGTAGTACATGGCAGCTGCTGTACTGTACAAATACACATAATCACTATTACACTGCACAGCAAAAATAAACATAACAAACACAATTGTTCGCAGCCGCGCTTGTGACTCCAGTTATTGGGAGAACGTGCTTCCACATCCGATACTGTGCAGCTCAATGTATCTCTCCTGTTACGGGTTTAAATCCAATATGTTGCACACTCAAATGTACACAGGTTGTTAAACACTATACCAGGGGCGGCCAACGCCAGTCCTTAAGGGCCACCAGCCGGTCAGGTTTTAAGGATATCCCTGCTTCAGCACAGGTGGCTCAATCACCATTGTTTGAGCCAGCTATGCTGAAGCAGGGAATTATTAAGACACCTGTGCTGACGCAGGGACTAATTGAGCCACCTATGCTGAAGCAGGGATATCCCTAATACCTGGCATGTTGGCCGCCCCTGGTGTAGATCTACTGAATAACTGACTTGTTAGTAATATGTTTAATTTAACTATGCGAGTGCCCAGCATTTAAATTACAGGTTCTTTTTAACCCTTTGCGTGATAGAGGGAGCGGTCACGTGACCGCCCCCGGAACGCCATGTCGCCATGACAACGAGCAAACAGAAGATGACGCACCCACTATCCCATGACGTAGTAGGCTACACGAAGGGTACCCGCTGGGTTAATAAGCTGCTGTGGGAGGTGTCGTGTGGAGTAGCACTGCTTGGTAATCGTGGCCCCCGTGGGACCATGCGTGTTGTTTTTGTGCATGCGTTGAGTTTAATGATGGTAGCAGAATGGGGAGCCGTGTGTACATGGAAACTGTGCCATAGGTGTATACACCGACCTCATTCTTTCTCTAAGGGACACAAACTCCGGGCGGTTTCTAAGATCCCAATCTAATCAGACCTGGAAGTACTTTTTTATTACAATTTGGATTCAATCTGTTTAAATTAAAATAAAACCCAATGATTGGAGTTGTCTTCACCTCTCTCAGCATAGGCTCTCCAAAGCTCAGCAGTCTTCATGAAGTCCCAGAAATCCCACCCAAAGGTACGTCTGTAAGCCGTGTTTCCCAGTCCCCATGCAGGGGGCTCAACTCCAGTCTTCAAGACCCCCTCCCACCCCCCAACAGGTCAAGTTTGAAGGATATCCCAGCTTCAGCACAGGTGACTCAATCAGAGGCTCAGTCTTTGACTGAGCCACCTGTGCTGAAGCAGGGACTGATTGACCCACCTGTGCTAAAGCAGGGACTGATTGAGCCACCTGTGCTGTATCAGGGACTGATTGAGCCACCTGTGCTGAACCAGGGACTGATTGATCCACCTGTGCTGAAGCTGGGATATTTCTAATACCTGACCTGTTGAGGTAGGGGGGGGAGAGCTTAAGGACTCCTTTCCCAACTGTCTCAGTAACTCTGCCAACATACCACTTAGGCCAGTGATTTCCAACCTTTTTTATTTGGAGGAACCCTTGAAGTATTTTGAAAAATCTCGGGGAACCCCTATCTGGCCGACACATATTAGGTTGGACAGGGGTCAGTCACAACATTTCACACCTCACGAGCCACCTCCATTTCCCACCCTCTACCCATGTATTTCTCTCCCATCCGTCTCACTAACTCTCCCTCCTCCCGCCTCGCATGTATTTATCCCTTGCGTCTCACTCTTACTCCCTCTTTTCCTCACTCACTCCCTCCTGTCCCCTCTCTTCTCTCACTCGCCCCTACCTTCCGTCAATTACCCAACTCTCACTCAATCCAAACTACAAAATACATACCGAAAAAACCCACCCCCAGAGGGGGGGGGGGTCTGTGGTCCGTAGGAGGAACCCCTGAGACTGCTTCAAGGAGCCCCCGGGTTCCACGGAACCCTGGTTGGGAATCACTGACTTAGGGGGTAATTCCATATACCATGTGGCCATTCAGGCTTTTTTTTGGCCATTAATGCCCATAGATTTGAGTGGGCATATATGGACTGGGACCTTTAGATTGTAAGCTCTGCAGGGCAGGGATTTATTTACAGTACCTATCGTGCTTTTATATTTGGTGCACTAATTGTATTCTACTGTCTGTTTTATAAAGAGCAATATATATTGTTGGGTTTATTAATAAAAATATACATATAATGGAATATAGACCAGGTTAATCTACTTCAAAGTCTGCAAACGTCCCACTGGATTCCACATAGAGGGTATTTGTGCAATATCACCGGTGATTAAAGCAACGCTCTTCTTCTTGTATCAAGCACTATACATCAGATTAGGATGGCTCTCAGATTAGGATAGTTCTCAGAATAGGATGGCTCTCAGATTAGGATATTTCTCAGATTAGGATGGCGCTCAGATTAGGATGGCTCTCAGATTAGGATGACTCTCAGATTAGGATAGTTCTCAGATTAGGATGACTCTCAGATTAGGATGGTTCTCAGATTAGGATGGCGCTCAGATTAGGATGGCTCTCAGATTAGGATGGCTCTCAGATTAGGATGGCGCTCAGATTAGGACGGCGCTCAGATTAGGATGGCTCTCAGATTAGGATAGTTCTCAGATTAGGATAGTTCTCAGATTAGGATGGCTCTTAGATTAGGATAGTTCTCAGATTAGGATAGTTCTCAGATTAGGATGGCTCTCAGATTAGGATGGTTCTCAGATTAGGATGGCTCTCAGATTAGGATGGCTCTCAGATTAGGATGGCTCTCAGATTAGGATGGTTCTCAGATTAGGATCGTTCTCAGATTAGGATGGCTCTCAGATTAGGATGGTTCTCAGATTAGGATGGCTCTCAGATTAGGATGGTTCTCAGATTAGGATGGTTCTCAGATTAGGATGGCTCTCAGATTAGGATGGCTCTCAGATTAGGATGGCTCTCAGATTAGGATGGTTCTCAGATTAGGATCGTTCTCAGATTAGGATCGTTCTCAGATTAGGATGGCTCTCAGATTAGGATGGCTCTCAGATTAGGATGGCTCTCAGATTAGGATGGTTCTCAGATTAGGATGGCTCTCAGATTAGGATGGCTCTCAGATTAGGATGGCTCTCAGATTAGGATGGCTCTCAGATTAGGATGGCTCTCAGATTAGGATGGTTCTCAGATTAGGATGGCTCTCAGATTAGGATGGTTCTCAGATTAGGATGGCTCTCAGACCTCCCATCTCCTTCCTGAGCTGAGACGTAGGAGGGGGTTTGATCTTCTTTTTGTCTGTGTGTTCAACATGTTTGCCCAGGCAGAGCCCCCCTCTCTCTCTCCTTATCTTTATGGGCTCTCGATAAGGACCAGATGGGCTCTGTAATTCATTTACGGAGACACAACCGTAGCAAAATCATTTGCATTACACAGTTAGATCAGTGTAAGGAAGCCAGTTGCATTGTTGAGGTGTGGCTATGTGGGATTGCACTGTTTAAAGATGTAAAAAAGCAGTGAGCCTGCCCAGTAGTCTCTCTATAGTGGGAAGTTCAAGAAATGTTTGAATAATTTGGGCAGAATGTTGATATATTTTTTTCCCACTGGCACGGTCCATACGACTTGGGTGCCTTCTACGACTCTGGTCATTTTTTAACGCATCCCTCTCTGTTTAGTGGATAACAGAACCGAGGTATATTCGCAGCCTCTGCCTGCCCACCAAAGGTTTGCCAACTCTACGTCTCCAAGATCGTCATTCCAAGACCTGTACAATATCCCGGCGCCCAGCCTGGATCCACCGCTGCCAATGCCAAGGAGGATGAGTCTGGTAAGAGGCAATTTTCCTCTATAATACTCATACAGCATAGAGGCTAAAAAGACTCAAGTATGGGAGAGTAGTATACCCACGGTGACGGCGGCTGGGATTCAATGTAGGTTCACCCACTTCAAAGGCTTTAATGTCATCAGGCTACTTCACACATAGCGGAGTATCGTCTATTTAGACCTGTCTCCCTGCAAGACTAGTAACATGCAAACCAACAAAAGTTGTGAGAAGGTAGTACATACATGGATCAGCTTGTCGGCAAAGGTGGTAGAGGCAAACTCAAGCAGAGAATGTAGTTGCACTTGAAAGATGTGTCTGAGAGCCCGTAGAGTCTGCCATCCTGTAGCATTAAAAAGAATAGGTTGAATGACCGTTATCTGTCCCTAGTCAATGCGCTGTGAAGCCACCTCCCAGTGCTGGAGAAGATGCCCGCTTAGCATTTTATTTAAAAAATGACGACTTTGAGATGTTTTCTGTATTGCTATAAGTCAGTTGTGGATCTAGGAAGAGATTGTGACGTGCCGCCCCTCTTTCACCCAGCACCCCTTATGAGCAGAGATGTCCTTATCGCTCACGGAGGGTCCCTGTCTGCCTCACTCCTCCTAAAGCAGCCGTCCGCTCTACTCCCGATAAACAATGTTTGGGTGGGACTGCTGCTCTAATCCAGAGGTTCTCAACTCCAGTCCTCAACCGGTCAGGTTTTCAGGATATCCCAGCTACAGCAGCGGTGGCTCAATCAGAGGCTCAGTCGAAGACTGATTGAGACACTTGTGCTGAAGCAGGGACTGATTGAGCCAACTGTGCTGAAGCAGGGATATCCTTTACACCTGACCTGTTGGGGGGGGGGGGGGGGTTGAGGTTTGGAGTTGAGTCGCCCTGCTCTAATCCATTCTCTTTAACTCGATTTCTGATATGTGGACGTTTTATTGACTCTGATCTGTTATCTATTTAAAAAAAACAAAATACTTTCCAAATGATGATTATTGTTTACAGGCGTTCTGCGAATACATTTCAAGTGAATTGAAATGGTTAATGCTATCCTGTTACTCATTGGGCCAGTTATTTGAATACAAGAAATCTCTTCACATTATCATTTATTATTCATTCATTGGGTATTAACCAAATCTTACTCCGTTTAAATAACTGAGGCTAAAATCTTGCACAACACGGGGAAGACGGCTGCACGGTATATTGAATAGAGGGGCTTATGTTTTAGGATTAAGGCAGCAACTCCCCCTAACTAACCTCCCTTTATATTGCAGGATTGACACTGCGGGGTCCTTCGGAGCTGCACCCCGCTCGTTTCATTTCCAGGGACCCCACAGTTCCCCGGATACTTATCCAGGGAGTTACCGGTGGTGTTCTGGGTTTTAAAGGGGGATTTAAAGTAGAAAGCCATAACCGATGGCTTCCTGTTAGCCCGAGATTTGGCCGCCATGTTGATTCCCGCCCCCGGCATAAGATTTCCACCTGGTAACTTCACCGGTAGTTATCCCCGGAACTGGGGGTCCCCAGAGCAACAAAAATAGTGTGGTTCAGCTCTGGGGGGCTCCCACCCTGTAATGTGAGTGTAAACACACAATCCCATATTGCTGAGCAGTCTCCTGCCACAAGACACCTTCCAACTCATTGACTTGAGATGCCCTCAGGCAGGGGGCGGCCAACTCCAGTCCTCAAGGGCCACCAACCGGTCAGGTTTTCAGGACATCCCAGCTTCAGCACAGGTGGCTCAATTAGTGGCTCAGTGATTCTGAGCCTCTTGTGCTGAAGCAGGTATATCCTGAAATCCAGACTGGTTGGTGGCCCTTGAGGGCTGGAGTTGGCCATCCCCTGCCCTAAGGTGTCTCCCAGCGACGGAAGGAGTCATATGAAATAGCACTACTTAGAAAATCTGGGCCACAAGCTGCACCGGAGGAGCAATACCTAGAATGACTCAAAGGCAGCAAAGATATCATTATATTATATAGCTCTCCAGCCGTGCTGCTGGTGGACCATGTGGCAGCAAAATGATGGGCACATTTGTAACCATTTGTGCACCAAATCCCAGCGAGCGATAAGGTCACGTCTTCCGTCATTCCGATTCTAACGCTCTTCTTGTTTGTTTGAAGAGCAAGCCGAAGCTGCGCCGGGTGAAAGCCCTGTTTGACTGCGTGGCGGATCGGGAGGACGAGCTGACGTTTTTTGTAGGAGACATCATTGTAGTCACTGAGGAGGAGGATCAGAACTGGTGGGTAAGTCGTCTACATAAGAAGCTTCCCTGCCACAAACGCACGGATCGACCAGCGGCCAGCAGTCATCGGGGAATGCGTTGACGCTTGTTTAACTGCAAGGGATGCTGGGAGTTGTGGCGTTGCCCCTGACATACTACTACACTTCTGTGGACTGTAGGGTGGACCATACTGTACCAGTAGGAGGAAGGGGCAGTTGCCGGTCTGCCAAGCACAGGAACGGGCAGCTTCCCAACTATCCAATCAGAGAAGAGGGTCCTTGCCATAGCATTGTGTAGGCAATAAGATGCAAACTCTGTGGGCTTAACCCAAAGCTTCTTGTGTTTAAAAATGTAGATCCAGCTCCCAGCCTGTGCCCAGAAGTGTTCATTCCCAGGCCCAGTATTTAAGGAAATCTTCCCATTTTCCGCGCCCATTGGCTAAGCATAACGTGTCCATAATAAAACCATTGTTTTCTCACTTGTATGTATGTATGTACAGTACAGTATGTACATCTTTATTTATATAGCACCATTAATGTGCATAGTGTGTCACAGCAGTAACACACATGACAATCATATAAATAACAAATAATACAAATAACACATATTGGGAAGAAGCGCTTCAGACATAAAAGTAACATTTAGGAAAAGGAGTCCCTGCTCCGAAGAGCTTACAATTCCATCTTTCTGTGTTTCCTTTTGCAGAACGGCTATCTTGAAGGACAGCTGCACAGGAAGGGCGTTTTCCCAGCATCCTTTGTGCACATAATGACCGATTAAAAAAAAAAAAAGCAATGGTGTCACTCGTAAAATGTGAACGGAATTAACCCCTGCAATCAAGCGAACAAAGAACGTCGTAGACTTGCAATTTTCTGACACTAGGTTCCTCCTTTAAAATGATTGTATATAATGTCAAAACAGGGTCTCCATATAACCTTTTCTCTGTCAGAGGGTCTCATGTGCAATCCCACTTGGCCACGTTCTCCTCTTTATCCCACCCATTATCTCCCAGCAGGACCTGATCTCTGCAGCCCTGGAATCCTCACAACCTCTTTTCACCGTTGGTCTCCAAATCCAAAACTCGCATCGCGTGGCTCGGTGGTTCCATGTCTTTGAATCTTGCGCAGCATAGAGCCACCGATTTACCCCAACGCAACCTTGTTGTGTCTGTTCCACAAGCATCACAATGCAGAATCAGAGAACGGGCGAGTGCAAAAGGACAACCGTCTTTGAGTAGGTTTTCGGGATCTGCACTTTCCATAGCCCGGTGCAGCACCGCAGGCAAAATATTCAGGGAAATTGCCCTAGAGATTATGGACCGGAATGGCAAAAGTGATAGATTCAGCATGCTCAATTTGCATGACGCTACCCAGAATCCTCGTCTGCCACGGTAAGACTTGACAGTGGTGTGAAGCCGCTATTCACGCACATCGCTAAGTGGGACTGCACCATTAGAGTTGAGAAAGCATTTATATGACGTTACATTGCAACCTTCATTGTAACATAAAAAGAAACCTTAAGTATTCAACGCGGCCTAATATACAGCGCGTTCGTTTTGTAGAGCGGCCTTCCCGTATTTGATGCTCAGGCTTCAGTAACTCCCTGTTGTGGAGGGGGAGACATATTCTATGTGAATATATATATATATATATAT
>NC_134497.1:48529573-48657198 GCF_040206685.1 Ascaphus truei
GTCAGTTTAACCTCAACGTCTCAAGATGTCTTCTTGGGAAGTCGTGTTACTCTATTAAAGCTACTCGGTACTGATTACTGCATGCACAGCTATGGGATGGAGTTGGTTTCCTACACACGTTGACACACTTATCCTATATACAGATGTAGTAGTGCGACACACTCGCGTAACGCAATATATGTGTGCAGATCTGTATTTCTGTAGCGCCGTCCATGTGGGTGGCGCTTCCCAGCAGTAATACACAGGACAGAATTGGAATAAGCAGAGCCATTTTAAGAATTTTGGGGGCCCGGGGCTAAGTGTATTTTGGGGGCCCCCTCCCACAAAGATCACATTTAAATACAAAATACATGTTTTTATTGAACGAATTGAAAACTTTTATGGGTTTTTTATTTGCAAAGTCGCACAACATTAAATTCAATTTTATGAAGTACCGAAATATGCCAGATTATAGGGCGACCCCATAATTTCAGTAGTAGCTGGAAAGAAAAAAAGTTTACATATACATATACGTATACATATATACACACATACACACACTCTGTATCTCTATGTCTCTGTGTGTGTCTTTCTCTGTCTGTGTGTGTGTCTTGCTCTATCTATCTGTTAGTCTGTCTCTGTTTGTCTCTATATCTGTCTCTCTCGGTTTGAGCTTCTTGCCACAAGCAACATGGCTGCTGCAGGCCCCCAAGGTGGAGCTTCCTCCGTTTTACCCTCCTACCTCATACATCCGACTGCTGATTGGCTCGCAAAGTGGGCGAGGCCCCATTTTATAAGTCGAGGATGTACTTTTCAACTTAACTTTATTGACAAAAACCTCGCCTTATAATCGGACAAAACCGGTATATCTGATTCAATGGTCATGAAGGAAAGAACATTCAATCTCGGTTGAAGCAACAAGTGCAGCTCTCATTCTTAATACGTTTCATCTCTGAAAAAGATCGTTCGCCTTCGCAGTGTGTGGCTGTCGCTGATAGAAACATTCAGTAAGCAATTGCAAGGTTAGGAAATGTTGGCTCCAGTTTGTCATGCTGCAATGGTTTTTTGTTATGCGTTATTTTTTAAATACATTTCCGATAAATCAATTAAACAACCTATTCAATTAAAAAAAAATTGTAGAAACATTGTCTTTCAATTAAACATTTGAATAAAAAGTTAGGCTGTATACAATTAAAAGCAATATACTGTTGTAAACACACCCCCCCCCCCCAAAAAAAGTATATTTAAATAACGTTTCCTGCGTTCGGTTAGAACTACGAATTTATTCGAATAATGTTGGGCCGTGGTAAATCGAGCGCCTCTGAAAGGTCCGGGGCCCGGGGTGCAGCCCAGTTGGACCATGTCTTAAATGGCACTGGGAATAAGCGCTGCAGACATGGAATTATAATCGCGCGACACACTAATGTATCAAGACGTTGAACCCAAATAAGTCACAATAATACGTCTTCACCTGCAGGTACATCTCCACAGGATTTGTATATAATATTGAATTTCTCACAATGAAGTTAGAAATATGTTGATATTTACGGTATTATATTATATGAAAAGGTTACTATTAGTATTGCCTCGCCGAGTCACACGGTGCCCACATCCACACAAGTCCGTTAAGTCTGTGCTAATAACGGGACATTAGCAAAACCATTAACGACCGTTATTTTCCCCTGAGGTTAACGCGAATCCACAAAGCTGCTTATACAGTATGCAAAAACAAGGGCGTTAACTCATTAACGCCATGTTAAATTAGCACCGCGTCACGTTGGCTTGAAATAACATGGCTCGCATTGCACACATCAGAGAGAGTGAGAGACTGATTATGAAATCCTCCTTGCCCGGCACCTAGGGAGTTCACAGCTATGTCTATGGCGTGGCTACTTCAGGTGCATTACCTTGTTCAGAATGCAGGTGTCATGCGGCTGGGCGTTGGTAGCAATAATATAAATCATTGGGCGCCAGCGTCTTTTATATTATAACAACATTCTTTATTTGTGGCCTCTGGATGCTTGGGCTCTCTTCATTCAGGTACATGACATATTACCACAGTTGTCTGCTTTATTTGTACTGTCTGCACTCTTATTAAAGATGCATCCACAACCACCCCACTCTTCATACTCTGAGAAGGCTCATTACTGAGTTATACTTCACTGATTCATCCCCACTCTGCATAATGTCTGTTATGCACTCTTCTCAAGGGTTCTCTCCTTAGACCTGGGCTCAATACTTTAGGGGGTCTGCTCACCACTCCTGTTTCTGTACAGCCACTTCTAGACAGACTAATGTATGCAGCAGGTATGCATCTGCTTGTTGGCTGAACCAAGGGCACCCGTGGCCCCTTTCATAGGGACCTCAGTGGCGTGCCTTCCTCCTCTTCTGGGAACATGCTGCCTCACCTTGGCCATACCTTGGGACCCTACCTTGAAGGGCACTGTCACTATCTAAGACATAATAAATGGGGATTGGTCTATCCTATACACTTACTGATGCCGCCACCAGTATTAGAACACTTACCTGGGAGATTCTGGGGCAGTCTCACAGTAAATGCCTCAACATTTCTGTAAAATTCTTAATGGCCCATCGGATTAACACAGCGGGAGGTCCCTGCTGTCCCGTTCAGTTTGCAGGGACTCCCTGCTGTGTTAATCCTATGGGCCATTGAGTATCTCACAGAAATGTTGAGGCAATGTTGAGGCATTTACTGTGAGACTGCCCCAGAATCTCCCAGAATTTCCCAGGCAGAGTTCTAATACTCGTTGCTGCATCTGTACATCTTAACTATATACTCTGATACTCCTCTCCACCTCCAGGAACCTGCATCTAGAAGCTTCTACAGCTCTAGATATACTCACTGGTGACATCGCAGGTCACATGTGGTGGATTTACCAATAGGCCCAAGCCTAAAGCGGCAAAATTTGGGGGCGGAATATAGAGGCGCCGCTCTCTTCCCTACTGATTGCTGGGGGTGAGTGTGGGGCCTCTGTAAATGTCTCTTACCTTCTCCTTCGCTCCGCCTCCCTCCTTCTGCAGTCTTGCGGAGTCAAGTGACGCTGCAATGTAACGTTACCATGACAATGTGACAATGTAATAGTTCATGTTACCATGACAATGTGGCACCACGTTGGCGTGGAAACGCGTTGTCACGTGACGTTACTGCATCATTTAATGCTACAACGCTGCAGAAGGAGATGGGCAGCGATGGTGGAGGCGGCCCAGGGTAAGTTCCTATGGGTGGCAAAATGTTAAATCTGGTACTGCACGTCACCATGCCTACATTGGGAGTGGGTAAAATTATACTTAAAATCCTACGCCAGAGGGCAGGATAAGCACCTTCCAGATGTGGGAGTGGTTAAGGTTGCTTCCCAACAACGCGACCCCATGTGATGGGAAGCTGCTACCCTGAGAGGCTGATACCCTGAGAGGCTGATACCCTGAGAGGCTGCTACCCTGAGAGGCTGCTACACTGAAAGACCGATACACTGAGAGGCTGATACCCTGAGAGGCTGCTACACTGAGAGGCTGCTACCCTGAGAGGCTGCTACACTGAGAGGCTGCTACCCTGAGAGGCTGCTACACTGAGAGGCTGCTACCCTGAGAGGCTGCTACCCTGAGAGGCTGCTACACTGAGAGGCTGCTACCCTGAGAGGCTGCTACACTGAGAGGCTGCTACCCTGAGAGGCTGCTACACTGAGAGGCTGATACCCTGAGAGGCTGATACCCTGAGAGGCTGCTACCCTGAGAGGCTGCTACACTGAGAGGCTGATACCCTGAGAGGCTGCTACACTAGCTACCCATACAGGTAACCCCTCTAGGGTCCATTAACCCTTTAAGTGAGTATAGTAATCCCAGAAGGATGGTTACATTTCAATGAGTGTATCTGGCAGGTATCTCAGGTGTGTTCCGTGTTGTGCACAGGTGCCTCCCCACGTGTTATATAAAGGTATGGTTGGGGAGGTATACAAGGATCTTGGTACCAAAGTAAAATATAACTCCCTCTCATTACATCCCTGCATTACCTATAACAGAGCTCTGGGAATATGCGCTAGAGTTAACGTAATGCTGTTTCCAGATGTTAACAGCTCTAAACACTGCGTTATTAAGCTTTGTACAGTATATACATGTTCGCACTTAACGAGGAGTTAACGTAGGTCGTACGTTAAGGCCGTAATGGACCTCTATAGATCTGGGCTTTGTTCTGTAGTGTCCAAAGCAGTCGTTCAGGCAATTTTTGCCTGAAACTCCACGTTGAATTCATGGTGTTCAGATATTTTGCCCAGCAACAGTTTGATTTTATCTTTTTTTTTACCAATTGTTTTTGACCCTGTGCACCCCCCCCCCATGTCGACAACCCTGTCTCTTACTTAGTCTTATATATAAGTGTATATACCTATTGTTATTTTTACACTGATGATTCCTTTTTCCACTTGTAATATCTAATGAGAATCTGTTTCATGTTAGAATGCTTCATTTCTCTTAACCTTTAGCGGCCCCTTAGGATGCACCAGGTATCTCATGTACACTTGCTCGTCTTCATGGCACAACTCTGGCTGTCCCCTCCATGTTCATTTCCAGCCTCCGGGAACCAGCCACATTGTGATCGCTCCGGACACTGGAAAAGGTAAATCCAGAGTCCTACAACAGTAAAATACGCTTGTATTGGTTCACAGAAGGATGTTTAGAAAGAAGGCAACTGGTGAAAGAATATATATCGCCCTCAATAATCTTGCGTATGTATAAAACGTCAGTCTTGAAATTAACGGGATAGCATTTTTGCACATATTGACACAATACTTTGAGTGCTCCACGTTATGGGGTCTGGCACTCCAGGGATCCCAAGAAATTGCTACGTCATGGGTTTTCAGTTGTTTGCAGATCGGGTTCTGTGCTCCTCTGTGTCACGATGGACGCACTTATTAACAAATTTATATTTTGTGGATCCCAATTGAGCAGAACAAGTTGAGCAAAATAAACTGAGATTTATTCCCTTGATAGGCAAATACACGACAACTGCAGAATACACTTAATAATTACACTTACTGGGATAGGAACGGGATAAAGTCCAGAAAGGTGCAAAGCACCAGAAGATTGTCTTTTAAAATGTAGTCCTTTTTAAAGGGCATAAATTGCCAGCCCAATCCTTCTGTGAATGTGCAAAGTCTTTTCTGGTCCGTTGGAGTTAATCAGATAACCCCTAGCAATCAAAGTGTCCTAACGCAGAGTTTTGTCCTTGGTTCCGATGTAATAAGACTCTTTGCGTTCCAGGAATGTGCTGCTGCTCTTCTCCGCTATTAGAAGCATGTTGGAAATCCGCTCACATGGTAGAATGAAAAAAGACAATGGGGATAGCCTGGGTGGGATGTATATAGGGTTTGGAAGCCTATTGCCAACATACCCACCCAATCCCCCTCATGGGAAAGTTCTCATTCCCCAATCCCCTACATGCCCACAGTTTGGAGAGTGGGCACTAGGGATTTCCTGTTCACACAGAGCATGTGCGACAATGCCACCTTGGCTACTTAGCATAGGTGCACTCCCCTCTTTACCTAGCCCCTTTCAGGCTGGAAGGGGGAACTCAGGATGTGAGCTCGCACAAATGGTCAACAGGATTTCCTATTTAGCATCCATCTGGCCAATTCACACCCACCTGACTCTGGGTCTTTTGATATGCAACTTCCAGGGAGACTTACAGACGTGGGCCCAGCATGTTACCTTTGAAGCTTGCATAGGCAAGTGATCCACCTCATAGGTGTCAAAACATTTGGTTATTGTGTGCATTTTAATGACAGGAGAGAAAAAAACCTCATCCTGCTTGTCCCTGTTTAAAACTTGTAGCAAAAATACACTTTATTGAAAATACATGCTCCCCTTATCTCACACTTATATTTTTCATATGTGGAAGCTTGGGGTGTACTATACTGCAAGCTCATACAATCCTGCCAAATGGGGACAACAAAGGACAGAGGGGAAAATAAGACATGTACAGTGCATGAAAAATTAACCCCTTCATCCCCAATACGAAATAGGGGTAACCAGCTGAGCACACTGCCTTTATTAATGCGCTGATTACACATATTTTTGTCACACTCTGGATCTGGTTTAAAAGCCTAATTTTCATCAATATTGAATATCTGTCAAAATACAGCCACTTTGTTCATAATTTGCAAGTTCAGAAGGAAGACCTGATGATGGCCAAAATGTTTGTTTTAGGATGGCCATAAGTTTAAGGTTATGGGTATTATTATGGAGAATCTGAAGAAGCTGATCTACTGTACAATCTCATATCACAAGTACATCGTCTATATATCTAGTCCAGAAGCTAGGCTTGATGTAAAGTCGCTGTTATCCTTAGTAAAAAACAAAAAAACAAATTCAGATTCCCACCACCCTAGAAAAAAAGTTAGCATAAGTGGAGATATGTGGCCTCCATTCCAGTACATCTAAAATGGATGTAAACATTGTTATCCAAATCAAACTAATGGAGTTAAAATAAGCTCAAGGAACTGCAACACAAAATGATTGTGCTGATAATATTGGTTACCTGTGGTCTGCAGCAAACTAGCTATTGCCTTTGGATCAAACTGTTGCCTTTGGATCAGGACACTAGTGATGTCCTGAAACTTCTTCAGATTTGTAATGTCTCACAGGTGGGTCTACTCGTCACGCTTGAGGTCTTACCAATGTACTGTATACAACATCAGTATACAGTACATTGGTAAGACCTCAAGCGTGACGAGTAGACCCACCTGTGAGACATTACAAATCTGAAGAAGTTTCAGGACATCACTAGTGTCCTTAGAATAGGAAGGCAATGTTTGTGAAAGAGGTCTCCAAATTCAATTAATCAAAATACAAATTGGTTCTGTTAAGCTTCTAGTATCCATAACCAGTGGTTGACAAATCACCAAAAAATCTACTCGCCACGCAAAAAAATCTACTCGCCACCTAGTACCAAACGTGTGCTGCTTGGGCCAATATTTACTCGCCCGGGGGTTATATCCACTCGCCCGGGGCGAGCAAATGTATAGGTTTGTCGAACACTGTCCATAACTATGGTTCTGCCATGGGGTTTGTCTGTATTTTTATCAATATCTGGTATCATTATAGAATTGTGGGATGACAGGAAATAAAACTGTAACAAACACAAGTTTGTCATTATTGATCAGTTTGTTTTTCTCGCAAAAGAAGCTTCAAAATGTCGACTGAATTGTAACTTATGACTACATTGTAATGTTTGATAACAGGAGTTATCATTACGGAGCCTAAAACTTCTTGTACATATGTTAGTGAACAAAACAGTATTTCCACCTTTTGGCTTACACAACATTTAAAAAATATTGGAAACCTTTTAAAACGGCAATCCAGGCCAATTTTTTTCTGCTAATTTAAAAAAACAACTTCTTTACAGAGGATTGAAGCAGGGGGTCTCCAGAGCTGAACCCCATTAATTTCAGCTCAGGAGATACTTACCTCGATAGTAGGTGCCGGTAGTTGCTCTGCTCAGCTAGCAGGGATAACGTAATGGCTTCTTTTCAATGCTCCCACGCCCAGCGGGCCAACAGGAAGCTGTGACGTCATTGCGGCAGCTTCCTATTTGCACATGTGATGCGGCAGCTTTAAAAAGAGGGATACTGGCACCCCCTTCTGGGGTAAGTATCTCTGGACGCAGGGAGTCCCTGGGGCTGAAATGAGCAGCGTTCCGCTCGGGAGACCCCGTGCTTCAATCCTCTGTAGAAATAATAAATAAACCATGACTTGGATGGCTCTTTTAATGCCATTGTCCAGATTTTGTTAAGTTTGAAATCCCTAAAGAACAAAATGTAAGATGTGTAACTTCTTCTATAACTAATTTCTTAAATATGTCAATATTTAGAAACGATAATGAGAAAACAAAAAGAAAAATGTTTTTTTTTTTTGCGAGCTGTAAAACCCATCTTCTGAGACGTAATATCCTCCGGTTCCAAAAGCAATATTTCTAAACTACTGTAATTGGACTATCTGCACCTAATGAAAAATGATAATTATAAAGTTATTGTAGATCATATTGTTCTTGTAATATCTCATGCATATTACATTAGTATCGGCAGCAGATTGTTTCCGCTTATTAAGCGTTTTGTCCCGAGCTAATTCTCCAGCAAAAATGTGCAGTTCGCTAACTACAAATTCATGGCCAGATGAAGTTGGTGAAAAAGGAAAGCCTCTGGAAAGCAAAGCAAAGATAAATACCATGTTGTGAGCACATTCACATGTCTCGGACAGGTCCGCCTTTCCCATTACATGCTGTGCTTCCACTGCAGCCAGGGATTCTGGGTAATGACATGCAAATGAACACCCAGGGTCACTTTTTACTTCTTGTCCACGTTTACATAGACCCCCATTAAGCTTACGCCTGCCGTGTTACTAAGCTTTTTCAGCACAGACAGGGTTAAAGCAATGCAGAGCCAGTAACCCTCCCTGTACATTTAGCAATTAAAGACCCAGTCCTATTTTGACAATTTAAACTACTGTATGTGTGTATATGCCCCCAAAAATAGAAAAATAAAACGGATGGGGCACTTTCCATAGAAAGATTCAGCCAGTAACCCTACTCACCGACAGCAGTGTCAACCTTTTTCGTCTCATCAGTGTGAGGTTGGTTCCTGGTTGTGCAATATGAAGCCAGTAAATGAAGCACCTAAAGAACTATGTGACTCATTAAGAGACACATCAGTTAAATGAATGATTGTGGAATTCCCAAGAGATTATACAGATACCAGGATATAACATCTGAAATCGCTGTTTCTAACTCCTTGGGACCATGAACAGTCTTTTGGAGTCAGATCTCAGATGATAAGTGCTGTGTGTGGTAGGGGTGAGGAGCTTGTTCAGGTAGGTGGGTAGCTTGCCCAGAAAGTATTTGAAAGCAAGACAGGAAAGGTGAATTTTGCGCTTAGACTCAAGTGATGGCCAGTCTAGTTCTTTGAGCATTTTGCAGTGATGTTAATTGTAGTTACATTGGAGCCAACACAAAGCCATCAAAGCTGGGACGGACGTGGGATTGCAATACTGCACACCACAGTACACTGGTACTCCAGGTACCCTTGTGTAACAGTGAGGTGTAAATTTGCTGCAGCCGGTACGGAGGTGCCGTTTTGAACCTAATCACTGGAATTGGGAAGGTCACGGGACCGCATAGTTACCCACTGTGAAACATCAGACCTCCCATATACACTAGACACGCAGAGGGCCAATACACCCTGAGAGGTACGAATGATTATAACAGAGCCCATATGGGTGCCCCTACTACATGTAGGCATCATTTCTTGTGAGAGACATTACCAACTAATCTAAAAGGTGCACCTTTAAGTATCCAACTTGCAGGTAAACAAACTGTTTTTGGACATTATCCAAGGAAGAAATCATATGCTCTACATTCACTGATACTACCTACTGTACTTGGATATATATCCATCCTTTCAATTTAAGGAGTCCACCTCTCTCTCTCTCATAGTGTGTCATATTATAACATATCACCACTAAGCATATGGGACTTTTATTTTATTTCAATAGATGTACTGTGTGTATTCATTATTGTGTTTTATATAAATCTTTATATTAATTTGGATATATAGGTTTTTTAGATCATTTTTTTGTACTTATATTTGCTGTCCTAATTGTTGCTCCCATTGGCATTAGCTGTCTTATTATTAGATTCATTGGTTTCAGTTAATCTATGCCAAATAGTTATTCCTTTTCCACATTGGAGGACAAAACGGCATATTGAGTTGTAGAGGGTGTCTAGTTTGCTAAGGTGGGATTGGGATTCCGTGCCATATACTATGTCTCCATAGTCTATAATTGGCATTAGCACCTGCTTTACGATATGATTTCTGACCAGCGGGCTGTGGGAGGATTTGTTCCTTTAAAGTACACCTAGTTTGCATTAGGTTTCAGTTACTATCACTACAATAATAAAAGAGATACATGTATGTAACATACCACTTTGTGTGCTTAGTTAACTCTCTCATATCTACACTCGCTACTGATCTTTTTCAACTAGCTGAGAGACCCGGCGTTGCCCGGGATGTACCCTCCTTCACAGGTGTCTGGCCCCCACGTTCACAACTCCGTTCCCCTTCCGAGCTCCGTCTCTCCCCCCCTCTTCACAGCTCGGGCAACCACCCCTCCTCCTTCGTAGCTGCGGTCTCCCGTCCCTGCCACCCACTTCACTCTCCCCCCCCCTGGCCCCCACGTCACTGTCCTCCGCCTTGCACGTCACCTAAGTCTCCCCCCCCCCTTGCACGTCACATCTCTCCCACCACTTGCACGTCACCTGACTCTACCCCCTTGCATGTCACATGACTCTCCCCCCCTTGCAGCTAACATCACTCCCCCCCATTGCACCTCACATGAGTCTCTCCCCCTTATAAGTGACATCACTGTACCCTCCTTTGCACCTCACATTAGTGTCCCCCTAGCGCACAGACTGTCTGCCATACATACACACACAGTGTCCCACACACATAGTGTCTCAAACACATACACACACAGTGTCACACACACACACACACACACACACACACACACACACACACACACACACACACACACACACACACACACACACACACACACACACAGTGTCCCACACACATAGTGTCCCCCACACACACACACACACAGTGAGACACACAGACAGTCACACAAACAGTGAGCCAAACACACACACAGTGTCACACACACAGTGAGACACACAGTGTCACACACACAGTGAGACACACACACAGTGAGACACACACACACAGTGAGACACACACACAGTGACACGCACACACAGTGACACACACAGACACACACACACACACACACACACACACACACACACACAGTGAGACACACACACAGTGAGACACACACACACAGTGAGACACACACACACAGTGAGACACACACACACACACAGTGTCACACACAGTCACACACACACACAGTGAGAGACACACACACAGTGAGACACACACACAGTGTCACTCACACACAGTGTCACACACAGTCACACACATACACACAGTGAGAGACACACACACACACACACAGTGAGACACACACACACTGTGTCACACACACACACACACACACACACAGTGTCACACACATACACAGTGTCTCACACACACACAGACACAGTGTCACACACACACACAGTGTCACAGACCTCCCCCCCCTCCCGCTGGCATGGCCCGCAGCGTGCAGCGAAGAGTAAATCCAGCCAGCCCAGGAGACAGGCAGCCGCACCGCGGCCGCCACTGCCCTGCTCCCCCCTCCCCCCACTGGCATGTCCCGCAGCTTGGCACCACAACGCACGGGGTGTGTGAGGCGGTGGTTCGGGTGAGGGGGGTGGTGTTGGGGGGGGTGTTTTTTGCGGTGAAAGCAGGCAGAGAGGCTGAAAAGTGTTGCTGGATTGATTCTTCTGAGAGTGTGGGAGATGGGTAGGCGTGGTCAGCAAACCATGCAGGCCAATGAGAGGTGTGCAGGGGCGGGCCACGGACCAATCTGATTGGTCTGTCACTCAGGCTCTGGCCAATCAGACCAATCAGATTACTCATAAGCACAGCAAACATACAACGTTTTCAATTATATAGATATTAAAAAATCTGCCAAAATACAGCCTCCGTTGCACATAATTTGCAAGTCCATAAGGAACACCTGACTAATTATACCAAGTTATACTTACATAGTAGATGAGGTTGAAAAAAGACGTACGTCCATCAAATTCAACCTATGACACATTTAGACAACAGATACTTTATCCTATATCTATACTTACTTATTGATCCAGAGGAAGGCAAACAAAAAACCCCAGTCATATCATCCAATGATATCTCATAAGGGGAAAAATAAATTCCTTCCTGACTCCAAGAATTGGCAATCGGATTAATCCCTGGAACAATTTACTACAATCTACACTGGCGACACACTTTATTCGAGCTCGGCTAGTCCCACGAATTCGGGTATACCCGGGTGTATTGAGGTTTGTGACTGTTTTCTGCCCGAGTGCATTGAGGTATTTTCCAGGCAGGGATTGAAGCATTTTATTCCCGCTGGCTGCAATACTGCACAGTATATATATATATATATATATATATACTGCATTACAATTCATGAATTTATGCCATCTGGTAGACACGCGAAGCATTGCAGCCTATTAAATCCTAATCATTATCATTTAACAGATCAGCCGCCCGTCAGCCAGGCATGAACCCAGGCTGGGAAGGCAAACGCAACGGGGCTTGTCAGAGGTGAGGAGCGGCGCATTCCAGGTATCTGCCAGGCACATACTGGGTATTTGCTCGAATAAAGTGTGTCGGTGCAGTAGGTTCCTACGACTTGGTGCCCCAGCCATTGCCAAACCAATTGCTTCGATAGTCAACTCTATCCTGTCTGCAGGCCATATCCCTAAGACCTGGAAAACTGCCAGAGTTGTCCCAATCGTCAAAAGTGGGGACAAAAACACTGTCTCAAACTACAGGCCAATCTCACTTCTCCCAATTCTATCCAAAGTCATGGAAAAATGTGTCCACTCCCAATTAAGCGATTACTATACCAAGACAAATTTCCCTAGCCAATTCCAATCTGGCTTTCGTCTCAAACACTCCACCGTAACTACCCTGCTAAAAGTTTGCAATGAAATCCAGTGTGGAATGGAACGGGGACAACTCACTGGTGCAGTATTCCTAGATTTTGCAAAGACTTTTGATACAGTTGATCATGCTATCCTGCTTAACAAACTCCAGAGCTCTGGAATAGGGAAGCATGCTTTAAATTGGTTTCAGTCCTACCTATCAGGAAGATCCCAACATGTGTCCATCTCAGGCTCTAACTCCAACCCCCTGGATATCACCTGTGGTGTCCCGCAAGGCTCTGTTCTGGGGCCCCTACTCATTGCTCATTAATGATCTTCCCACAGCTTGTAAGGAAGCCTCAATACACATGTATGCAGATGACACAATCCTATATGCACACAGCCATAGCCTCTCTGACCTTCAACACATACTTCAGTCTGACTTTTTGAGACTCGAAAACTGGATTTCCCAAAACAAACTGTTTTTAAACACTGACAAGACTGTAACAATGGTATTTGGGACCAAGACTAAATTTTTAAAGCTTCCAGCGACTGAGCTCCTGATTAGAACCAACGCTAACACCACCCTAACTCCTGTTACTAGTTTGAAATACCTGGGCTTATGGTTTGACTCCCACTTAACATTCGGAATGCACATTGATACCCTGACAACCAAGACCTATGCCAAACAAGGGGTACTTTACAGGAACAAATCCTCCCTAAGTCTCCTGGTCAGAAAGCGTATCGCACAGCAGATACTAATGCCAATTATTGACTATGGAGACATAGTACATGGCTCGGCACCTCAAACCCACCTTAGCAAACTTGACACCCTCTACAATTCAATTTGTCGTTTTGTTCTCCAATGCAACTACAACACACATCACTGCGAAATGCTCAAAGAACTAGATAGGTTATCACTAGAGTCTAGGCGCAAAGTTCACCTTTCCTGTTGTAACGGATCCGCACCTTAGTGTGCTGTTTGCCTTGCCTTACAGACATGTGCAGTCCTGGAACACTTCCCCTGATATTCACTGCAGCCCC
Source organism: Ascaphus truei (assembly GCF_040206685.1). Taxonomy (NCBI): domain Eukaryota; kingdom Metazoa; phylum Chordata; class Amphibia; order Anura; family Ascaphidae; genus Ascaphus; species Ascaphus truei. The sequence continues at coordinate 48,543,207 of NC_134497.1, forward strand.
ACCCTGGGTTCACGCATTAAACAATGCTGTCACACACCCCTTCTGCTATTGGTTCACTGACCTTTAAAGACAGCTTTCCCACAATGCTTCCCTGCCGAGCATAATCCTTCCTGGATGTCACACATGTTCTGCCACAAGCCCTAGCTTGGCTCTGTTGTGTACTAATCTCTCTAGTTCTATTCCCTAGTTCCTGAGGCCTGCTGCTAGTCTTCATGCAGGGGCCTGTGTTTCCTGAAGTATCCTGAGTATCCTGAGGCCAGTTACTACTCTCTACGTAGAGGCCTGCTTTCCTGAGGCCTGCTGCTAGTTTCACGCAGAGGTCTGTTCCTGTCTCCTGTGCTGAAGTGGAGTATTCTCCAGTGTTGATTTCAGCTCCCTGTTTCCTGAGGCCTGCTGTGCTTCCATAGCAGAGGCCTATCTACTGTTCCTGAGGCCTGCTGCTAGTTTCATGCAGAGGCTTGTTTCTGACTCCTGTGCTGAAGCGGAGGACTCCATTGTGTACTTCACCTCCCGGTTTCCTGTGGCCTGCTGTCCTTCCATAGCAGAGGCCTGTCTACCGGTTCCTGGGGCCTGCTGCTCTCTCTCCATTGCAGAGGCCGTGTCCAGGTTCCTGTGCTGAAGCGGAGCACCTCCAGTGTATACTTCAGCTCCCTGTTTCCTGTGGCCTGCTGCCCTACCCTTAGCAAAGGCCAGTCTACGAGTCCTGAGGTCTGTAGCTCTCTCTCTCCTTGCACAGGCCCGCTCTGGACTCTTGCGCTGAAGCACTGGTTTACCGGTGCTGCCAGGCGGTGTGCCCACTCCAGTCTGCCTATCCCTTCCTGAGACTGGTACCATGGGTCATGGCCGCTGCACGCGCAGAACCCGCTCCCGCGCCCACGCTCCTAAGCTGAAGCAGGGAACTCCTGACTACCTGTTGCCGAAACTCCGCTTGGATAACGTTTACCCTGATGTCTCTACTCCTGACCCCGGCTTGCCCACTGACGGTGCTACCTTCTCCAGTCCCGACCCTGCTATGTACGACTACGAACTGCGCAATCCGGATCAGCCTGCGTGGTCTAAGGTCGGAGCTTATACAACCCCACCTCAGCCACGCGGTCCGACCCTGGTTTGTGGCTAGCACAACCGTGACACCTGTCTTGCCTTTAAATTCTTTATGGGCAAACTACCCAGCTATCTGAACAAGCTCCTCACCCCTACCACACGCAGCACCTATCACCTGAGATCAGACTCCAAAAGACTGTTCATGGTCCCAAGGCCCAACAAGGTATCCGGCCGTTCCTCCTTCTCTTACCGTGCACCCCAAAACTGGAACAATCTACCGGAGACTCTCACATCCACCACCAGTTTAAGTTCTTTCAAATCTAAGGCTGTCTCACATTTTAATCTGGTCTGTAACTGTTTCATTCGCCCATACTATATATTTTTTTAACTGTGCATGCCATGTCTTATATATAATGTATACCCCGTTCATTTATGTAACTGTATTTGTAACCATGTATTATTTGTCCTAACTCTGTGCCCAGGACATACTTGAAAACGAGAGGTAACTCTCAATGTATTACTTCCAGGTAAAATATTTCATAAATAAATAAAACATCCTTCCCATTTTTACTTATTTGGTAAATCACTGTATACCTTTTCTATTTAAAAAGATGTCCAACCTTTTTAAGTTAGATTGTCCATCCCCTTTATTTATTTGGTGGCTCTTCTCTGCACTCTCTCTAGTTCCATAATGTCTTTTCTTAGGATTGGTGCCCAAAATTGTACTCCATATTCAAGGTGAGGTCTTACTAATGCTTTGCAAAGGGGCATCATTATGTTTACTTCCCTTCCATTCATTGCCCGTTTGATGCAAGATAAGATCTTGTTTGCCTTTGCAGCTACTGCATGACTTTGGGCACTATTGCTAAGCCTGCTGTCTACAAGCACTCCTAAATCCTTCTCTATCAAGGATTCCCCCAATTTATCTCAATTTAATTTGTAATTCGCCTTTTTATTCTTGCATCCCAAATGCATAACCTTACATTTATCTGTTTTAAACCTCATCTGCCATTTACCTGCCCACGTTTCCAGTCTCTCCAAGTCCTTCTGAAGAGAAATTACATCCTGCTCTGATTCTACTACCTTACACAATTTAGTGTCATCAGCAAAGATGGAGACTTTGCTCTCGATGTCAAACTCAAGGTCATTAATAAACAAGTTAAAAAGCAAGGGTTCCAGTACCGATCCCTGAGGTACTCCACTCACGACTTTAGCCCAACCTGAAAACGTTCCATTTATGACAACCCTCTGTTGTCTGTCCTTTAACCAGTTTTCAATCCAGGTGCATATATTATTACCAAGTCTAATTTTCTTTATTTTGTACACCAACCTCTTTTGTGAAACCGTATCAAAAGCCTTTGCAAAATCTAAGTAGACCACACCAACTGCATTACCCTGGTCTAAATTCCTACTTACCTCCTCAAAGAAACAAATAAGGTTAGTTTGGCATGATCTATCCTTCATAAATCCATGCTGACTATTACTAATAATTTTGTTTTCCATTAGGCATTCCTGAATATTATCCCGTATTAAACCTTCAAGTAGTTTCCCTACTATTGAAGTCAGGCTTACAGGTCTGTAATTCCCTGGGTGTGATCTAGCTCCCTTTTTAAATATAGGCACCACATCTGCTTTACGCCAATCTTATGGTACTGAGCCTGTGGAAATGCAGTCCTTGAATATTAAATATAATGGTTTTGCTATTACTGAGCATAACTCCTTGAGAACTCTTGGATGTATGCCATCGGGGCCAGGTGCCTTATTTACTTTAATTTTTTCAAGTCGCTTATGAACTTCTTCCTCAGTTAACCAATTGTTCATTAATATGGAGGTTGTTGCTTCCTCCTGTGGCGCTACTATTGAACTTGATTCTTCCCTGGTAAACACAGAGGCAAAGAATTTGTTTAATACCTCTGCTTTATCCTTATCTCCAATAATCTGCCTACCCATCTCACACTGAAAGGGTCCTATATTTTCTTTTCTCATTTTTTTGTTATTAAGGTACTTAAAGAACATTTTAGGGTTGACCTTACTTTGTATTGCAATCCTTTTTTCATTATCCATTTTTGCTAATTTGATTGCCCTTTTGCAATTTTTGTTACATTCCTTATAATTCTGATACGATGTCTCTGTCCCTTCTGACTTAAAGAATCTAAACGCCTTCCTCTTCTTGTCCATTTCCTCCCCTACCTGTTTATTTAGCCACATTGGTTTTGACTTATTTCTTTTATACTTATTACCCAAGGGTATACACTGATAAGTTTGCTTTTCTAACAATGTTTTAAAGACTGACCATTTATCTTCTACATTTTTCCCTGCAAAAACATCATCCCAATGTATTACTTGTAGATTAGACCTCAGTTTATTAAGATCTGCCTTTCTAAAGTTTAAGGTCTTTGTTGAATCTTTTTTTTGATAATTTATTTTAAATTAGACCATGTTGTGATAACTGTTACCCAAATGTTTCAGTACTTGAATATTTGTTATTACTTCTATATTGTTTGATATGACCAAATCCAGTACTGCCCCTCTCCTGGTTGGTTCCTCAATAATTTGGGTCATATAATTGTCTTTAAGCACCCCCAAAAACCTGTTTCCTTTTGTTGTAATGCTAATCTCATTGCCCCAGTCTATGTCTGGATAATTAAAATCCCCTATTATGCAAACATGACCAAGTTTTGATGCCTTCTGTAAATGCCTTATAAGGTTAAATACCAAGCGATGATAGAAATACCAGAATATAATCTACTAAAATTGCTGTTTCTAACCCTGTTTGTTTGTGTTTCTTATTTCTGATTTTCCTCTTCTTTTTTCTTTGGCGTTTACATTTATTTATAAAATGTTTTACCGGGAAGTAATACATTGAGTTACCTCTCATTTTCACGTATGTCCTGGGCAGAGAGTTATGATGACAGATTAGGTGAAAAGTCTTATACATTATATATAAAGACATTGCATTAGGTGAGCAGGGTTATTCATTAAATATGAAATCAAGGCGTATGCAACAGTTACAGACCAGATTAAAATGTGAGACACACACACATTCCCAGGTATCTCAAACTCCTGCACCCACCACATCATGAATACAGTATATATTTATGGCAAAAAGAGTGCTACTGAGCGTGGCAAATGTATACAACAAAAGACAGGGGTGCCCAATGCTACATTAAATTGACAAAACATATATGGTAATAAGTATAAAGTTTAAATACCTTTCCTTTTACCTCTGTATTATTGAAGTATTTAAACACTAAACACACTTAAACTCACAAAGAACAATAACAATGCACCTATGAACTGGACAAGACAATTTAATAAATGATCAAATCAATCGGCATACACCATGAAATAAGGCATGTACAGAGAGTGTGAACAAATTGAAGCTGCTCCGGTGGATACAAATTGAAACCCTACTTACAACAACAGGGTAGGAATCTTTCTCCAAAAGCTGCCAGCCATGGGACCAAGTTGCGGGGGCATCTCCTCCCCTTGCGTGACCGCCAACGTTGGAACCGCTATGCTAGCATCACCTCCGTCAGTCGGTCAAACTCATGCTCTGCTGATGCGAACGTGTGTCAAGAGTTGAGCGCGCACACCCGGAAGTCCTCTCTCACAGTATGTGAGATACAGCACCCGGCACTCAGCACTCAGTAACCGGCAAATGGACTGAATCGCAGCACACACTTCTCACAATCTCCCAGGACCACCCTACGTGTTTCGTGACATAATCACTTCTTCAGGGGCATGTTGATTACGTCACAAAACATGTTAGAGGTGCTGACGGAGGAGACCGGAGTCTGCATGTGTCTCTACATGCCCAGCAGCTGATTTGAAAGCAGTTATTTTGGGAGAAGGGTTGAAGTGCGCCCGAAGTCCCTTCTTGCTTATACACCAGCGAGGAGAGTGTGAGTTTGTTTCCTTCCCCCTGTGTTGTTTGTCATCATGAGTAAATGTTAATACACTATACCCTCTGCATTTGTGTTCTTTTCTTCATATGAGGTTAACCAGGAGTCCACGCACCTGAGGAGTTCCACATATGGAGTGACAGAGCCCTTCTCAACTGAAACTGAACCTCGTCACTGCTGCACTGCAAGCCTAAACATAGGTTGGCCAGGTATATGTTAAACAACACTAGATGGCGTTCTAATACTCTAAAATGTGCAAGTGAATACTATATAATGTAAACAAGTGATAAGGTGCAAAGTGACAAGACCATAAAATCACGTGCAGTGCAAATAGGCACAAAAACACACTCAAACCCTTGGAAGGACTGTTTCAAGGTCCAAACGAACATAGGCAAAGAAGAACCAGGGGAGCGATAGTACCTTAAAAAAGAATAGAAACTACATAGTGCAATATTGTCTGAATAAAACACAAATAGTGGAAAGCTCCCAAGTGAACACTTACAATATGCTAAAAATAAATAAGCAGTATCAGACTAAGGTGGATGGTCACAGGCTGGAGCCGGTAGGAGGAGGTGCAATCTCAAAAGAGAGAGACACGGAGCAAAGGTAAAAGGTATACACAATTTATCCACAAACAATAAAAATTGGAGGCTTACAAGATCCCAATGGAATATCAGCATGGAAGGTACGGTGATCTCAGAATCACATCACGCCGCCGCTGCCGCTGCAAGTCTCCATTCTGCGTCTCTGCCAGGGGCCGATACATCACTTCCGGTGTTTCGGCCGGTTGAAGGTGACTTCACGGAATTCCCAGCAGTCTCTCTCCCTCTCAATCGTAGGGTCACGCTCTAAGCGTTTCGCTGTTCTTAGTGACGGCTTCATCAGGAATAGCAGTGAGCTGTTAGAAGGGTCCTTATATACCCACTAATCTACCAATAACCTCTCCTCCTATAGGTCAATCGGTGAAAAACATCCCTAACCAATGGGCAGATAGACTATTTGGCATAGAAATTACATATGTTCAAAAATGTATACATTTATATTAAAACAGATAAACCTCAAACTAAAAGATTCTCCATTACAATCATAAGGAAAGAATCATATACTCATAAAATATATACATAATAGATACAAAAATCCATATATCAAACAATAAAAATAAATTAATTAATAAACCACATAAATCGCATAATGATCCCTAATCTCATTGGCTCTTATAAAATAAAATATGAGGGGCGGCGATTGATGAATCTCGGAAATATGAGATAGAGAAAATTAGTAAAGAAACAACAACATAAGAACCATATTACATTATCACTCATATTTAAAGGCATATAGCAATATAATATGTAACCCTTCTTCCCCCCCCCCCCCAGACTCTACGGTGGTGTCTAGGGCACATGGGGGCTGATTACATGCGGTGTGGTGCGTACCTGTTAGGAACAGGAGGGCCTGAGCTTCCTGCGGTGTTGTGGGGGAGCCAGGACCGGGCTTCTGGGGTGATAGCCTCCATGATCTCTTAGTGGTGCAGCGCCTCCATCTTCTATACTCCCAGGGTAATGGGACAGGACCGGTATAGAAGAACCCCTCAGGTCCCAGGGTTATACTCTCCAAATCACACACAGTCTTTACGGGTGAAGAATAGTCTCTTTATTTGACAGAGCAACGATATCCCAACGATAAGGCTTCCAGCAGCCGCAATACAATCGCCAGGACGGGGTATACACCGCTCACCTCCGCCCAAAGGCTTCCTCCTCTCCTTCCCTCCAAGTCACTCTTCCGACAGGATGGTCTGACCTAGGGCTTCAATACCCCATGGCCCACCTCCAAGGTTAGCCTCGAGGTGGGTCTTGAATTCTCCCCCCATCACCCCTGGCAGTGGGGTGAGGGCATTGGTCCACCAGTCTATAATTGTATCAGCTCTACTTATAGACGCTGATCGTTTCAGTTTCTATTGCTCTCTTCCGGCATGCTGCGCCGGGGAGCCCGCAGCCTCCTGATACTCCTCGGACCGTTCCGCAGGATTCGGGGCTCACGGCATAATAATCAGCAACTCTACACTCTCGATATCACTGTTCACTCGAACTCTTCCTTAGCTACTCTCTCTTCCGAAGAACCATCAAAAGAGAGGAACACGGCAAAAAGACAAGAAACTCCACGCCACTCACCGGAGTTTGCTGCTAAATATAGAGCTAGCCCCTCCCCTCATGGTGTCAGCAGAACCTCCCCTCTTGCTCACGCCTGCAGCAGAGTCCAGGCCTGCGTCTACCACTCAGGTTTGGGCTATGAAGGGGGAAAACCCATGATGATTACATATTCGCACTAGCTCACTAATCTTATCCTCATTGTGATACCCTGCCCGACCGTACTTGGTCCGCAGGTACTCTTGAACTGCCTCCCTAAGCCAACTGTCTCGGTTATCTTCAACCTCTCTCATGATGGGCTCCGGCACGTAGGGATATTCATAACCATGCGACTGCCAGTATCTAGCGACTATGGCCCGGTCAGCTCCACTTAGCTTGGTAAGCGTGCGGTGTCCTGCCCTGCTTGGCAGTACCCAAAACAATGGCTCCTCGGAGGCTACTTCGTCATACAATATACTGGGGCCTTAAGGTACAATACGTTTCTGTTCTATCTCCCTCAACCGGTGATCTAACTCATCCCCCATCTCCTGCGGAGTGAAAGAACCAGCCACCCACCAATGGTCTACTACATCGTTCTTAATCAACAAGAACTGCGTACGGTCCATCCCCTCGTGGTATCCGGTGAACAAAGGCGCCCACCATTTATCACGGTGCTCGTACTCTGCGGCCTGACTAGTGCGTTCTACATCAGACTCTACCTGTGATGATACACCGGACGTACCCGCATCAGTAGATCGCGAACAATCTCTCCTTCCCTTGGCATTATAATACCTAGTGGGGTTCATTTTACCCACCACTGTACTAGTAGACCCAGTCTCTACTGGAGTGTGAGACTCTCGGTCCCTCCCTCTAGCTGCAGGAGAAAACGGCACAGGGTTAGGTACAGGTATAACACTTGAATACGGTATCTCCCCTTCAGACCCTTCCTCACTCAACTCCCAATCCCACAAGTCCTTGGAGTATTTGGGGTTTTTACATAATTTATCTCTGGTAGGCCCGGTGGCACCACTCGTGACGGGGCAGGGGCAGTGGCCGGGGCAGGGGGGCTAAGGGCCGGAGTTGGAGAAACATCAAGAACATTTTCCAGCAAACTGGTAACACTCCGCCCAATGAACTTTTTCTTAGCGGCACTCCCCCTCAGGCTTTGGGTCTCTCGGGAGGGGCCTCGACTCCGTGGAATAGCCAGGGCAATGGCGTCATCTATGCTTTGAGAGGAGAACACTCCTCCCGGGCTTTTCTTTCCCCCAGTGAAACGGGAACTGCGGTCGTCAGGATCGCTTGCAGAATCTCTATCCGCCCCGGGGTCACGCACCGGCGGTGCGCCGAGGACCGGCGGGGGCGGCAGGGACACCTCCGGTACACGGTCGAACAAGTAAGCCTCAAGCCTCTCTTTCTCGTGCACCGTGAGTGCGGTCTGGGCCTGGCGGGAGTAAGGGGGTGGTGGGGTCTCCTTACCACTCCTCGGCTTTTTGATGACATCGGGCTCCGCTAGGATCGTCTTGGTCTCCGTCTCCGTTGCACTGGGAGTCACCACAGTGGTGGGACTCGTACGGGCCTCCGGCCGCACCAGCATCGCCGTTGGATGGTCTCCGGACTTGTCTGTTCTCTTTTGATGCATTTGGGGTGGTTTGCCGGTAGGCGCATTGCCACCGATGTTACACCAACCTCCTCCGAAGAAATCACGATCGGTTCCTCCGCTGGGGAGTCACCTGGTTCTTCAGTGATACAACCAGTGGATATAGGTACAAAGTGTCCTCGCTTGTGTACCTCCACTGCGGTCGCGCTTGTCTGGGTGGCCAGCTCGCTTAGTCCAATAACTAGCTGAGCCTTGGTTCCTCCCGATATGATATAACGGGGACCCAGGGCAGTCTTTTCTTTGTCGTCCGCCACCTCTGTCAAAGTTCCTGGAGAGGCACCCCACGGCATGCCGAACAAATCCCGCGGCTCGGTTGGCCACAAGTAAAACGTACCACATTTAGCACATCAGGCCTTGGTACTGGGTACTGCGCCGGGTAGTCCGCAGTGCACACACAAGCACCGAACGTATTCATGCTCCGCTACTGCCACGACCAGTAGGCCTCCAGGTACTTGGTGAATGGAGGTACTTATCTCTAACATGGTTTGTTCAGAGTGAAGACAACTCAGTTTTCCAGCTCCTTGCTCCTTGAATGCCAGACAAAAGTGACGCTCCTTGCTCAGGTCTCCGGTCCCTCCCTTCGCGGGGGAGGACCTTCCTGATTGGCTCTTTGGGGGCCCCCTCCCTCTGGTGGAAACCAGAGGTGGGGTCTTTTCCTTGTCAGCATGACGTGGCCTCTCGGCTTTTGCGCCGCTCCGCTCCTCCTGCAAGGAATCTGGGTTTGGCGCCAGACTCTTGCAAATTTCCCGCCACAACTGTCTCACAGTTCTTTTGCAAATCTCTCGTGCTTGCTCCAGGCTTGGCGGGAACCGCCATTTTAGCTCGCCTCTCCGCGGAGCACATGTAGGGATGGCCGCCATCTTGGATACTCCCTCCAAATGTGCCTGTGCCCTACTCTCCATGTCTAACGGGTATCTCGTACCTAGACCATGTTTTCCCTCCAAAGGTGGACTCTGCATCTTCATACTGTATGTGACCCACTAAATTGAGGTGGCTGGTACCCCAGGCTCAACGGAACGCCTCTCCTCCTATGCACTGTACTCCCGATGTCTACGTGCAAGTGCTCTGTGGTGCGGGTGATAGCTAAGATACCTCTTGTCTAGGTACGGGCGTCTCCTGCTTTTGGCCACTCATAGCGGGCCCTGGGCCATGGTCCCAGGGCTGGTTAACAGGCTGACCCCCCCAGTTGCCTCACACTACCCGCCTCAAGGGACTTGATCAGCTCTAACTATCCACCCCTCCGTAACGCGGGCCCTGGGCCATGGTCCCCGGATTGGTTACCGCTATGACCCCCCCAGTTGCCTCACGCTACCTGCTTAAAACACCTGCCGGGAGAGTGCATCTTAGCCTGCCTGTTCCGCCTCGCTATAAGCCGGTCCTGTTCTGATAGATATCATGAGCAAAGGAACATAGGGCACAACGGGTTTAGCAAATCAAACTCATTTATTGAGCCAACACGACGTTTCGACCATAGTGGTCTTTATCAAGTGACAATGGCATAAGTACATTCCCTTGTAACAACATATAAATAGTGCCCCAAACCCCCACAATGCAACCTGTTCAATTAGTGCTGATGGAATTCATGTGCTGATTCAGTCCTTCTAGCCAATGTCCAGTCTGTATCTCTTGTTAGATAACCCCAACAGCTGTGAGCAATCCTCTGTATGTCGTGGAGTTTACATTCTCATAATTTCTGTGTATCCTGGCATCTATCTTGCTGACGTCATCAATCCGGGTCCTTAGCAGTTGGAACGCATACGTTTCAACTTCCCTCATGTGCGGTAGTTGTCCGCTCGATTCTCTTCACCCTTCTATAATTTTGGAACGCAAAAAGCGCAGACTACTTGTGAGTCATTGCGCACGCGTGAGCCAGTCTCCCTGCGGTCCTGCAGGCATAAGGGGGGTTAGTTGATCTTCCGTTTTCATCCTGCTGACGTCATCAGTCCGGGTCCTTAACAGTTGGAATGCATCCGGATGTCTCATCTGGTGCATTGCAAGTTCGCGGATGCGCTGTAGTTGTCCGATCAATCCTCTTCCCCTTCTGTGATTTTGGGACGCAAAAAGCGCAGACCAGTTGTAAGTCATTGCGCACGCGTAAGCCAGTCTCCCTGCGGTCCTGCAGGCATAAGGGGGGTAATTGATCTTCCGTTTTCATCCATTCACATCCATCTTTATCTGTCATGCAGTGGGGGAGGATATCTTCGTCATCAGAAGTCCACGATGTGAAAAGAAGGAAAAAAGGGGGGGGGTTCTTAATCAGCATAACACTTTTTGAGCAAGATGTATGATATACAATCTTACTGTGAAAAGTGATTAACAATAAATAAGCTAAAAAAGGTTGGTCTTTGTCAAGTCTTTTCAAAAACATAACCCACAAGGTGTATTCACATGACCATTTATTAATATAACTACAGCAGGCAATGGCAGCAACCTATGGAGAAAAAAGGGTTTTATCTCTCCTCAATGAAACAGCTCAATGACAAAAAATCATTCAGTCCATTGGGAAATACAGTGTCTAATGTGTGGATCCAGAAGGATTCCTGCTGTAATAGTAAAACATCCTTGTCCTGACCTGCCCTAGCTTTTTTAATATGTTCAATACCCATTAGTTTCAATGACGATATTGGGTGACTAAATTCGGAGCAATGTTTGATGAGAGCGGTATCCTCTGCACGATTACTGATTTTACTCTTATGTTCTATAAATCTGGTTTCTAGCATACGATTGCTCTTCCCAATATAACATAGTCCACAAGGACATTTAATCATGTAGATTATGTTTGTAGTTGTGCAGGTGATCCGCTCTTTAATACTGAAAAATCTGCCACTCCTTGGGTGGTAAAGATATCATCTCAGCAGCGTCTCCAAATGTAACCCTGCTTCACCCCCCCCCCCCACCAGACTCTACAGTGGTGTCTAGGGCACATGGGGGCTGATTACATGCGGTGTGGTGCGTACCTGTTAGGAACAGGAGGGCCTGAGCTTCCCGCAGTGTTGTGGGGGAGCCAGGACCGGGCTTCTGGGGTGATAGCCTCCATGATCTCTTAGTGGTGCAGCGCCTCCATCTTCTATACTCCCAGGGTAATGGGACAGGACCGGTATAGAAGAACCCCTCAGGTCCCAGGGTTATACTCTCCAAATCACACACAGTCTTTACGGGTGAAGAATAGTCTCTTTATTTGACAGAGCAATGATATCCCAACGATAAGGCTTCCAGCAGCCGCAATACAATCGCCAGGACGGGGTATACACCGCTCACCTCCGCCCAAAGGCTTCCTCCTCTCCTTCCCTCCAAGTCACTCTTCCGACAGGATGGTCTGAGCTAGGGCTTCAATACCCCGTGGCCCACCTCTGAGGTTAGCCTCGAGGTGGGTCTTGAATTCTCCCCCCATCACCCCTGGCAGTGGGGTGAGGGCATTGGTCCACCAGTCTATAATTGTATCAGCTCTACTTATAGACGCTGATCGTTTCAGTTCCTCTCGCTCTCTTCCGGCATGCTGCGCCGGGGAGCCCGCAGCCTCCTGATACTCCTCGGACCGTTCCACAGGATTCGGGGCTCACGGCATAATAATCAGCAACTCTAGACTCTCGATATCACTGTTCACTCGAACTCTTCCTAAGCTACTCTCTCTTCCGAAGAACCATCAAAAGAGAGGATTACGACAAAAAGAAAAAGAACCCCCGCCACTCACCGGAGTTGGCTGCTAAATATAGAGCTAGCCCCTCCCCTCATGGTGTCAGCAGAACCTCCCCTCTTGCTCACGGCTGCAGCAGAGTCCAGGCCTGAGTCTACCACTCAGGTTACGGCTATGAAGGGGGAAAACCCATGATGATTACTGGTGCCTGATCTTAACAGGGCTTATGACAGTAGAAGGAAGATAGGTATAGCCTGGGCTGTTTACAGGGGGCTACAAATACATATGCTAAACAGCCTTCTATCAACATACATATGAAATGTGCATCAGAGACACAGGTAATGTGTCAAGTATAGAACAGATGTCAGAGATGGATTTTCAATAAATGTAAAAGACAGATTTACAATAGGCAAACATTTCTAAAAATTAGAGAAAAGCGCCCAATTCGAAATCTACATTTAGGCCTTGAGGAACTAAAGTATTTAGAGAGAAAATCCAGAAACTCTCTCTTTTTTTAAGTGCGACATTTCTATCTCCACCCCTCCAATGGGGCAGCACATGTTCTAGCACTGTGAACCTCAGGCCCGATGTATCACCCTGATGTTTCTGAATAAAATGATTCAATAGTAAATGGGTAGTGATACCTCTTCTAACATTACCAATGTGTTCAAGAATACGTGTCCTTACAGGCCTGGTGGTTTGGCTTACATATTGTAGCTCACATGGGCATTGTATGAGGTATATAACGTAATCTGTCTTACATGTAATAAGTTGTTGTTTTTTAAATTTCTGTTTGGAAATGTTTGACATAAATCCAAATTTGTCATCGGTTCTATACTTACACACCATACATGTAGTACAAGCAAAAAAAACTTTTATTTGAGATAACCATCTATTTCCTTCTTTTATGGCTTTTGGTAAGGCGCTACAGTAGGTGCTAATTTATTCACTTGGGAGCTTTCCACTATTTGTGTTTTATTCAGACAATATTGCACTATGTAGTTTCTATTCTTTTTTAAGGTACCATCGCTCCCCTGGTTCTTCTTTGCCTATGTTCGTTTGGACCTTGAAACAGTCCTTCCAAGGGTTTGAGTGTGTTTTTGTGCCTATTTGCACTGCACGTGATTTTATGGTTTTGTCACTTTGCACCTTATCACTTGTTTACATTATATAGTATTCACTTTCACATTTTAGAGTATTAGATCACCATCTAGTGTTGTTTACCATAGTTTTTTGTTTCTTTTAGATAGGCTGCACTACTCTTGTATTATGGAAGATATAGAGATAGATAACAACTCCTCCACTATTTTTTCTAGAAGACACACAAGATCTAAATCTAGATACTGTCCCTATTGTTGGGGAGGCTAACATCTTAGAGGCCGAATTTGAAAAATTGGAGAAGTTGCTTATCAAAGATATAACATTTTTTGGGGATTACACATTTTTAGAAAAATATGTTTTAAATAGGAGAGTCCCAAAAGGCTTAAGATTAAAAAAATATCCATCTATAGATCTTGAGGATGAGACTTTTCTTGATAAGTAGTATTATCTTTTGGATAAATGTTCATATGATCTAATGGGTCTGGTTATTGATCAGCAAAAAAAACATGTGTTACAAATTGACATAGAGGTGAAAGAAATTGAAGAGAGGATTGGCAAATTGGACCAGACTGCACTCTTTTTGAGAAAGATACCAATTTGCAAAACAAATTGGATAAAATTAGGAAAGAGACTATTACAAAGAAAATAAAGAAATTCCTAATAGATGAGGAGGACTACAAAGAGGGTCCTCCCAGAAAGATTGAACCTATTGTTAAAAACGAAAATGAGAAAAAAAAACCCTAAAAAATCTTTTCCTAAAAAAGATAAGCCCAAAGAAGGGAAAAACCCCAGACAATATACACCTAAAAAATCTAGGAAAAGCCCTGAGAGGCATAATTGGAGGAAAAAACAGCATAAGTCTCCTCATAAACAGGGAAATAGACAGGCTAAAGCGCAGGTAAGCATAGAGTTAACTCCAAAAAGAATGAGTACAGGCTATGACTCAGAAGGGGAAACAAGTACCAGCAATAGAAGGGAACAGAGAGAAGCTCAAAGAGATAAAATGTTCCAGAAAGGTGGTTCCAAATTAGGAAACAAAAAGGATTTTTTAGGGGAGGGGGGATCTACTTCTTTTCAGTGAGCAAATCGATACGCTCCACTGGCAGAAAGGGAACCCTCCTCGGAAAAGAGAAAAAAGAGGAAGAAATTACAAAAACGGGGAAGAGGACAAAAAGAAATACCTCAAAAAAAGCAAAAGATAGGTAATTACATTTTTAATCTGAGTTCCAAAGTATTATCAGAGTCTGAAAAATCTCTCATCTCGAGAGGTCTGAAGTTTGCCCCCACTGGGGGTTCAAGCAGCTTTAGCCTCTTCATAGATTCTCAGAGATTTTTGAGGAAACTTACGATCAAAAGATTCTTTAGACAAAAAGAGGTGGAACTAAGAACTAATGAAAATTTTAAAATAGTTTCCCCTATAAAGATTACCAATCAACCTTCAGAGGGAAGACCAATTTTGGTGCATTCAGGGTTAAAATTGCCATCCACATTTTACCCGAAACATATGAAAGGGAAGAATTTGGATGTCTTTGCACAGCTAGTACAGAGAGATTTTGAAAAACTAGTTGTGTCAGAAAGTAAATTTGACAATAACCTGAATAAAAGTGAGAGAGAAGCACTCAAAACCCTCCAAGAAGATACCAGTGTGGTTATAAAACAGGCTGATAAAGGGGGGGGGGGGAGTTGCTATCATAAATTGAAGCGACTACATTATTGAGTCTAATAGGATTTTAGTCGATAATCATACGTATATATCTTTAAAAAAAGATCCAACATTAGATTTTCTGAACGAATTAAAAGTACTGCTAGATAGAGGAAAGGCGGATGAAGTAATAACTGTAAGTGAATATAATTTTCTCTACAGAGAACATCCTATCAGACCTATTTTCTATTATCTCCCTGAACTCCACAAGAGTCTTACAAACACCCCAGGGAGACCAATAATAGCAGGAATCGACTCCCTGATGTCTAATCTATCTGCAAACATAGATACTTACCTGCAAAAATATGTGAAGAAGCTTCCGTCATATCTTAAAGAAACGACGGATATCCTACATACCTTGGATAGTCAAGTGTGGGAAGAAGGGTGGTTATTAGCAACATGTTACACAACTGCATTATATACGTGCATCAGTCACAGAGATGGACATGAAGCTATAGATAGAGCACTGTTGAGAGATTTTGATATGCCCCATGAACAGGCTAACTTTATCCTGGATGGGATCAAGTTCATCCTTGAACATAATTACTTCATGTTTGAGGGAGCATATTATCTCCAGAAATGTGGTGCCGCCATGGGACCAAAGTTCGCACCCAGCTATGCAAATCTTTTCATGGGTGCATCGGAAGAAGACTATATTTGGTCCATTGCAGAGCTGGGTGTGGACTTGTGCCTGTGGCGAAGATACATAGATGATATATTTTTCATCTGGAGAGGAGATGAGGAGAGTCTGGTGAGATTCATCCATTATCTAAATGATAATCAACTTAATCTCAAGTTTACCTATGAGTACAGTCGAGAAAGGGTTAATTTCCTGGACTTAACAGTTCTCATTGAAAATGGATCAATCGGCACGCAGACTTTCTTCAAAGATGTTGATATTAATAATTACATATCGCCTTCAAGTTGCCATCACCCTAAATGGCTACAAAATGTGCCATATGGCCAAATAAGGAGGATTAGGAGGAACTGTTCTTATACTAACAGCTTTAAGAAACAGTCCATTTTTTTGCAGAATAGGTTTAAAGAAAAAAAGTATGATGATAAGATCATTCAAGATGCGATAGAGAAAGCAGGGGGTCTAGAAAGAAAAGACCTTTTGAATGATAGAATAAAAATAAAATCTAATAAGAATTTATTTTGATTTTTCTTTTCTCACAAGCTATAATAGACAGTCAGAGAAAATAGTCAAAATCATACGTAAACATTTGCATATTGTCAAGAATAACTCAGTATTGGGAGATATAGTTCCTGAACAGCCAATGGTAATCTTCAAAAAAGCTAATGCACTCAAAAATAAATTAGCACCTAGCGCCTTACCAAAAGCCATAAAAGAAGGAAATAGATGGTTATCTCAAATAAAAGTTTTTTTTGGTTGTACTACATGTATGGCGTGCAAGTTTAGAACCGATGACAAATTTGGATGTATGTCAAACATTTCCAAACAGAAATTTCAAATAAAACAACTTATTACATGTAAGACAGATTACGTTATATACCTCATACAATGCCCATGTGGGCTACAATATGTAGGCCAAACCACCAGGCCTGTAAGGACACGTATTCTTGAACACATTAGTAATGTTAGAAGAGGTATCACTACCCATTTACTATTGAATCATTTTATTCAGAAACATCAGGGTGATACATCGGGCTTGAGGTTCACAGTGCTAGAACATGTGCTGCCCCATTGGAGGGGTGGAGATAGAAATGTCGCACTTAAAAAAAGAGAGAAAACAATACAGACCGGCGCCTCAAATGTCCAAAAGGATAATAAGTCCAAAGATGTGCTGCAGTGTCCTGTACAGGTGATCCAGTTGTTAGACAGCAGGCTCCACAGCAGCAACCGTGGTATATAATGCAGGGAAGATAAAGGGAGAAATCATAGCGTGACACTGTATATATGAAACATGTAACACACACACACACAAGACATACACCACTGACAACACTGACAGAAAGGCTGACAATATAACAGAGATTTATTAGGACAATATACTAAAAATGGCAGTGAACTATGGAGCAGGTCTAGGATCCGGTGTGTAAAAACCGGAATCCTACTTACAACAATCCAGAGTTTTCAGGCAGTGATAGCAAGAGATGCAGTCCGGTATCAGCTGATCCTAGGCGCGTGGTGCTTCTATAATGGCCGCCGGCGCCTCCTCTGATAACTATCAGGCCGGGCGTCTCTGCAGGCCAACCCTCGTGAGATTTTCCGTCCGGAATGACGTCACTCGCTAGGTGAAGCTGTTCGCCGCTTGCCGCTTGCCACACGTCTCAACTGCCGTCTGGAACTAGGAATAAATGCAGGGGTCCGCTCCTTGTGGTGATCCCCTGAAGAAGTGTGCATGCGCACGAAACGCGTTGGGTGTTTTAGAGAATCATTTGGTTAGTGAACACCACAAGGAGCGGACCCCTGCATTTATTCCTAGTTCCAGACGGCAGTGGAGACGTGTGGCAAGCGGCAAGCGGCGAATAGCTCCACCTAGCGAGTGACGTCATTCCGGACGGAAAATCTCGCGAGGGTTGGCCTGCAGAGACGCCCGGCCTGAGAGTTATCAGAGGAGGCGCCGGCGGCCATTATAGAAGCACCACGCGCCTAGGATCAGCTGATACCGGACTGCATCTCTTGCTATCACTGCCTGAAAACTCTGGATTGTTGTAAGTAGGATTCCGGTTTTTACACACCGGATCCTAGACCTGCTCCATAGTTCACTGCCATTTTTAGTATATTGTCCTAATAAATCTCTGTTATATTTTCAGCCTTTCTGTCAGTGTTGTCAGTGGTGTATGTCTTGTGTGTGTGTGTGTTACATGTTTCATATATACAGTGTCACGCTATGATTTCTCCCTTTATCTTCCCTGCATTATATACCACGGTTGCTACTGTGGAGCCTGCTGTCTAACAACTGGATCACCTGTACTGGACACTGCAGCACATCTTTGGACTTATTTTCCTTTTGGACATTTGAGGCGCCGGTCTGTATTGTTTTCTCTGTGCTTTTCACTAACTGTGTTTGGGTTAGTTCTTTTCCTGGCAGCCGTTCTATATTTAGTTAACATACTACATTGTGGTTTTTATTGTGTAATATTTTATTTTGATCTAATTTGATATTTTTAGCGCTATTTACACCATTCTTTTTCTTTAGTCACTTAAAAAAAGAGAGAGTTTCTGGATTTTCTCTCTAAATACTTTAGTTCCTCAAGGCCTAAATGTAGATTTCGAATTGGGCGCTTTTCTCTAATTTTTGGAAATGTTTGCCTATTGTAAATCTGTCTTTTACATTTATTGAAAATCCATCTCTGACATCTGTTCTATACTTGACACATTACCTGTGTCTCTGATGCACATTTCATATGTATGTTGATAGAAGGCTATTTAGCATATGTATTATATTGCTATATCCTTTAAATATGAGTGTTGATGTTATATGGTTCTTATGTTGTTGTTTATTTACTAATTTTCTCTATCTCATATTTCCGAGATTCATCAATCGCCACCCCTCATATTTTATTTTATAAGAGCCAATGAGATTAGGGATCTTTATGCGATTTATGTGGCTTATTAATTAATTTATTTTTATTGTTTGATATATGGATTTTTGTATCTATTATGTATATTTTTTATGAGTATATGATTCTTTCCTTATGATTGTAAAGGAGAAACTTTTTAGTTTGAGGTTTATCTGTTTTAATATAAATGTATAAAGTTTTGAACATATGTAATTTCTATGCCAAATAGTCTATCTGCCCATTGGTTAGGGATGTTTTTCACCGATTGACCTATAGGAGGAGAGGTTATTGGTAGATTAGTGGGTATATAAGGACCCTTCTAACAGCTCACTGCTATTCCTGATGAAGCCGTCACTAAGAACGGCGAAACGCTTAGAGCGTGACCCTACGATTGAGAGGGAGAGAGACTGCTGGGAATTCCGTGAAGTCACCTTCAACCGGCCTAAACACCGGAAGTGATGTATCGGCTCCTGGCAGAGATACAGAACGGAGACTTGCAGTGGCAGCGGCGGCGTGATGTGATTCTGAGATCACCGTACCTTCCATGCTGATATTCCATTGGGATCTTGTAAGCCTCCAATTTTTATTGTTTGTGGATAAATTGTGTATACCTTTTACATTGGCTCCGTGTCTCTCTCTTATGAGATTGCACCTCCTCCTACCGGCTCCAGCCTGTGACCATCCACCTTAGTCTGATACTGCTTATTTATTTTTAGCATATTGTGAGTGTTCACTTGGGAGCTTTCCACTATTTGTGTTTTATTCAGACAATACTGCACTATGTAGTTTCTATTCTTTTTTAAAGTACCATCACTCCCCTAGTTCTTCTTTGCCTATGGCCAGGTATATGGTTGGTGACGTTCATTCACCCTGTCACATTCCTCCCCTGTTAGTGTGTGGCTGGGGCCACGCAAGGCTGAAGCCCGATCATCCACCCCTTCTCTAGAAAAGAAGTCAGCATTTGGATTTTCTTTTCCAGGCCTGTGCTGAATCTCAAATGAGAAGGGTTGGAGGGCCATATACCACCTGGTAAATCTAGCATTGGAGTCCTTCATACTATTTAACCACTTTAATGGAGCATGGTCCGTCACCAGAGTAAAAAGGACTCCTGCCAGGTAATGCCTCAAAGCCTCGATTGCCCACTTTACTGCGAGGCACTCCTTCTCAATAACTGAGTAGTTTTTCTCCCTCTGGAACAATTTCCTACTCAGAAAAAGGATCGGATGTTCCACTCCCTCAAACTGTTGTGACAAAACTGCCCCTAGCCCTATCTCTGATGCATCGGTTTGCACTACAAAAGGCCTCTTGTAGTCTCGGCTTCTAAGGAAGGGACCCTCTGACAAACACCTTTTTATGTCCTCAAAGCCTCTCTGACACTCCCTTGACCATACCACTTGTGTAGGGGCACACTTTTTTGTGAGGTCCGTTAATGGGGCTGCAACTTCCGAGTAATTGGGGATGAACTGCCGACAGTACCCTGCTAAACCCAGCAGAGCGTACCTGCGTTTTTGTTTGGGGGGTCGGAACTTCTCTCAGGGCAACTACCTTGTCGACTAGTGGCCTTACTTTCCCACCTCCCACTGCATACCCTAAGTATTTGGTTTCCGCCTTACCCAAGGCACATTTCTTAGGGTTGGCTGTGAGCCCTGCCTCTCTTAGAGATTTGAGGACCGCTTTCAGCCTATTTAGATGGGCCTGCCAGTGTTTACAATAAATGACAATGTCATCTAGGTAGGCTGCGGCATAAGCCTTATGGGGTCTCAGCACTTTATCCATGAGTCTCTGAAATGTGGGTGGGGCTCCATGCAGTCCAAATGGCATTGTCACAAACTGGTAAAAACCCATGGGAGTGGCAAATGCTGTTTTGCACTTGGACTTTTCCTCTAAAGGTATTTGCCAGTATCCTTTTGTTAAGTCCAGCGTGGATATTGTGACAAACGCCCCTCTTTTGTAGTGCTGACGTCTGTCTGGGTTCTTCCCTACACAGTCTTCTAGGGTTAATTATACAACAAACAGGATCATGCAAAGTATTATGCTGCTTAACTCAGGCTTCTGCCTGCTTTATTTTCATCCAAGTAAGGTACTGCAGCTTTAACATGTGAAGGTTAGAGGTACTCAGATACTTTCATTCAGCAGTTCACATATTTCAGTGTTACAATATTTCCCACACTGTTATTTCAAGAAATAAAACCAAAATCATATAAGCAAAAACCTATCCCTTTCAGGGATCTAACTACACATCAGAATCAGTCTCTCTAACAGCTGCTGGCCAACTAAACTGGTTCCCCAGCTTAAAACAATGCTCTCTCATTTAGGGTCACAAGATACAGCACAGTCTTTTAGCAACAGCAGTAATCATTTGTTTTGTCTTATCTGTTTGTGATGTCCAGGCAAATCCTCTGGTACTGTGATACGTGGAGGGGCCGTCAACCCCGACACTGGAAACAGGGGAGCAGCGATACCCCCAGCCTCCAGGCTCTAAGGAGAGAGAGTGAAATGCAAAACCTCTCTGCTCTAAATACCTGTGCATGTGATTAGAAGAGCAGGTGAGGGAGAACTAGAGCCATTGTAATCTGTGGTCTGGATTTTCCCATCCAGCTGCCTGAGTTAATGGGAAGCTGTGGAATGGATCATTTTTAACTATTCCTGCACTTTCTGCTCTAAAATGGGGCAGAAAGCTGCCTAACATCTTTGGACTATGTCACATATCCCCCTCCCCAGCTCACACCTACTGGGGTGAGCGGCCATGGCCCTCACTGGGGTGAGCGTCCTACCTGAAATACTTGAGCTAACTCCTCAGTACAACATTAAGTATTCACATGATACGAATATGAACTTTTTCCATGGCAATTATGGACAATAGGTTTCGTCATAAGAGACTATACTTGGCAAACATATTTTGTTGCTCTCTGTTAGGGAACTATTTTGAAAAATAAGTGTCTAGCACACATTCTTACAACCCAGGATATGCTAAATATATTCACAAAACCAAACAATTTCTATTATCTCCCTGGGTTTTTCTACTGTAGAATATGAACCTCATTATATATTTACCAACCGAAAGGGCCATCAACCCTGTATATTAATTTGTAGTTTAGCTACATTTTCAACACAGAGAACCAATATAACACTGTAACATTGACAAAATGCTTATTCTAGAGGCCTAATATACCTTAACTACAATAGCTTATTTGCATAGTTAAGTGTCCGTGACATAGTCCACACGTGTAATAACAAAAAAATATCGGTCAATTCCCCAAACACATTTTTTTTTTTTTCTTTGACTTCCAGTCCATTACATTTCCTGACTTTATTTCATAGGCCGCTGCAAACTGCAAATGACTGGACTGTTTCTTTAGCTTCTGACGGAACTCTGGGACCGGATAGTCTTTGTCTTTATATTGTGGCCCAGAGTGGCGAGATCCGGAAAAATTCAAGGCCAGCGTTGACCTTCGTCGCTTTTGATTTGCGACCTTTGAACCTTTATGGTACTTAGAAGATGAAGCACTGATTACCTGGAGCACCTTCACCTTGATGGGGCTCTCACTAACTCCGGCTGTACCCTGTGGTATTTTATCTTTGCAGCCGGCAGGCATGTAGTCTTGGACCTCTCTTTCCTGAGGTCTACATTTATTCAGGCGGAAGTACCGCTGGATAACCAGTGACGCATTTCTCAGGGTTTGATAGCGAATCCTGTTCTGTGTCATCCTAGTCAGAGACTGGATTTTTATAGTTGCTCCTTTCATAATGAGGAACCTGTTTCGTACCATGCGGGCACGGTAGAATGATTGAAGAACACAGGCTGCTTTATTCCGGTGATTGAACCGACGAATTTTCATCCCTCTGTAGGCAGCCTGTAGGATGATAGTTGCGGCGCGTTTACGCCGATAATTTTCTCTTTCCCTTCTTCCTTGGACAAGAGCTTTGCAGTGCTTCTGAATTATTCTAATGCTTTTCTCCTTTTTCAAAATGTTAAGTTCCTCCACGAGAGAATTCTGTTTCGTGCATACATGTTGCAATTCTGTTCTCAGAGCGTCCATTTCTTCCTGGTGCTGGCTCTGAGTGTGCATCAGTGCTTCCTGCACTTCTAATTTTTCCTGAGTCAACTGTTTCTTTACTTTTTCTGCTTGGTCAGTCAAATCTGAATTTTCCAATTTCAGAGTCTCATTTTCTTGCTTTACAGTCTCTAACTCACTTAGGGCAATCTCATGGGTTTGCTTCAACATTCCCAGCTCTGTGTTCAGACCGTGGCCCTCCAGGCGTAAGTGTTGCACCTCTGTGCTGAGCGCATGAACCTCTTGTAGAGCCTTCCCGTATTTCTGTTTTAGGATAGCAATCAATTTGTCAGACTTAATCTGTTTTTCATCCATGGTGGCAATTACGGTGTTGGCCTTTTCCAGATTAGTCGTCACCTCTTCCAGCTCACTCCGTAAGAGAGACTCTGTTTTCTTCAAAGCCTCGTGCTCTTGTAAAGCTGGAAGTATACACCTCTGTAACTCGGCGTTCGCTTCTTGCACCTTCTTCCAACATTCTCGCTCCTTCACCAAATCCTGCCACAGGACTTCATAATCATGGCGGGCAGCTTGGAGTGCAGAAACCAAAGCCTCTTTATCCTGGTTCAAGGATTCAGCTTCCCTTTGCTCCTCCTTTTCCTTTGCCACTGTTCCCGTGACAATTCTGCCGGTCACTCCGGTCTGCAGCACATCTTGGCGCCTTTCTGACGCATGTCCTGACAGCGCAGGTTCAAGTGGCTCGGTCACTTCCCCTGTGACTTGAGGAACAGTTTTCTTTTTCTTCTTTCTTTTTGCTTTATTAGCTCCAGAGATATCAGTGGTACTGGGCACACGCTCACTGGTATCAGCTTCCACATCTTGCTTGCACTCATAGGGCGTTGCTTGTTTTTTCAGCTGTTTGTCTTTGAAAATTTTGGGGCACACATCTTCCATGTGACCTACTTTATGACAGGCCCAGCATACTAAATTCATCTGTGGGTACGGCTCTCCTCCAGGGGCCACATACGAGTCGCCATCATCATCATCATCATCATCATCATCATCGTATGGCCTGAAGGGACACTGTTTTTCATGATTATGTACATTACAAAACAAACATTTCACGTCGGCCATTTTAGAAACCCGGCAGGGACAATCTGCTAGCTGCAATTTCACTCACTTCAGCAACTTGCATACAGCACTTGCTAGCTGCAAATTCACTCACTTCAGCAAAAGGCATTAGCTTTACAAACAGCACTGGCTAGATGCAAAAAAAATTTTTTTTTCTCTTCAGCAAAACATTTTGGTTTTCTGTTTGGGTTCAAGGTGCTATTGCATCCACACTTCGCACATTCTCTGTGTATGCTAGAAGCACAACTGATATACACAGTGGGACAGACTTCACTTATAGCCTCTGTACTTTAGTTCAGCTGGGCGGCCATTTTAAACCCCCGCATTTATTTGCAAACCCACAGACTTTTTAGTGTCGACCCGCATTCTCCACCATATGTGACAAACGCCCCTCTTTTGTAGTGCTGACGTCTGTCTGGGTTCTTCCCGACACAGTCTTCTAGGGTTAATTATACAACAAACAGGATCATGCAAAGTATTATGCTGCTTAACTCAGGCTTCTGCCTGCTTTATTTTCATCCAAGTAAGGTACTGCAGCTTTAACATGTGAAGGTTAGAGGTACTCAGATACTTTCATTCAGCAGTTCACATATTTCAGTGTTACAATATTTCCCACACTGTTATTTCAAGAAATAAAACCAAAATCATATAAGCAAAAACCTATCCCTTTCAGGGATCTAACTACACATCAGAATCAGTCTCTCTAACAGCTGCTGGCCAACTAAACTGGTTCCCCAGCTTAAAACAATGCTCTCTCATTTAGGGTCACAAGATACAGCACAGTCTTTTAGCAACAGCAGTAATCATTTGTTTTGTCTTATCTGTTTGTGGTGTCCAGGCAAATCCTCTGGTACTGTGATACGTGGAGGGGCCGTCAACCCCGACACTGGAAACAGGGGAGCAGCGATACCCCCAGCCTCCAGGCTCTAAGGAGAGAGAGTGAAATGCAAAACCTCTCTGCTCTAAATACCTGTGCATGTGATTAGAAGAGCAGGTGAGGGAGAACTAGAGCCATTGTAATCTGTGGTCTGGATTTTCCCATCCAGCTGCCTGAGTTAATGGGAAGCTGTGGAATGGATCATTTTTAACTATTCCTGCACTTTCTGCTCTAAAATGGGGCAGAAAGCTGCCTAACATCTTTGGACTATGTCACAATATATATTCCGCGTTACCAAGGGCGTCAATTAACATGTCCACCCTCAGCATCGGATATGCGTCAAACTTGGATACCGCATTGACCTTTCGGAGGTCCACACAAAATCTTACCTTCCCATCAGGTTTAGGGTCCATAACTAGTGGACTACACCACTCACTGCATGATTCCTCAATCACTCCTAAGTGTAACATTTCTTGTACAGTGGCGGCCACCTTTAATCTAAAGCGGCTACCTCCGCGGGTATTTTTAACCCGCGGACGGCGCGCGGCTATTTTCGGCCATTTTCGGCCGGTTTTCCCGCGCCTCGGGCGCTTTCAATGATAAGTGCCATTTGCGCTTATCTATTGAAGCGGCCGCCGCGCGGGAAACTCTGATTCAAATCGGAGAAAAGCCCCACGGTTGGCCCGCATTTAACCCGGCAAGCTTTAGAATAAAGCAGGCTGGGACAGTACCTCCTTCTCTACCAGGGCCCTACGACTTTCAGGCAACCTATAAGGACGGGAACGTACTTTTACCACAGGTGCTGTATCGATCACGTAAAATTAAATTAGTTTGCCCTGGTAAATCAGAAAAACATCATGGAATTGTGTAATTATATCTAACAAGTCCCCTTTTTGTTCAGAGGACAACTGTCTACCCATTGGGATTTTATCGTCACTCACGATGTTCTACCGTGGGGGCTGAGGACTCAAGTCCATTTCCTCCTCCACCGGGTGGATGAATAGAAACCGCTGCATCTTCCAGGGTTTCAGCAAGTTCACATGGTAATTTGTTTACCCTTCCTGTACCCTGGTTGAGCGATCTAGTAATCCACATCACCCGTGCGGCGGAGTACTTCGAATGGGCCCTGTCATTTGGCTAGGAGTTTGCTCTCACATCTGGGTAACAACAACATCACCTGATCCCCTGAGTGAAACACTCTCATACGAGCATTTTGATTATAATGTCTCTCCTGACTGTCCTGGGCTGATCTAAGATTTTCCCTAGCAAAATGCCAGACCACATCTAGGCGCTTCCTAAGGTCCAATACATATTGCAGGGTATTCTTAGAAGGGGACCGGTTTTCCTCCCAGGACTCCTTTAGGAGGTCTAGGATACCCCGGGGTTGACGGCCATACAGCTGTTCAAATGGAGAGAATCCCGTGGAGCCCTGGGGAATTTCCCGCACTGCAAACAGCAGAAAAGGGAGAAGTTCATCCCAGGATCTCTTCTCTGAATCTCCAAATTTTAGCAGTAATCTCTTCAGTATTTCAGTCCTGTCTCCTGACCAGCTACAGTAGCTTGCATGTGTGTACAGCCTGGGGTTTTTAAAACACTTTGATTATGCAGCCGGGGTCAGACTAATTAAGCAACCCTTCTCAACTGAAACGTAACCACGTCACTGCTGCACTGCAAACATAGGTTTGCCAGGTATATGGCTGGTGACATAGTTACATAGTTACATAGTTACATAGTAGATGAGGTTGAAAAAAGACGTAGGTCCATGAAGTTCAACCAATGCTAAATTTAGACAACAGATACTTTATCCTATATCTATACTTACTTATTGATCCAGATGAAGGCAAACAAAAAACACCATTAAGGGGAAAAATTAATTCCTTCCTGACTCCAAGAATTGGCAATCGGATTAATTCCTGGATCAACATCCTTCCCATGTATACTTATTTGGTATATCCCTGTATACCTTTCCCATCTAAAAAGATGTCCAAACTTTTTTTGAACAAATCTATTGTATCTGCCATCACAGTCTCCATGGGTAATGAATACCACATTTTAACTGCCCTTACTGTAAAGAACCCTTTCCTTTGTTGCTGGTGAAATTTCCTTTCCTCCAACCTTAAGGGATGGCCCCGAGTCCTTAGTACTGCCCGTGGGATGAATAGTTCTTTTGAAAGCTCCTTGTATTGTCCCTGAATATATTTGTATATAGTTATCATATCCCCTCTTAGACACCTCTTTTCTAATGTAAATAAATCTAATTTAGCTAGCCTCTCCTCATAAGTTAGAATGTCCATCCACTGTATTAATTTGGTGGCTCTTCTCTGCACTCTCTCTAGTTCCATAATGTCTTTTCTTAGGATTGGTGCCCAAAATTGTACTCCATATTCAAGGTGTGGTCTTAATAATGCTTTGTAAAGGGGCATAATTATGTTTACTTCCCTTCCATCCATTGCCCGTTTGATGCAAGATAAGATCTTGTTTGCCTTTGCAGCTACTACATGACATTGGGCACTATTGCTAAGCCTGCTGTCTACAAGCACTCCTAAATCCTTCTCCATCAAGGATTCCCCCAATATATCTCCATTTAATTGTAAGTCGCCTTTTTATTCTTGCATCCCAAATGCATAACCTTACATTTATCTGTATTAAACCTCATCTGCCATTTACCTGCCCACGTTTCCAGTCTCTCCAAGTCCTTCTGAAGAGAAATTACATCCTGCTCTGATTCTATTACCTTACACAATTTAGTATCATCAGCAAAGATGGAGACTTTGCTCTCGATCCCATCCTCAAGGTCATTAATAAACAAGTTAAAAAGCAGGGGTCCGAGTACCGATCCCTGAGGTACTCCACTCACGACTTTAGCCCAACTGAAAAAGTTCCATTTATGACAACCCTCTGTTGTCTGTCCTTTAACCAGTTTTCAATCCAGGTGCATATATTATTACTGAGTCCAATTTTCTTTATTTTGTACACCAACCTCTTTTGTGAAACCGTATCAAAAGCCTTTGCAAAATCTAAGTAGACCACATCAACTGCATTACCCTGATCTAAATTCCTACTTACCTCCTCAAAGAAACAAATAAGGTTAGTTTGGCAAGATCTATCCTTCATAAATCCATGCTGACTATTACTAATAATTTTGTTTTCCATTAGGTATTCCTGAATATTATCCCGTATTAAACCTTCAAGTAGTTTCCCTACTATTGAAGTCAGGCTTACAGGTCTGTAATTTCCCGGTTGTGATCTAGCTCCCTTTTTAAATATAGGCACCACATCTGCTTTACGCCAATCTTGTGGTACTGAGCCTGTGGAAATGGAGTCCTTGAATATTAAATATAATGATTTTGCTATTACTGAGCATAACTCCTTGAGAACTCTTGGATGTATGCCATCGGGGCCAGGTGCCTTATTTACTTTAATTTTTTCAAGTCGCTTATGAACTTCTTCCTCAGTTAACCAATTGTTCATTAATATGGAGGTTGTGGCTTCCTCCTGCGGCACTACTATTGAACTTGATTCTTCCCTGGTAAACACAGAGGCAAAAAAATTGTTTAATACCTCAGCTTTTTCCTTATCTCCAATAATCTGCCTACCCATTTCATACTGAAAGGGTCCTATATTTTCTTTTCTTATTTTTTTTTTTGTTATTAAGGTACTTAAAGAACTTTTTAGGGTTGACCATACTTTCTAATGCAATCCTTTTTTCATTATCCATTTTTGCTAATTGCCCTTTTGCAATTTTTGTTACATTCCTTATAATTCTGATACGATGTCTCTGTCCCTTCTGACTTAAAGAATCTAAACGCCTTCCTCTTCTTGTCCATTTCCTCCCCTACCTGTTTATTTAGCCACATTGGTTTTGACTTTTTTCTTTTATACTTATTTCCCAAAGGTATACACTGATAAGTGTGCTTTTCTAACAATCTTTTAAAGACTGCCCATTTATCTTGTACATTTTTCCCTGCAAAAACATCATCCAATTCCATTGTGTTACTACTAGATTATTAAAATCTGCCTTTCTAAAGTTTAAGGTCTTTGTTGAACCCAAGTAATCTGTTTTTTTGATCATTTATTTCAAATGAGACCATGTTGTGATCACTGTTACCCAAATGTTCCAGGACTTGAATATTTGTTATTACTTCTACATTGTTTGATATGACCAAATCCAGAACTGCCCCTCTCCTGGTTGGTTCCTCAATAATTTGGGTCATATAATTGTCTTTAAGCACCCCCAAAAACCTGTTTCCTTTTGTTGTAACGCTAATCTCATTGCCCCAGTCTATGTCTGGATAATTAAAATCCCCCATTATGCAAACATGACCCAGTTTTGATGCCTTCTCCATTTGCAAAAGTATTTTAGCTTCCTCAATCTCACAGATATTTGGTGGTTTATAGCATATTCCCACAAACATTTTCTTTATACTTTTATCTCCACTGCTAATTTCTATCCACAAAGTCTCTACATTTTCATCATTCCCTTCATAGACATCATCCCTTATACTAGGTTTTAGATCCGGTTTAACATACAAACATACTCCACCTCCCCTTCTATTTGTTCGATCCTTCCGAAAAAGAGAATAACCCTCCAAATTAACTGTCCAGTTATGAGTTTCATCCCACCATGCTTCAGTAATGCCTATGATATCATACTGCTCCCTTGCAGCTATTTATTCAAGCTCCCCCATTTTATCTGTCAGGCTTCTTGCATTAGCAAGCATGCATTTAAGTTTTTTTTCAGCCTGTTCTATTATCTTATCTGCTCCTTCCTTTCTGCGCCCACTTGGTTTAGTCTTTAGAAGTTTTCTAGTATTATCTGTATTTCTTTTCACGTTTCATCTGTGACGTTCATTCAACCTGTCACATTGACATTAAAAAGATATTTCCATAAACAGAATTTGGGGTCTCCTCAAGAAATCAGAGAGAGAGAGACAGTGGTGGAGGAGGATAAGTTTATACATTCTAAACTTAAGCCTAGATCCACCTTCTTTCCCTACCACTGTAAAGGAAAATTTGTGGACGCATTTCACCAGATGGTGGTCAACGATTTTGAGAAAATGTTTGAGAAGCAAAATAAAAAAGAGAAAATAATATTGAATCTAATGGTAAAAGAAAAACTGGCATTTAAAGGATTATGATCTAATAAAGAAATTGTTATAAAACAGGCCTATAAAGGTGGGGGTATTGTAATTATGAGTATTAATTACTATTTACAAGAATCACAGAGGATTTGGGGGGATATTAATACTTACCAAGTCCTCAGAAATTACTGCACATTTGCATATAAGAAGAAACTAGAGATTATTATCCTTTTAGAAGGGAAAGAACTGGGTATTTAAATTAATTTTTTAATGAATTTTGAATTTAATTATCTTTTTAATAGATTTCCTAAGTTACCGATATTTTATATTATTCCTAATATTCATTAATGTTTAAAGAACCTTCCAGGGAGACCTATTATTTCAGGAATTGATTCTCTTTCCCATATCGGAATACATAGATCTATATTTACAGAAGTATGTGGTCAAACTGCCTTCCAATATCCGGGACATCATGCAAGTAATTAATTCACTTGATCAGATGGAATGGCAGAATGACTACTATTTTGTAACCTGTGATGTTACTGCTCTATACACATGCATTAACTATATGCAAGGTATATATGCAGTAAGAGAATTTCTCCAACGTGACAATGAGATGGCAACAGAACAAGTGGATTTCATTATTAAGGGTATCGAGTACATCTTGACCAATAATTATTTTTGATTTAATGACCGCTATTATTTACAAATCTGTGGTATGGCCATGGGGTCCAGATTCTCCCTGAGCTATGCCAACCTATTCATGGGCCTATGGGAAGAGAGGCATGTGTGGGTTGGCACTGTGCTCGGTGCGTGTCTGGTTCTCTGGTACAGATTTATTGATGACATTATTTTTGTCTGGAAAGGGGAGAAGTCAGCAGCTTTGGAGTTTGTTGAACGGTTGAATGATAATCAGATATTCTCAGGTTTACTCATAACGTCAGTAAACAAGAGATTCCATTTTTAGATCCTGATCTTTTTATACATGAAGGAAGAGTAAACTGTAAAACCCATTTTAAGTCTGTAGACTGAAACACGTACATCAATAAGAATAGTTGCCAACTAAATAAATGGTTGAATAATACCCCTAAGGGACAAATAAGTAGGATCAGGAGGAATTGTACCTCCGATCAAACTTATCAAGAGCAAGCAACCATTTTAAAGGAGAGATTCTTGGAAAAAGATTATAAATCTAAAACATTAGACAAAGTTATTCAGGAGGTAACTAAAATAATTATTTAAAACCAGAGACATAACATAAAACACAGACAAAGCTCAGTGCACATCCAGTAAAACTTATACACGGTACAGTGCCTAAATATACATGTATAGATAACTAATAAATAAAATGATCTTTTAGTTTAACATTTTGGCCAAATTGTTGTAAGCCCCTGAGCCAACTGCACGGCAGACCACATTTCAAGGGCCCCTAACACTAATATAGATTCTTAATAACCTGTGCATTGCCAGGAAGAATGATTTATAATAAATCTGTCGAAATTAGTTGCGAAGTTCTAAGTCTGATTGAAGCTTTTACTAACCTGTATATTACCAGGAAAAGCACCCTGTAATAGATTTGTCACAATCACACTGTAAGCAAGCAAGTTCCCCTGAGAGTGGGAGATGCCATGGAGTGAGCTTTAAACCATTTAAATGTGGGAGGGAGTGAGCTTCAATTAGGTAGGAGGTTGCCACCCTCCAATCAGCTAAGACTAGCTGAACAAGAATTATAAAACATACAGAACATCTACAAGCTCATATTGAACCCCCAAAATAACCACAACATGGTTTTAAATATATATATTGCCATGCTCAGTAGCACTCCTCTGTGAAACTTATATGCTTATATATATGTTGTGGTTATTTTGGGGGTTCAATATGAGCTTGTAGGTGTTCTGTATGTTTTATAATTCTTGTTCCGGTTTTTGGCACGAAACGGCCCACAGGTAAGAGGTTATTTAATGGATGTTAGTACATTGTGTTTTATCCTTGAAAAAGAACGCTGTGACGTTCGAAACGCATTGGATGGGTCTCTTGTCACATTAAAGTGCCCTTTTAATCATTTTTTTCATTTTGGGTCCTTCCTGTTCCGTTTTTGCTGGTGCGCTTTTTGGTCTCCTTTTTCCTGTTACCCATGTTATTTAGATAGCTCATGGTTGCCTGGATACCGCCTAGTAACAAAGTTAGCCTGAGAGAGATACTCAGCTGTGCCAATCAGAAAATATATCAATAAAAACATGGGGGAAATTTTTTTTTTATACAAATGGGAAAAGTATACTATATTAGATTCACTTGTTATGCATATATAAACTTTCACAAAAAACTAATCGAAACCGTTTCAAAATTTTTTTTCATGGAAATTGGGTGAAAATCCCTAACTTCATGCTGTAGAAAACACAGGAATACTGTATGAGACATGTGCAGCGGTACAACTAGAGAGACATATTTGGGGACAATAAACCATGGCTTTTATTCAGCCCATAGCTTTAAGCAATACAGTTTAAGGAAGCCCACAATTTAACAAAACATTCTATCCCTTTGTACGAGCTAACTCGCTTTCCCAGTCCCTATCTGCAGGGCTGGGAGGATAGGCCTCTTGCCAACCTATGACCCCAAAGTCCAAAAATGTACCTGTAAGCAGGGGGCTCTTTATATCAGTCTCTAGGTTGTGTCTATTGGGGGGGGTGGGGCATCCTTTGGCGGATACCAGCGTCTGCTGTGACCTGGATGATGAGGGTCTTGTTTCTGGGTATCTTGCTTGCAGCACAGTCCTTCTGTGCTCATGAAAACGGTTCCTATGAGTCTCTTGCTTGGCAACAGTCCCTCTGTGCTCAAGAGATCTCCCCTGCAGTTCAAGCAGGAGACGTTTCTACCTGAGGAGCCAGCTGGAGATTGGTTAATTGTCTGTAGCTGCAATTAACCAGCTCCCTGCTGGATTCCTCAGACCAATGCAGGCTTTCTCTTGAAGTCCTTATGACAGGGGTTCTATCCTGTCACAAATGCCCCAAAAGAATACTTGCTAGATGACGTATCTGTAACGTACGTGCTTGCCACAAACTGGTACCGGACCGCGGGGCTGAGGTGGGGATGTATAAGCACTGACCTTCGGCGACGGAGTCAGGTCCGGAGTGCGGATTCCATGGTCAGACATAGCCAGGTCAGGATTGGAGAAAGCAGGGTTAACGTTATCCAGGCAAGGGTCAAGGCAGGTGGCACAGGAGCGGTGGTCGAGGAAACAAGCCGAGGTCATCAACAGGAAATCTGGGGTGAAGGTATTCCAGCCTAGGAGGCTAGAACCTTCAGAGAAGCCACTGCAGCTGAGAAGCTTCAGCACATCAGGAAAAAGCCAGGAGTCAAAGGAACCAGAAGCTTCGGTACAGGGAGTACACTTGGAGGAAGCAGGAACTAGAGGTGCAGACACGCCACAGGAAACACTGGGGAAACCAGCGTGGCGAAGTCTGTCAGGAAAAAGGAAGCAGCGCCGAGGCTACTATGCAAGAAGCCCTTGGGCAGCAGGGGACTAAGAGCAGGATACAAGGCACCAGAAGGCCTAGCAGGCCAAACAGAGAGTCTGTTACTTGCAACATGGATTGCAAAGTCTATGTCCAGAAACTTCCTGAGGGCGGGGCAGGAACTAAATAGCACAGGAGGCCAATCAGGCCAGAGCTGCACCGGAGGCAGTAAGAGGCAGCAAGAGGCAGGTGATTGCAGAAGCAGGGAATAGTTTGTCTGGAACCTGCAAAGCTCCGGATGGATGGGCTCCAGCCAAACCCAGGGGTGGATTCCTGACAGTATCTAAGTGTGTGTCAGACTAGTATGTGCCATCCATCCTCCTAAGTAAAACAATAGGAAAAAAAAACCAGACCACAGCACTAGTATGCAGTGGAATAAGAAATTCAGCGCTCGTGCTGCAGATGTAAAGTTTGCTGGAAGCGCTAATCCCCTTGCAGCTTGTATGTGGAGCATCTCCTCAACTGACTCCTTGTGATGACAAGAAAAAAATGCACACAATGCGCACCAGGGATTAAAATAGGGTAGAAAATATTTATTAATACAAAGGATAACTGAGGGGATCCAACCCCATCTCAGTACACATGCACACTAGATCCGGGTAAATATAGCAAAAATACCCACACACAAAATAGGATGTATCTACTTAGACCAGATCTAAACACAACATTACAAAAAATAAAAATGAATAAATAAAAAGACATGAATGTTCAAAATAAAGGATACATGGACCCAGATATATGCTAATAATAAAGCTGAACAACTGCCTGAGTCTGAAAGGGGGAGACGGAAACTTACACTGAAGTTATCCTTTGTATTAATAAATATTTTGTACCCTATTTTAATCCCTGGTGCGCATTGTGTGCATTTTTTTCTTCACAGCACTAGTATATTCAACTGTAGCAAAACAACCTCACATGTACTCAGTCAGGTGGGCAGCAGGAAACACACAGAAGCTTGTGTTACTGTGTTTCCTGCTGCCTTCCGGATAAAATAAATGTGAGTTGTTTTGCAACTTTTGAATACACTAGGACTGTGGTCTGTTTTGTTTTCTATTGAACATATAAACTTAAAGAGGCAGTCACAGCACCTTAATTTTTTTTTAAAGTATTTTTGTTTTAACATGTACAGCCTTTGTTTACCTTTAGTGAAAACTAATTACCTAAGCTGCCAATTAATTCGTTCTCCCATGATCGATTCACAAAATCCTGCTCCTCAGGGGTTCACTAAATGGCTGCCTTTCAGTTTCAATCAGTCATTCAGTTAGAGTAACTCATCAGCTACAATGTATTCTTATATTACTAAGGAAACCTTATCTATTGTTACAGTTTGCAGATCAAACTGCTGGGAACACTGGCAACAAATTATCACAAATAGGAAAGTGTTACAAAGATCTTGCACTGCTGGGGAAGTGGGCCAAATCTGCTATAGAAATCAAAGGATTCTCAGCATATTACAACTCATTAAAAATGGCATTGAGAGTTGAATAATTTATTTTTCAAAATGGTGGTAAGTGTTATTTTATACCACAGAACTGATTTATTTAAAAAAAACACACGTAGGATAATGCTTGGATTGCTCCTTTTAATATAAAGAAAAATATATAAAAAATAAAATAGTGTTAGTATAAAAAAAACAAACAAAACAACAACTCATGCACATAAACCAAAGAATGACTAGGCACAATACACTGCCTCGCCTGAAACTACCTAGCTAATGAACTAAACGCGGATACAGGTGTAGATTCAGCACGACACCACTGGCTCACTCCACGAGAAGATTAATGTGTATATCTTTCTTTATATAGCACCATCTACTGTATGTACACAGCGCGTCACAGCAGTAACACACGGGACATAATAATATAACACGTAATGGGAATAAGCGCTTCACACATAAAAGTAACATTAGGAAAAGGAGTCCCTGCCCCGAAGAGCTTACAATCTAATTTGTAAGTAGGAAGAACATATAGAGATGGTAAGAAGGTGTTCTGGTAAGTGCATCTGCAAGGGGTCAATGTCGATTATCTGCCTCCGCTGTATTTCAGTGAGATATCATTTCCTCACCAGACTTGTGACTGTGCCTATCTATATATTTTATCAGGATGATCAAATGTGATATATAGTTTTCCTCTATGTGACACACTCTTCTCTTCCTCTTTCTCCAGATCTCCCTCGGATCGGGTTCATCTTTTCAAAAGCTGTGGAAACTGCTCTAACATGAATGGTAGATCTCTTTATAATCAGGACACTTCTATCACTTGTTTCATTTTATACCATTTACATGAATCACACATGTATCTATTCGTGTACACCTGTTGAATGTGTATGTGCTAACAACTCCTACATTTTACCCTATATTAGTATTTGTTCCCTTTTTTGCTATCACTTATCTTTTCTACAGGTATATCTTGTTAGTGCTATTTTTTGTGTATGTATGTATGTATGTACTGTATGTATGTACTTCTGCGGCCCATTTTATTCTAAAACATCACCGCATTTTTCCTGGATTTTTTTCCGAATGCGACGCACTTCACCGGGTGCATGCCGCATTCATGTTGCGTTCTCAGCCGCGGGTCATGCACAGTTGATGCGTTTATTGAGAATGGTTCGGATTTAATAGGTTGCAATTCTTCGCGTGTCCGCCAGATGGCAGATATTCATGAATTGTAATGCGCATGCGCTTCAGTAATGTGCGACTTGCAGGTGTTTCATTTAAAAAAGATACCACAGTGTGCTATTGTAAATTGGCCTTGGGACTGAAGGAAGAGGTTACAATAATGTATCAATTGAGGCTTTTCATATTAAAGAAAGACAAAGACCAGTTTCTGTTATTCTCCAGAGACCCACCATCATGAGTGTTCAAGTGCAGCCCGTTTTCCAAAAACCCGACAGAACTTACGCATATTTTATATGGGCCGCAATTAATGCAACCCAGATGATAAGATGGCAACAGTTGTTCAAATTTATCAGTATTTTATCGAAAACTATGACTTTTACAAATTTTCGCCAGCTCCTCATGTGTGGAAGCGTGCAATAAGGAAAAGGTTATGTAGCGATACATGTTTTTATCGTATTGATCCCGAATTTATTGGAGGGTATTGGTGTGTATCACCGGCTTTTTCCTGTATCTATGATCATGCAGACGGCAAAAGGCGAAAGGTCGTGTTAAAACCAACTAAGAAACGACAGCCGCTGGCAAGCAATGCGCCAGCACCAGCACCGGCTTCCAATAACGGTCCCACCATCAGTGACAACCCTTGCTGTCTGTCCACGCACGGATACCTGCAGCCTGAGCCGGATTTCACGTGCAGTTTCGATCAAGCTTGCATGTACCTAAGCGATTTCCAGCCTCATCAGCTGACTACAGGTGTAGTAGTCCCGCTGCCAACTGTCAATATGTATGATTAAGAATACTGGACTGGCAGTGGCCCGGCACCGGCGTCAGCTGATTGGGAAATTCTGTGGTGAGTATTGTTGCCGTATTATTTTCTGTTTATTTTTTATTTTGCCAATATCAATATCGGTGCGATTCAAAAGTCAAGCGATTCTCCTGTAAGCAATATCATTGGCTGATCGGCTTCTACAGTACTGTACTGCAGAGACTGAACAATTGGTGGAACGCTAGGCGCATGCGCATTGGAACCTTCTTGAAACGCATATGCTCGTCATCACATCGACGGTAGACGCATGCGCATGTGAACAGGAGACGCCCCCCGAGAAAATTATTGGTGGGACTGACTGGGAACTTCTGTAGGGGACTGACCATTACAGTAAAACTTTTCTTTTTGTTTTTCCTCAGAAAAGAAAACGGCTAATGGAGGGATTTCGATGGATAATATCGCTTTGTACAACAATGCCTGCACATTGCTGAATCGGATTTAAAAAACCACGTACCGGAGTCTACAGTTTAGTGGCCGTTGTTATTGATTAGGATAGAATACCTGAAACAGTATGCTGATGTTTTCCGACCGTACAGTATACAATACTTTTTATATACAGTACATGTGCAATAAACCCGACAAAATAAAAAGTATGCATTTTTTCTACATGTACAGTATTACAGTACATACAGTATTTGTCTTTTATACAGTACCAGTACATACTTTATAGTACAGTATGTGTCTTCTATTTTTTTTAATACTCTTGTGATGTGCAGTACTGAGCATGCCTACAGTATACAGTACAGTATGCCTGGACAGTAGTGTACATTCTAGAAACACTGTATTTTGTTACAGTATCAAAGGAGCCAATGGAACAATTTAAAACAAATCAACATGTTCTTTTATTGGTGAAGTAAGTACAAAAATATTTATTTACAAATACTGTACAATGTAAAAACATTTTAAGTGCACAGCAATTCACAACATCAACAGGTGTATGGTTTACTGCTAGTGAAATCATTTATGTACAGAAAGTAAAAACATTTACAGTCAGTCAGTATGGTTTACAGTCGCATGTTATAAAAACAAATTCTTTATTCATAAAATATACAAAACGCAACATCTCCTTTATTAAAGTACAGAAAGTCAAAACATTTACAGGGGGATGGTGCGCAAAACAGTCAGTCAGGCCTGCACCACTAAAGTCCTCGAGGGCCGCAAACAGGCCCTGCTTTCAGGACAACCTTGAAAACTGGGCCTGTTTGCGGTCCTCGGGGGCTGGAACAAAACATTTACCAAACATTTACAACAGTTGAACACTCACTCAAATGCGTACCTCACCAGATTGTCCTTCCATGGCCGATGCCTTGCATGGCGCAAAATGCCATTAATGCAGTCTCGAACGCCTTTCATTACAGGATCTGTAATTGAAAAAAAGTGCCGCAATTCATCCAGAATGGTCGTACTTAAATTGTCAGGAAGCGCCTTTTTTAGGTGATTTCCTTCGTAGTTCATTTTGAAGGCCCAGTCGCAGTTCATCAAGTAGGACACATGGTGCTTAAAAATTAACAAGGCATACTTATGGGGTGCACCATCACTCATCACCCTATACTTCTCCCTGAATGCCGGTGGCATATCGCGCAGGATGATGTCGGGCACCGTATCGATGCAAGCGAATGTAGGTCTTCTGTGAGTGGGTGTGCTTGTGGCGGCGGGTAGGTTGTCTGGGAGGAAGCTTTCCTCCTGTCTTGGTTGCCGTGTGTCTCCTGGCGTGGTCTTGACGGGGTTGTCATGTCCTCCTCAACAGCATACATGTACACAAAATCTTCTGGTGGAGGGGGTGCGCATGGTGATGGAAGGTGGTCGATGCTCCCATTCATCACATCCATGCCACCCTCCTGCTCCGGCGTCAGGGAAACAGGGGCATGAACACCAAGCAAATGATGTATCCCTGCTATGTCAGCCTCTATCTTCTCCATCCGTCGATCCATCCGTTGATCCATATTTAGCATCCGTTGCTCCATATTTAGCATGGTCTCCAGAAGCAGATCTATCTTTGCCAGCACAATAGAGTTCCCGGGGATATCCACACTTATCCCATTCAGCATCCTGTCTAACGAGCTGCTTCTTGTGCATGGCGTGTGGACATCTGGGTGGATGGGTGATACGGAGGATGAGATGGGGGTTCCATGGAGAGAAGCGGCAGCGTCTTCGAAGAAGGGTGGAGGAGGTGACCTGTGGATATCCGGTAGAGGAGAAGCGTGTCATGGGAGAGAGGGTTTGGCCCGGTATTAAAGGGGTTACACCCCATTTGGCCACCCCCTGCTCTCACTGGGGAAGCAAGGGGTTAAATGGACTGGGGTCCAGTAATGTGTTTTTACCTTGCTTCAGAATCCAACTGTTTATTCCCCTGTAAAAATGTATTGTCTCATCCTAGTGTTTGCAACAACACATACACTGGGGTTGATGCGGGAGGCTTAAGGGGTTAAAGAGCTACAGTTTTAGGAAAATACAAATATGTGTG
Organism: Ascaphus truei; assembly: GCF_040206685.1. Taxonomy (NCBI): domain Eukaryota; kingdom Metazoa; phylum Chordata; class Amphibia; order Anura; family Ascaphidae; genus Ascaphus; species Ascaphus truei. Next base: position 48,582,398 of record NC_134497.1, read on the forward strand.
GTGTCTTTTCAGAAATATCTGGGCTTCAAAAGGCTTGATTGAAGTTGGGTGTGAAAAGTACAGAGGGGGTTTAGTGTACAGTATGTTAATACCTAATTTGCAGGCCAAGTGTATATTGCTGGTAGAGACAGCAAGGACTAAGGTCTGGAGCATTGGGTGTGAAATATAGCACCTGTGACAAACGTTCTCTACCCAGGAGGCCCAGCTTCAAAGGATTTCTTGACAAGGGGTTTATGGGGAGCCAGGGGTGCTGCTACAGAAGGAGATATCAGAATGAGTGACCTTATTAAATATAAGAATATTATGAGATGTCCTCGGCTGAACATGCTAAAAGCTACATGTGTGTATTCGTGGGACCGATTCGCACATAATGAGTACAAACACATGACGTCTAGCAGGTACTAAGAGACAGATATTAATATCTCTCTTAATTTTAGTATTATACGGATATATTAAGTCTTATTGGGAGTGTCATGCGTGCCGGAATATATTAAAATGTCTCGCGTGCCAGTAAGTACTACTTAACTGAAGTTATGAAGTTATTTAGATAGGAAAAGCAGTTTTTAAACGTCCTTGGGTGGGAGGAGTTTTACTCTGGGGAAGACTGTCAACCTCACCACTGATTTATGAGAGGGGCTGGGTTTAGGTTGTGTTCAATGGGAAATAATTGTATATAAACAAGGCTCAGCCTATGGCTATTGTCTTTGTTATTTTCAAGATTGTTGTATGAACTGCCAGTCCAGATTTGACTGTTTCATCATTCCATCTTAAGTAAGTGTCTATATTTTGTCTGTTATCTGTATATCTCATGTGTTCACCTTTTTCAAGGAATAAATTATATTTTATCATATCTCAGCCGTGTTCAGTTCAACCCAGGTATTTTTGGTGTAAATTATAGCTTGTCATAAAGTTACCGTGACAAAGCGGCAGTGTTGTCCAAGAGGGATGGAGAAAGTGACCTCTGGATTTCTGGGCGAGAAGCGGCAGAGTCATCTAAGCGCGAAGGAGAAAGTGACCCGTGGATTTCAGAGGCACCAGCAGCAGCGTCGTCGAATAGAACTGACGAAGATGGCCTGTGGGTTTCTGGGAGGGCGGCGGCAGCATCGAGGACGAGTAGTGGAGAAGACGGGCTGAAGATTTCCGGGACAGCGGCGGCAGAGTAGTCGAAGCATATGGGAGGAAGTGGTCTGCGGGTTCGATGGGTTGGCTGCCATTTGTTTTGCGTTGAGTGCACATCACCGTATTTCTTCTTGACATAATAAGGCTGACATCTATTAAAACCATTAGCCATTGGGGTCAGCAGAAGGTTTTGTTTATTGGCCTTAGCCTGTCACTTTTGCCTTGGCGTGGAAACGGCTGCCGCCTTTCGCTTTTTCTGCATGACAGGCACGGCAGAGGCGAGTGGGTTCCTGAGTCAGTAGAATCGGGGTTGATCCATGGAAGCAGATGGCACAATGCAGTATCTGGACAAGGGAAAGTTCAGACAAAGATCATCAAGTTGTGGGCTATGCAAAGTGTGTAACCTTTTATGCATGGCGACGAGGTACAGGTGTTGAAAGTGGGCGTACTCAAATGTGAGTCATTAATGTATAAATACACCATCCATTTTGTGGATTCACTGCACATTGAATACACATCGACTAAACATCGAATATACATTTTTGTGTTTGTATTTCTTTCTACAGGCAATGCCTGTTAAAAAGATTTCCAAGGAGCTCAGCATGCGAATTAAGGAGATGTACACGAGCGGACACCGAATTGCTGCTATCCAACGCTGGTTAGCTACTTCTGGCATCGTTGTGCCAGCAACCACCGTGAGCTATCATGCACACGGAAAAACCAGAGAATGCAAAAGGACAACAAGGGTAACTAACGCATAAGTATATTTATATAACTTAATTTTTTTTTTATATAAAATTTTGTACTGTAGATCTACTAGTGTACTGTAATAGTGTACTGTAGATCTACTGTATCTAATTTTATACTTATTTCGGTATAATATTTATATTACAACAGTATATATATTGTTTATATTGCTGCATATTAATAGAACAATATATTGTGTACTGTAGATCTACTGTATCTAATATTTTAGTTATTTCGGTATATTTATATTACAACAGTATATATATTTGTTATATTGCTGCATATTAATAGAACAATATATTGTGTACTGTAGATCTACTGTATCTAATATTTTTGTTATTTCGGTATATTTATATTACAACAATATATATTTTTTTTATATTGCTGCATATTAATACTGTGGAACAATATATTGTGTACTGTAGATCTACTGTATCTAATATTTTAGTTATTTCGGTATATTTATATTACAACAGTAAATATATTTTTTATATTGCTGCATATTTATAGAATAATATATCATTGTATACTATTTTTACACCAAATGATGTGCTGTGCTTGTGGCCTACTGCACTGTAACTTACCTTAATTTTTTTCTGTACATTGTAGGGAGACAACTCTTCTGGTCGACAAAATAAGCGAGGAGAATGATGAGAAGAGTGCATTAAGGGTCAAATACACTCTGCAGGAAAATCACAATCTAACTGTATCCAAGACCAGCATAAAGAAGATGAGACGCAGAATTGGATGGAAATATAGACGTGTGAGGTTAGTACTGGACAGTACAGGAGGTAAAAGTGTTGTTTAAGAAACTGTACTGTATCGCTAAAATTATTTATTCCTTGTCATTACAGAGCGTACCCCATGATAAGGGATGTAAACAAAATCAAAGAATGGTCCAGGCCCAGGCATGGATCGACAGTGGGGAAACTTTCCAGGATTGCATCTTCACTGACGTATCTACCTTTGCATTCCACAAAAATGGTCGCATATCTATGAAGCCGCGGCCAAAACACCCAGTGAAGATGCATGTGTGGGGTGCCATCTCTAGATGTGGACCAGGATGCATTGTCATCTTTGAAGGTAAAATATATCAAATATAATGTAGCCTTATGCACTGTACTGTACTAGTGTAGCCTTATGCACTGTACTGTATTGTGTGCAGTTTTTTGAGCACTTTTCTTTTCTTGTTATAGGAATCATGAATAAAGCTTTCTTCCAAGACAAAATTGTGCCTGAGATAGTGAAATACATCACACGCGAATTCCTGGATGGTCACCGTTTCTACCAGCATAACGATCCGAAGCAAACCGCGTCAACAGCGCATATCCTTGAGCGCGGTATCAACTGGGTGAAGACGCCAGCGTAGTAAGTGCGGTAACCTTGTCTCATTTTTTCCCCACTGTTTTTACTGTGTACTGTATCTCTTAAACTAATTGTCCTTTTCTTCCAATGACAGATCGCCAGACTTCAATCCGATCGAAATGGTCTGGCATCAGCTGAAGGACCATATCCGGAAAGTGGTGAAACCCTCCAAAAAGGATGAGTTGGAGAAAGGCATAATGAGTTTTTGGAACGATGTACTCAACGTGGAATGCTGCAATAAATATATTGACCATATTGCGACTGTGTTGCCCATTGTGATCACACGTAATGGGCAAGCATCAGGAAGGTAGTATGATATAGTACTGTACTGTAGTATTGTAAGTACAGTATGATACAGGTAAGTATGGCACAGATTTTTTCTTTCCTAATAGTCAGAGTATACAGTAGTTCCAGTATAGACTAGTTTGACAGTACTAACTTCATACACAATGCCATAATGCCATAATACAGTATGCACCTACAGTACAGTAACTGCTCCATTTTTTTCTTTCCAGAGAGAGCAGCACCAGCCATCTGGTTACATAGTATTTAACAGTAGTCAGAGTATACAGTAGTTCCAGTATAGGCTAGTTTGACAGTACTAACTGCCTTCTGTAGTCCAATGTGGAGTAGCTATACAGTACAACATGCCATAATACAGTATGCACCTAACTGCTCAATTTTTTTCTTTCCAGAGAAAGCAGAACCAGCCATCTAGTACTACACATCACACAATGCCATAATACAGTACGCACATAACTGCACTAATTTTTTGTTTTCTGGTCTTTTCAGGAAAAAAGAATGGACTGGGGGATAGGGGGGTGTTGTGCAGTTTGTGCAGTCAAGTGTACAGTATATAAACAGCAGTAATGATGTACACAAAACCTCTCCTCTCTCAATAAACTACTGTACTGTACACAGAATGAGGAAGAAGATAAAGACGGAAAAAATTATATTACTATATATATAATATAAATGATATATTATTAAATAATATTATTACAAATGTGCATTATTCATGTTTATCCATGTTTTATAAATGTTTATCCAATTTCAATCTGCCAGAAGAACTTAATAAAGACTGCATTATGTATTATTCATGATTATTTTTATATTTGTTTTTTTTGGTTCCTTATAAAATAAAATAAATATTTATTTACATTCCTGCTAATCATAATCATTGACAACCCCCCCACACCTACAGTACACCAAAGAAAAAGAATGAATGACAAAACAACATGTATCAGTTAATGTTTTTTTTAACTCTCAATTCTCACAATGCTGTGCAAATCAGATTTACATATCAAATTCGAGAAGGGATTTTCCAAAGCATTACCATAAACAAAGCCTCAAAGGGTTGGGGGGGGTGAGTCATGCGCAGTAATCAACGATCTCCCACCTCAAAGAGGATTACACGCAGGCGCAGAGGTGATTGACGCTCGGCTAGGGACGGATTAAAAACACGACTAGCTTCAGAAAATTAATGACTCTGTGGAGGTGTCTGTCGAGCCTTGTATGTGTGCGTGGGGGAGGGGGCTGCATAAAGGATTAGATGTGCAGCAGTTCAAAGAAATGACATAATTTCAAAAGGCAGTTCACCATAATAATTTGATCCTTACACCCCCAAATACAGTACATAAAAAGCAACCATGTGCAGTCAAACGCACAGGGTTGCAGTCAAAAGCTACAGCACAGATTGAATATCGTAATATCTAGATTGTTTTTGCAGGCTTGTGGAGAAAATAACAATTAAAAAATTAGAACAACAACCTGTGGTGGGTGAAGTTACAGGCGCATGCGCAGTAATCAACTAGCTCCCATCCCAAAGAGGATTACACACAGGCACATAGAGAGGTGATGCTCTGCTAGGGACTGATTAAAAACACAATGGCAAGCGTTTTATATTTATTTTTTTTGTTCCTGGTAAAATAAATATTTATTTACATTCCTGCTAATCATAATCATTGACAACACCCCCCCCCCACACACACACACACACACACACCTACAGTACACCAAATAAAAAGAATGAATGACAAAACAACATGAATCAGTTAATGGTTTTTATAACTCTCAATTCTCACAATGCTGTGCAAATCAGATTTACATATCAAATTCGAGAAGGGATTTTCCAAAGCGTTACTGTAAACAAAGCCTCAAAGGGTTGGGGGGGGGTTGGTTGAGTCATGCGCAGTAATCAACTATCTCCCACCTCAAAGAGGATTACACGCAGGCGCAGTGAGGTGATTGACGCTCGGCTAGGGACGGATTAAGAACACAATGTCAAGCTTCAGAAAATTAATGACTCTGTGGAGTTTTAAATCCTTGAGCGAGCCTTGTGTGTGTTCGTGGGGGAGGGGTTTACAGGGTACAGCTGCATGAAGTTCAAAGATAATGACATACTTTAATTTCAAAAGGCAGTTCATCATAATAATATGATCCCTACACCACTAAATACAGTACGTAAAAAGCACACAAATCAACCATGTGCAGTCAAACGCACAGGGTCGCAGTCAAAAGCTACAGCACAGATTGAATATCGTAATACAGTATCAAGATGGTTTTTGCAGGCTTGTGGAGAAAAAAAATTAGAATAAAATGTATTTTTTTTTTTGGTCACTCACTCAAGCAAGCAGTGGTGGGCGAAGTTACAGGTGCATGCGCATTAATCACCTGCTGTCAAGCAGGAATGTGATTGAAACCAGACACACGTTCAAAGGAATGGTGTGGGAGAGATGTACTGCATTGTAGAGAAGATATGAAGTTGAAATACCCTGCAGTGCAGTTAATTATCCTGAGCGAGGGAGGAGCGCTGTATATGCCGAAATGTGACACTGTTACAGTACTGTACACGCCTATGTGTTTCAACAATTTTCAAATGAGACATACTGTACAGTACAGCACTGCAAATACATGTATAATGTAAATATGCAAATGCATGTACAGTATACTTTAAATATGCAAATGTACAATTACTGTGCGCGCACACACAGACTGTGTACTGACGTAAGTTGAACCGCGAAGGTATTAGACTTCCAAGACAACAGCTCGCAAACGCCCCCTGAGTTTTTACACGGCATTGCAGTATTGCAGACAGCGAGAATAAAATGCTAATATCACGAGCGCTAAAATAACGCAATTCACTCCGGACAAAAAAAAACGCATCTGACCGAGATTATCAGAGAGCCGCGGATCTAGCCGATTTAGACTCAGGGCGGCCGCCACTGTATGCATGTATGTATGTAGGATATTGCTTGGATTACTCCTTGAAAGCCACAATAGTAACTAAATGAAATATTTATACAGATGCAGCGACCGTTGTTCGAACGATTCACGCGCTGAAACATGCGTTATGCTGAGTGGTTGTCCGAGAAGCTCTGCTGCAGACATAATGGCCCATTCTAAAACCCACGTGATCGCCTGTGAGAGGCGCGCAGTTAGAATGACTGATTCACCCTATCTCTTACTGCGCGTCTCTTACAGGCAGGCAGACCCCGGTAGGACTCACACAGCAGGGACCCCTGCGGTGTTAATCCGATGGGCCATTATGTCTGCAGCAGAGCTTCTTGAACCTCCACTCGGCATAACGCATGTTTCAACGCGTGAAACGTTTGAATAATGGCCACTGCATCTGTATAAATACTTCATTTAGTTACTATTGTGGCATTAAAGGAGTAATCCAAGTAATATCCTACATGTGTTTTTTTTTATGTTTTGATAAATCAGTTCTGTACTGTGAGAAAATACTACATGACATTTTTAATGTATTATAATGTAACAAGCACTTTTTGTTTCTATAGCAACCATTTACAGTCACATCCCCTTAGGCTGTAAACCCGCTGCGGCTGGCGGGGCGCGCGGTCGCGTGGCCGCAAACCACCAGACCCTTGCCCGAGTGGTCCCTGCCCCCGCTGCCTCCTTCCGACAGGGCTGACTATGTACTGTGACGCGTCAGCCGGCCTATACTGCAAGAATCTTGTGAATTTTGGCGTTGACGCGTCACGTGGTACGCGAGTCAGCCAATGGGGAGGAGGGGAGGGACGGAGCCAGGTGGGAGGCGCCTTGGGCGGGGAGCAGGGAAGGAGCTGCGTGTTATTAAAGTGTGTGTGTGTGTGTGTGTGTGGACGGCACCAAGATCAGAGCCCGCCCCCCTCCCTCTCCGGCTCCCTACAGACCGCATATCGCGGTCTGTGTCTGTCAGCGCCCCGCCTGTCTGCAGTGCAGACGCGCTGACTGAGGGAGCGGGGCCTTAGCTTTACTATTCTGAAACAGGCTCTGGCACACCCCTTTATGAGCCCTGCCCTTTCTCTAGCAGTGCACTAATTGTATCTAGTGACTGCCTGGTCACATGATCTTCCCCACAGAACTTTGCATCTTTAGTCCTCTTCTGCTGCATTGACAGCCATTTAGTGAACCCCCGAGCCAAATCTTCCCCGATCGATCACAGGAGAATGGATCAATCGGCAACTTAGCTAATTACTTATCATTGTGTGGATTGTATTGATGCACATATTAAAGGGGGGGGGGGGGGGGAGGAATTAAATACAAAAAAAAACAGCCGCTTGGAATGCTGCTTTAATGTTATTTTTAAGGAGTTTTAATATACTGACCATCCTTTGCTTTCTATAGCAGGTTTTAGCCACCTCCCCAGCAGTGCAAGATTTTTGTAACACTTTCCTGTTTGTGATATTTTGTTGCCAGTGTTCCCAGCAGTTTGAGCTGCAAACTGTAACAATAGATAATGTTACCTTAGTAATATAAGAATACATTGTAGCTGCTGAGTTACACTGACTGAAGGATTGAATTGAAACGGAAAGGCAGCCATTTAATGAACCCTGGGTAATCGGATTTTGCTGATCGATCACGGGAGAACTTATTGATCGGCAGCTTAGGTATAAATAAAAGTAATCAAAGGCTGCATATATTAAACAAAAATATAAATATATTTATTTTTAAGCTGCTTAGACTGCCTCTTTAAAAGGCAAACAAAATCAGAAAAATACTTAATCATGTTTTGTTTTTGTATAAAATACGTGTCAATTTCCTACATTTAACAGAGAGAACGGACAATTAATTCACATTGGTTTTAGGTGGAACTGAGCCGTTAAACCAATGGAATTAAACGGGAACTTCCCATTTAAAGTATTTATCTTGCTAATGGAACATTAAGGGCACTGACCGCGAGCGCTGACCCCGAGCGCTGACCCCGAGCGCTGACCCCAGGCCCTGACCCAGAGCGCTGACACCTGGCCCTGACCCCCTGTCAGCCTGAGAGATCTGGTAAATGTCCAGTCCCACTTGGCAATAGAAATGACAGTTAAGCCCTTATAATATAAATATATTCATACAAGGGCGGCGAGGTTACAACACAAGCCAAGAATCCCAGGCTTACAACTGCGTCAGTATATGACAGTAATAAGCATGGGTTGCTCTGTGTGTATTTTTGTATGTGTGTGCATTTGCGAATACAGTATGTGTATATCCTTGTGTATAGAGATGTGTGAACTACTGTATGCAACATTTTGTGGTTTCTTGCAGCAAAAAAGAAATCTGAACACTCTCTCTCCCTTCTCCCCACCCTCTCTGTGTGCCTGTGTGTGTATCAGTGTGTCTGTGTATATCAGTGTGTGTGTGTGTGTGTGTGTGTATCAGTGTACTGTACATGTGTGTATACTGTAAGTGTAACAGTGTGTCTGTTTGTGTGTGTGTATCAGTGTGTCTGTGTTTGTGTATATCACTGCGTCTGCATGTATCAGTGCGTCTGTGTGTGTATTAGTGCATCTATGTGTGCATCTGTGTGTGTCAGTGTGTGGGGGTGTATGTCTGTGTGTCTATGTTTGTCTGTCTGCATCAGTGTAGAGGTGTATGCGTTTCTGTGTGTGTATCTGTGTGTCTGTGTGTCTGCGTCAGTGTGGAGGTGTGTGTGTCTGTGTGTGTCAGTGTGGAGGTGTGTGTGTCTGTGTGTCTGCATCAGTGAGGAGGTGTGTGTGTCTGTGTGTGTCAGTGTGGAGGTGTTTGTGTATCTGTGTGTGTGTCAGTGTGTGTGTGTGGGGGGGTGTATGTCTTTGTGTCTGCATCAGTGTGGAGGTGTATGTGTGTCTGTGTGTGGGGTGTATGTGTATCTGTGTGTGTGTATCTGTGTGCCTGTGTGTGAGTCAGTGTTTGCGTTAGTGTGTTTGGGGGTTGTATGTCTGTGTGTCTATGTGTGTGTGTATCAGTGTGGCGGTGTATGTGTTTCTGTGTGTGTATCTGTGTGTGGGGGTGTATGTGTATCTGTATGTGTATCTGTGTGTGTGTCTGTGTGTGGGGGTATGTGTGTATCTGTGTGTGTCTGTGTGTGGGGGTGTATGTGTATCTGTATGTGTATCTGTGTGTGTGTGTCTGTGTGTGGGGGTATGTGTGTATCTGTGTGTGTCTGTGTGTGGGGGTGTATGTGTATCTGTATGTGTATCTGTGTGTGTATCTGTGTGTGTCAGTGTGGAGGTGTCTGTGTATCTGTGTGTGTCAGTGTGTGTGTGGGGGGGTGTATGTCTTTGTGTCTGCATCAGTGTGGATGTGTATGTGAGTCTGTGTGTGGGGGTGTATGTGTGTCTGTATGTGTATCTGTGTGTGTGTGTGTGTCTGTGTGTGGGGGTGTGTGTATATCTGTGTGTGTATCTGTGTGTGGGGGTGTGGGGGTGTATCTGTGTGTGTATCTGTGTGTGGGGGTGTATGTGTATCTGTATGTGTATCTGTGTGTGTGTGTCTGTGTGTGGGGGTGTGTGTATATCTGTGTGTGTATCTGTGTGTGGGGGTGTGGGGGTGTATCTGTGTGTGTGTATCTGTGTGTGGGGGTGTATGTGTATCTGTATGTGTGTCTGTGTGTGGGGGTGTATGTGTGTCCGTGTGTGTATCTGTGTGTGGGGGTGTATGTGTGTCTGTGTGTGGGGAACGGGTTGGCAGCCATCCAAACTGCAGACCACAAAAGCGGATACATTTTCTTAAAGAGAGCTTTTATCAATACTAGTTCAAGGTCAACTACAATGGGCGTGGGAACCTTAGGTTCTAGGGCACCCAGAAATAAAATTATTTTTGCCCCTAGCCCCTAGGAACACCCACACACGACCACCACCGGGTCCGAGAATGAGGGACCCCCGTAAAGGGTCGAGCTCAGCAGGAGGGTAGCGCCATTGACTCTAATGGCGGAGCGGAGGTCCCATTGAATCCCATGGTGGCGCTCGCCCATGCATTTCCTATGGCGGCGCCGGCCATTGATTCCAATGGGGGAAAAGCCACGTGGCGTTAAAACGGCTAAGTCCAAAACTGTAAAATGTGTAAGTCCATATCTCCGGTTCTGTTAGGAACAAAGGGCTGGGATTTGGGTCGCATGTAGTCACTGTTCCGGCATGACTGCATGGCCATTTCCAGCCCTCTCCGAACAACCAGGCGGAGTATGGGCAACTGTAAAGAATTGTGATTTTCCCCATAGACTTCAATGGCGGCGATACTCCATTGAAAGACTATGGCGGAGGAGCCCTATAGACTTCAATGGCGGAGTTGCCCCATTGAAAGACTATAGCGGCGGAGCCCATTGACTTCAACGGCGGAGTTGCTCCATTGGAAGCCTATAGCGGCAGAGCCCATTGATTTCAATGGGAAAGAGTGAAAAGCAGAGATTCATTTTTAGAGCGGAGAATCCTGCATTAAAGTAATAAGAATTTTAACTTGTTTTTTGGTATCTCCAGTTCTGGGGGTCGCAGAGAGCTGAAACTTGGCCACCATGGAGAGTCACCTCCGGCATGAGGGACTGTGACGGGAGACGCGCTTAATAACACATCTATATTTCGTGGGTCCTGATTGAGCAGAACAGGTTGAGCAAAATAAACTGAGATTTATTCCCTTGATAGGCAAACACACGACAACTGCAGAATAAACTTAATAATTACACTCACGGGTAGAGAAACAGAGGATAATGTCCAGAAATGTGCAAAGCACCAGAAGATTGTCCTTTAAAATGTAGTCCATTTGCAAATTGCCAAATAAATAGCCAGTCCAATCCTTCTGTGAATGTGCAAAGTCTTTTCTGGTTCTCTGGGATTGGTCTGGATCCCCAGGGCTAACGAAATCCTGAAGCAGGGCAAGTTTCCTTGTTACGATGTTTTTTAACCCCTTGCCTTCTGGAATCGTAGCCGCTGTACTTAGATCTTATCCGCTTGAAGAAAACAGGTAATAACAGCAACACAGCAACCACAGCAACAACACAGGAATGAGGGTTACAGGCCTTTTTAAGGACAAGGGCCTGTGAAGTGTTACATTAGCCTCATCCCATTGGCAAGGAATTATCTTCCTCCTATCAGAACCTGCCAGGTCACATGGGCAAATCCTACAGCCAGCTCAGGTAGCTCTGAGCATGCATGGTAAGCAGCTTGGTAGCACTGTTAAGTAAAAAGGGGCCACTTATTTCTGGGGACGCAATGTCTGGAGTTTGGTCTCAAGGTGTGAAATAGCCAGGATGAGTAACAGGACCTGCTACTCAGAAACATCCTCATTAAGTGACACTTTAAGAATCTGGGGTCTTTCATGTATGCATAACATTTGGTCCTTAATGCATTACAAAGCAGGCAGAAAAAAACAGCATCCTGCCGGTACATTTTAACTGCAACAGAAAGGCACTTCATCAAAAATATATGTTTCCCTTATGACAAAGTTATATTTTTAATATGTGTGTACTTGGGGGATTACACTGAGGCGGCACCCCAAAAATCAGGGTGCTGGCTCACTCCGTTCCTAAATTAGCAGTCTTAAAAGGGGAACAGCATATAATATTAACCCCTTCATCCCCAATACGAAATAGGGGTAACCAGCCGAGCCCACTGCCTTTATTAATGCGCTGATTACCCCCATTTTCACCACAGGGACTGGCAAGTTTCAGCCCACTGGGCCCAGCAGAACGGATTATTTTAATATGTGAAGATATTAAAGAGTGAATGGTATTTTGGGTCTGGTATATAAACTCATAGCCCATATGGTATGGTAATGCTCAGGATGGAAGACAAGTGGTCTATCATAAACTCCTGATCAAAGACTCCCCCACCCTGCTTGTGTATGCGAGCACAAAGGAATGCAGGACATGGGTACTTGATATTAAGTGTTGTAATTCACACCTCGGGACAAAGGGTATCCTGGCAAAGCCAGACTTTAAGACGCCAGTCTTGTGGGAGGGGGGCTGAGGAAATAAGCCCCCTGATTAGAATAATACCCACCCAGTGGGCAGGTATTACGGTGCCTCTCAAGTGAGGTGGCAAGGAGAGATTGGGTGCAGGTAATTGTTCTCTAATGGCCTGCACTCAATGATAAGGTATAGGACTGGAATTATATATATATCATCATTCCAACCCTAAGTAAGTGTATATTTTGCCTGTTATTTGTATATCTTGTGTGTTCACCTTCTTTAAGGAATAAACTATATTTATTATATCTAAGTCGTGTTGAATTCAACCCAGATATTTTGGTGTGTATTATTATAACCTATCACTAGCTACCGTGACATATATGACTTTAGTCTCTCACATCGTTGTGGAGGAATTTTGGCCCACTCTTCTTTACAACGTTACTTCAGTTCATTGAGGTTTGTGGGCATTTGTTTATGCACAGCTCTCTTAAGGTCCTGCCACAGCATTTCAATCGGGTTGAGGTCTGGACTTTGACTGGGCCATTGCAACACCTTGATTCTTTTCTTTTTCAGCCATTCTGTTATAGATTTGCTGGTGTACTTGGGATCATTGGCCTGTTGCATGACCCAATTTCGGCTAAGCTTTAGCTGTCGGACAGATGGCCTCACATTTGACTCTAGAATACTTTGGAATACAGAGTCATGGTTGACTCAATGACTGCAAGGTTCCCAGGTCCTGTGGCTGCAAAACGAGCCCAAATCATCACTCCTCCACCACTGTGCTTGACAGTTGGTATGAGGTGTTTGTGCTGATATGCTGTGTTTGGTTTTTGCCAAACGTGGCGCTTTGCATTATGGCCAAACATCTCCACTTTGGTCTCGTCTGTACAAAGGACATTGTTCCAGAAGTCTTGTGGTTTGTTCAGATGCAACTTTGCAACCTAAGCCGTGCTGCCATGTTCTTTTAAGAGAGAAGAGTCTTTCTCCTGGCAACCCTTCCAAACAAACCATACTTGTTCAGTTTTTTTCTAATTGTACTGTCATGAACTTTAACATTTAACATGCTAACTGAGGCCTGTAGAGTCTGAGATGTAACTCTTGGGTTTTTTGCAATTTCTCTGAGCATTGCACGGTCTGACCTTGGGGTGAATTTGCTGGGACATCCACTCCTGGGAAGATTGGCAACTGTCTTGAATATTTTCCACTTTTGAATAATCTTTCTCACTGTAGAAAGATGGACTTTAAATTGTTTGGAAATGGCCATATAACCCTTCCCATATTGATGGGCAGCAACAATTGTTCTCTAAGATCATTGCTGATGTCTTTCCTCCATGGCATTAACACACACCTGAATGCTCCAGACCAGTAAACTGCTAAAACTTTGGCTTTTATAGAGGTGGTCACACTTGCTGATGATCAATTAATCAAGGACATTTGATTAGCAGCACCTGTCTGCTACTTAGCAACTTAATTCCTTTGGCAGCAGTAAGGGTGTACTTAGTTTTTCACACATGGCTTCTCCATTTTGGCTTTATTTTTGTTAAATAAATCATGACACGGTGTAATATGTCATGTGTTGTTGTTCATCTGAGGTTGTATTTACCTAATTTTTAGACCTGCTAAGGAACAGATGATTGTTATTATGTCCTGATATGTAAAACCATAGAATTCAAACTTTCACACCACTGTATGTATATATATATATATATGTGTGTGTGTGTGTGTGTATATATATATATATATATATATATATATATATATATATATATATATATATATACAGTGGTTGACAAATCACCAAAAAATCTACTCGCCATACAAAAAAATCTACTCGCCACCTAGTACCAAACGTGTGCTGCTTGGGCCAATATTTACTCGCCCGGGGGTTAAATCCACTCGCCCGGGGCGAGCAAATGTATAGGTTTTTCGAACACTGTATATATATATACACAAAACAAACCGTAAGCACTCATTCAATGTATCCAATTGATAAGATATTAAAATGTATATTCAAAACCAATGTAAGGTGTATATAGTCAATTAAGCTGAAGATATTTAGACAAATATTAGAATTAAAACAGGAGTGAGAGTGTCTAATTAAATAAAATAAAGTGGTAAAACAATACACAACTATATAAATGGAAAGTCCACATAAATGTCTGTGAAAAAATATATGTGAATAAAGTCAATATAAATCTAAAGCCGTGACTTCTCCGCAGCCTCTCAAAGGATGAACCATATCCAGAATAAAGCTAGGGTTGGAGAAATCCAGCGGTAGAGAAGTAGAAATCCAAATACGAGCCGAAGTCAGGGATCAGAGAAGGCTGAGGTCCAGGTACAAGCCGAAGTCAAACAGGAGCAAAGAAGGAAAGGCAAGGGTTAAACAAGGCAACAGCAAGGCAGCAGTGTGCTTGGGGCAAGCACTAGTCACATTAACAAAAGTGTATGCTCAGCCAATTTGCAGCAGGGTTGGCTGAGCATTTATGGAACAGGTAGCCAATAGCTAGTTAGTACAAGGCTGCAGGGTAATGAATGAGAACCGCCCTGTGGACAGACGTTTACAGAGGTACACACTTGGAGTCGTTTATAATGTGAAATTAGAATAAGGCTTTATTGTGCCTTTTCCTTTTCATCAGGAAATTCATCCAAACAAGGGGGGGGAACAAAGCTTCTATTCACTTGGGAGTATTTCTAGTGAAATCCTCGCAATCAGTTCACATCTCCATTAGTTAAGCTTCTCCCAGCCCAAAAACATAACATGAAAATAAGCAGATATAAGCAGTCTCTTAATACTGAAAGTCTTATCTGTTTCTTGGAGGGAAAATTTTGTCACTTCCTGGTTCAGCTTCAGGTGTAGTTTTCCCTGTGTCTTGAAAATCAGCTCTGCGGTGCAGAGCTTAACACCGGTCAGCTCCAGAGATCTGGGTTTCTTTTGGTCAGTCTCTCCTGTGACTCAAGAACCTCTGCTCTGTCTCCACAGGTGAGCTCACACGTGAGCAAAGGAGGAGACACTTCCTGTCTCAAAGGCAGGCTTTTTCTACTACCTGTACTCAGTCAGGTGGTGCTAGTTAATTTGCTACCAGCAGTTAACCACCACACTGCTGGATTAGAGGCACCTTTGTGAACAGGGATAAGTCCCTTGTTACACGCCCCCTCAGACATATTCAGTCCACTGATAGTCAGGGGCAGGGAGAAGAGCAGGTGAGGAATAATTATTGGGAGCCAGACTTCTCAGAGCCGTGCGGCGCCTGTACGCAGCTTGCGTGCAATGCGCATCACCCGTAACGTCACAGGGACGGAGACTGATCGCGGAGCATGCCTGCCTGGTAGTGCGCCGTGTGTCATGCGTCTCGTCGCAGGGCGTGCCATGGGAGCGGAGCCTGGGCACGGTGCGTGCGGTGTCCCTCAGCCGGGCAACGCGATGTGCGTCACCCGTCTCTTCACAGGACGCGTCACAGGGGCGCGGCCGAAGATCAATCCTCACACTCACAAGTGCAGCTAGAATAAAAGCATTTAGAGTCAGTCAATCTCTTACGAGATGATACTCATCTGGAACATCTCTTCACTTCGGACCTTCAAGCACCGTATAGAAACAAATGTTCCCAATATTTAGACCTCCAGAGTGTCAAAGAGGCAATGGAATGGATTGCAACAGATATTACTAACTTGTATCAAGTTGAAACACATCACAATTGGAACAGACTAGTGTTTCGATACACTAGCTGGTCGTGGTAATGTAGTGCCGTAATACCCCCCAACATACGGGTCCCTACGCGTTTCGTCACAGCACGTGACTTCGTCAGGGGGTCACATGCTGTGACAAAACGCGTAGGGATCAGTATGTTGAGACGTATTACATCACTATGCTACAATGTATCAGTGTCAAAGTGTCTGTGTATCTGTGTATGTATCAACATGTCTGTGTATCATTGTGTCTGTGCGTGCGTATCAGCGTGTCTGTGTGCCTGCATGTGTACCAGTGTGTCTGTGCGTGGGTATCAGTGCGTCTATGTGTGTCTGCGTGTGTGTCTGCGTGTGTATCATTGTGTCTGTGTGTGGGTATCAGTGCGTCTGTACACACAGACGCACTGATACCCACACACAGACACAATGATACACACGCAGACACACACGCAGACACACATAGACGCACTGATACCCACGCACAGACACACTGGTACACATGCAGGCACACAGACACGCTGATACGCACGCACAGACACAATGATACACATGCACTGATACACATGCAGACACACACGCAGACACACCGATACGCACACAGACAAACCGGTACGCATGCAGACATGCTGAAACACACGGAGACATGCTGATACGCATGCACATACATGCTGAAACACACGGAGACATGCTGATACGCACACACAGGCACACAGACACACTGTTATGCTAATACACACAGACACAGTGATACAAACACTGTGGGTGGTTGTGTGTGTATCTGTGTTTCTGTGTGTGTCTGAGTGCGCATCAGTGTGCATCAAGTGTGTGTGTGTGCATCAGTGTGCATCAGTGTGTATCAAGTGTGTTGGTGAATTTGTGCCATGGTTAAAGAGGAATCATGAGTTAAAAACTGCAGAGGCACCACTAACTCCTTCACCGCTGAAAGAGCCACCTATGAATTGTTTAACACATCGCTGTAATTAGTTAGATTTGATGCTAAATCGGGGGGCGTGGAGAACACCAGAGACTTAACTGCTGCAATTTCCACGTTCCTTAACCCTGCACTTTAAACAACAGCAGATGGTTCAAACCTACATTTCCTTCCGTAGCTTTAAACTCTGGTTTCCTGCCCCCACGCAGGATGTGAGAGAGTCTGACAAGTTTGTACTGCGATGTTCACCCTATGCACAAAACCTCCACTGTCTTGTGCCAAGATCCGTCTTGCCCAACATCACGGACCCTTAATCCAACCCTTCTCCGGCTCCCTGGGCTTCCCAACACGGCTTCAGGACACTCAGGATTAAGAGGTACTTCTAGGGTCCGGACAAGGTTTGTTCGATGACCTTGCAACAGGGGTTGTCAACTCCAGTCCTCAAGCCCAAGAGGTCAGGTTTAAAGGACATTCGCGCTTCAGCAAAGGTGGCTCAATCAGAGGCTCAGTCAACTGAGCTTCTGATTCCGCCACCTGTGCTGAAGCAAACTCAGGCTCAGAAGACTGAGCCTCTGATTGCGCCACCTGTGCTGAAGCAGGGTCTGATTGAGCCACATGTGCTGAAGCAGGGATATCCTGAGAAATTAAGTTATTCGAGGGTCTTGAGGGCTGAAGTGGAGCACCCCTGCCTTACTGGATTCGGGGCATCAGATTTGACCTTAGTTCGCCAATTTGGACTTTATGAGCAGGCTGTGAAGGTTCCTTATTGGGTCTGTCCCGCCTAAGATGAACATAAGCTAAAAAAAAAGTGGCATATTTATTAGGTGACATGTAGTGGATTTTTTTAACCGTTTCCACGGTAAACAGAAGTTTTGAAGGGTTTTTACCATCTGTATCTTGGGTCTTTTGGTGATAATACTGTATGTCCGTCCTCACGTAAATTGGGGGGTTTCTTGTGTGTGGTTCTTCGGTTGCAAAGTAATGATGGAGCCATAGTTGGTCAGATGAACAGATGTAGCTGATTTGCTTGAATTCAGTGTTCCCGGAGAAAAAGGAAAACATATTTTTTACAGGTTGCAAATAAGTATGTCTGTATAATGTTATTTTAATACCTTCCATTTTTACATTTTTGGACCCATCACTGATGCACTAGGATCTGAGCAGTCACAAGGTGTCATTTAACTCAGGGGCGGCCTACTCTAGTCCTGAAGGGTCACCAAAAGGTTTGATTTTCAGGATATTCCTGCTTCAGCACAGGTGGCTCAGTCTACGCCTGAGCCACCTTACCTGTTAACCTGAAAACCTGACCTGTTTGTTAGTGGCTCTTTAGGACCGGAGTTGGCCTCCCCTGCCTTAAGTGGTTGATAAGCCTTTAAAAAAAGCGGCTATACTGTGTCAGATTATAAGAAATTGTACACCTATTACACACTGGAAAAAAATTCTAGAAATGTTATTTTATACTATACTATTATTTATATATATATATATATATATATACTAGCTGATATACCCGGCGTTGCCCGGGATTGCATGGATGGGGGGGTTAAGGGCGGGCAGGGGGGGGGTTGAGGGCGGGCAGGGGGGGGAGTTGGGCGGATGGGGTGGTGGGTTGGGAGGGAGAGGGGGGGTGGGGAGGGAGAGGAGGGGGTGGAGGGGGAGGTGGTGTGGGGGGGATGAGGGAGGGTGGTGGGGGAGGTGGGGTGGTAGAGGGAGGGTGGGGGGGAGGTGGGGTGGGGGGGCAGAGGGAGGTTTGGGGAGTAGATGGGGTAGAGGGGCGGGGGGGTAGAGGGAGGGTAGTGGGGGAGGTGGCGTGGTAGAGGGAGGGTAGTGGGGGAGCTGGGGTGGTAGAGGGAGGGTGGGGGGGAGGTGGGGGGGTAGAAGGAGGGTTGGGGAGTAGAGGGGGGTAGAGGGGTGGGGGGGGGAGAGGTGTGCCACGTTGACCATGTGCTGATTTGTGCAGTAAACTGATTGCGCATTGGGGGGGTCGGCATGGCCTACGTGCGGGCGGCAGGAGTGTAGAGGGGGGTAAGTGCGCGTGGCAGGAGTGGTGATGGGGGAGTGGGCTGTTTGTGATATCCTTTGGCGGCGGCGGCGACCGGAGTGGTGAGAGGGGGGGTTGTGGGTGTGTGAGCAGGCTGTTTCGGAGTTCCCGCGGCGGCGGCGACCGGAGTGGTGAGGGGCGGGGGTGGGTGTGTGAGCTGAGGTCCCGCTGCGGCGTTGGCGATGGCGTTGTGGGGTAAGTGAGTACGGGCATTGTGTTGACGGTAGTACTGCAGATTTGTTCTTTTATATATATATATACTTTTTATATATACAGTATATTACTTACGAGCACATTCACATGTCTTAGACAGGTCTGCAACCCTGCCCTTCACCATTATCACCTAGCATACAGCGTTTCCACTGCAGCCAGGGATTCTGGGAAATGACATGCAAATGAGCACACAGTGCCACCTTTTGTCTCAAGACCGCATTACAAGGTTAAACCCTTAAGCCAATGCATGCGGCTTTAAACAAAGCTTTTAAACATAGCCTGGGATGAGATGCAAAGCCAATAAACCCACTCACAGGCAGACTTTTTCGACCTTGTGGGTCTCGTCTGTGTGAGGTTGGTATATATACATATACCAGCGCTCAAAATCAATATAAATAAACAGTGCAATAAGTCAAAATTCCTATAAAAATATAGTGCACGAGAGTGCATATACCAATAGTTAAATATATACGGTGATAAACGTCCACATATGAAGTCCAGACATTAGATCAATAAGGCAAATACCAATCAGGAACAAAATCTTGTGTAACTGAGAAAAGCCAAATCCGCAGGGAGGGGGGCAGGTCTTGTACAGAAGAATCACTTCCCGTGCAGAAATATATAAAACAAGAAAGAAAGAGCGCACACACCCTAGTGTATTACCATAAAAAAAGCAATTTAATAAAATTGGGGTAAGACAAATGCCCACTAACAAAAAACAATTAAAACGAGCATAGAAATGAACTCAATGACTGGTAACCGGCAGGACACTGCACCATCAGCTGGAGAAAGCCTTCGGAAATCACCAACAACCTGGGGTCCTGCGGACAAGACTCTCAATAAGCCGACATCCAGGTAGGAACAAATTCAGCAGGGAATCCTTATGCACAGCTCGGCTCGATGATGCGTGATGACTCAGATGGCACCTACGCGTTTCGTCAGCCCACAGCTGACTTCATCACGACGTCGGCTTATTGAGAGTCTTGTCCGCTGGACCTGTGGTTGTTAGTGGTTTCTGAGAGACGTTCTCCGGCTGATGGTGCAGTATCCTGCCGGTTGCCGATCATTGAGTCCATTTCTATTCTCGTTTTAATTGTTTCTTTGTAAGTGAACATTTGTCTTCACCTAATGTTATTTAAAAAAAAATTATTGTAATGCGCCAGGGTGTGTGCGCTCTTATTTTCTTCTTTCATATATATATATATAAACGAAAAAAGCAGAGAGTGCACGCCCCATAGTGTAATACTGTAACATTTAATATGGGGAGTGAATGTGGGGGGATTAAAAACACTCACAATATACAAGTGTAAATAAAGCAGTTCGTGATATATAATCACCACCGAGGCAGGTAACGTCTCATGACAGGTAAGCAGTCCAACACCAACTGGAACAAGGCACCCGACCGCGTTAATCCTTTCAAAGATCACTCAAAGTCCTCCATGTAATATGGTATCGGAGCTGGCCTCAATAGTACATCATGCACTCTCCGGCCGTAAAGCGTGCATGCAACGTGATGACGCGATGTCGCACGGTACGTCCCTATATATATGAAGAAAAGAAGAGAGAGCGCACGCCCCATCGTGTTAAAAAAGTACATTTAATGATGCAAGGAAGGGGGGGGGGAGAAATACACTCACAAGATAGGTTAAAAACAAGCTATTGTGAATATAATCACTGCCCAGCTGGTGGCTCTGAATCCCCAGCCTGAATCACACTCCGGGGTACAGGGAACAGCGGAACGTTGGGGAACCTCGGGGCATCTGGTACCATCACAAAAGTCACAGAAAAGCAGATATACCGCTGCTGGCAGCCGCAGACTGTCCCGCACTCGATTTGGTCTGTTTGTGCGCATGCGCGGCGACATCCTGACGTAATGTCACTGCGTGCAGCGTAGCAGCACTCCCTTACGCGTTTTATTGCATGGGATTCATGCCGGGGGTCTCTGGTGCTGATATTAATGGGTATCAGCTCCGGAGACTCCCGGCATCAATCCCAGGCAGGAACAAAGCATTTTTTTTTCTAAGTCCTCTCTCACCGCCTTCTCTGCAGGTTCTCCCCAGCCTCACACCAACTTTTTCCTGGCGTGAGGATTTGGGGAGAAACTCCAATTCTAGAGCTGTGATAAGCCTCGATAAACTAATCGAGTCTACTAGAATTGCACGAGTTTCGGAACCTGCCGATAAGGGGCTTATCGCCGCTCACCCGGTGATGTGTTTTGGGGCGGCTGCAAAATGGTCGATTCATGCCTTTATCGCCCACTTATCGAGGCTTACAGAATAGCAGGAGGCATTTGGGCAGAAAAGGCCTCGATAAGTGGGTTATCCAGGCTTATAGAATAGGCCCCACAGTGACATCAGACAAAAGGAGCATCCAGAGGAAATTCCCCCCCTCCCCTCCTAAGTCTCAGCTCACAGTGTTTACATAATAACTTTAAATAATGATTTAATAAGACTTGGAAGTGTCAGATGTCCGTAAAAAAGGTGTCAATCACCCAGATGTGACCCCTTAACCCAGTCACTGCCATTAGTACACTTTGCCCATAGGAGGGACTGACCCCTTAACACAGTCACTGCCATTAGTACACTTTGCCCCTAGGAGGGACTGACCCTTAACCCAGTCACTGCCATTAGTACACTTTACCCCTACGAGGGACTGACCCCTTAACCCAGTCACTGCCATTAGTACACTTTGCCCCTAGGAGTGACTGACCCCTTAACCATGTCACTGCCATTAGTAATGGAAACAAAAGAAACAGCGCACAACACCAAATAGTGAAGCAAATAATGCTATGTATTAGTAATTACAGGGTAATAAATCTGCGTACATCAAAACAGTGGAATAGGTGCATTTAGTGTGTTTCACACAAGTTACCACTCAGCAACTGTTGTCAGAAGAGTCTGCAGCTTGCTTCTCTCAGCGGGGGCGCTACGTTGGTTCAGGAGCAGGATTAATATCCAAAACCCCTCATCCAGCAGTACATCGCTCCCAAGGGGATTTCCCTTTACAGCAACCAGGCTCCGTTGCAGGTATTGGTGCTTGGTGTTTTTTACTGCCATTAGTACACTTTGCCCCTAGGAGGGACTGGCCCCTTAACCCTGTCACTGCCATTAGTACACTTTGCCCCTAGGAGGGACTGACCCCTTAACCATGTCACTGCCATTAGTACACTTTGCTCCTAGGAGGGATTGACCCCTTAACCTTGTCACTGCCATTAGTACACTTTGCCCCTAGGAGGGACTGACCCCTTAACCATGTCACTGCCATTAGTACACTTTGCCCCTAGGAGACTGACCCCTTAACCATGTCACTGCCATTAGTACACTTTGCCCATAGGAGGGACTGAGCCCTTAACCATGTCACTGCCATTAGTACACTTTGCCCCTAGGAGGGACTGACCCCTTAACCATGTCACTGCCATTAGTACACTTTGCTCCTAGGAGGGATTGACCCCTTAACCTTGTCACTGCCATTAGTACACTTTGCCCTAGGAGGGACTGACCCCTTAACCATGTCACTGCCATTAGTACACTTTGCCCCTAGGAGACTGACCCCTTAACCATGTCACTGCCATTAGTACACTTTGCCCCTAGGAGGGACTGAGCCCTTAACCCTGTCACTGCCATTAGTACACTTTGCCCATAGGAGGGACTGAGCCCTTAACCATGTCACTGCCATTAGTACACTTTGCCCCTAGGAGGTAATGACCCCTTAACCATGTCACTGCCATTAGTACACTTTGCCCCTAGGAGGGACAAAGAAAATGTTCTCTTTCATTATCACAAATCGCCTGTTACAATTGATTTTTTTTACTTCCAAGATTGGTCCTTGTTTTGCTGGCCCTGCTGGCAGCGACGGGGTTAACCCTTTTAGTCTATTTAGGGGAGCCGTGAAACATTTATTACAGAGGCCTTATGGGAGAAAGCTAAGTGGATACTAAGTAAGCAGGAAGATAGTATTTAAAAGTCTACAATTACACAGTAACTGAATCTTTCATGTGCGGGATGTGTTAGCAGACTCATAATTATAGAACAGAACTGCTTCTTGGGCACGAGTTTGAAGAACAAAGGTTGCCACTTATTAGTAACATATTGGATCTGTAATGAAAGGAAAGCACTCAAGAATGTAGCACCTAGTACACTTTGATTCTAGGTAGGACTGATCCCTAAAACATGTCACTGCCATTAGTACACTTTGCCCCTAGGAGGGACTGACCCCTTGAACATGTTACTGACATTAGTACACTTTGGCCCTAGGAATAGGGTAACCAGATGTCCCGGTTTTGACGTTTTTTAAGATCTGTCCTGGCTGCCCGACATTTTTTTAAATGTCCCGTTTGTTTCTGACTGTCACGGTTTTGGCCATCAGAGCGGGGGGGGGGGAGGAGGGGGAGGCAGCAGAGAGCGGAGGCCGGGTCTGACTGCAGGTGCAGAGGGGGGAGGTGGAGGCAGCAGAGAGCGGAGGCCGGGTCTGACTGCAGGTGCAGAGGGTGGGGGGGAGGGGGAGGCAGCAGAGAGCGGAGGCCGGGTCTGACTGCAGGTGCAGAGGGGGGGGGGGGTTGGGGGGGAGGGGGAGGCAGCAGAGAGCGGAGGCCGGGTCTGACTGCAGGTGCAGAGGGGGGAGGTGGAGGCAGCAGAGAGCGGAGGCCGGGTCTGACTGCAGGTGCAGAGGGTGGGGGGGAGGGGGAGGCAGCAGAGAGCGGAGGCCGGGTCTGACTGCAGGTGCAGAGGGGGGGGGGTTGGGGGGAGGGGGAGGCAGCAGAGAGCGGAGGCCGGGTCTGACTGCAGGTGCAGAGGGGGGAGGTGGAGGCAGCAGAGAGCGGAGGCCGGGTCTGACTGCAGGTGCAGAGGGTGGGGGGGAGGGGGAGGCAGCAGAGAGCGGAGGCCGGGTCTGACTGCAGGTGCAGAGGGTGGGGGGGGAGGGGGAGGCAGCAGAGAGCGGAGGCCGGGTCTGACTGCAGGTGCAGAGGGGGGGGGGAGGGGGAGGCAGCAGAGAGCGGAGGCCGGGTCTGACTGCAGGTGCAGATGGGGGGGGGGAGGGGGAGGCAGCAGAGAGCGGAGGCCGGGTCTGACTGCAGGTGCAGAGCGGGGGGGGGGAGGCAGCAGAGAGCGGAGGCCGGGTCTGACTGCAGGTGCAGAGGGAGGGGGGGGTTGGAGGGAGGGGGAGGCAGCAGAGAGCGGAGGCCGGGTCTGACTGCAGGTGCAGAGGGGGGGGGAAGGGGAGGCAGCAGAGAGCGGAGGCCGGTCTGACTGCAGGTGCAGAGGGGGGGTTTGGGGGGAGGGGGGAGGCAGCAGAGAGCGGAAGCCGGTCTGACTGCAGGTGCAGAGAGTGGGGACGGGGTTAGCTTCAGCAGAGCCTCAGCAGTGAGACCCGGAAGTGAGTCAATGTCTGCTGCCATGGCTCAAGATGGCTTCCCCCCTTGAGAAAGTCCTGCGGGACGAAACGCGTTGGTGCGTTCTCCTACCCCATTGCTAAGCTGACTAAATAAAGTACCACTTTTTATTTCATTTGGAGTTGGCCATATTCACTTTTTTTGCACTTTGGATGCAGATGGCTGTGCTCCTTCCTTTTTCTACATACTCTTACCTACACTCACGGGGAATTCAACTTATATAGGAACACACAGTCAGTTAAATGGCAGTAGCCCTTCTGTTATTACCTTCTAGTGCTGGATTGTTTATCTACTACACCCCATGGGTTAGTGATATCTCACTAGGGACTGTCATATGGGGTAGCTGTGTGGGCACCACTAGGTCCCCACCTCTCCCTGGGGTGACTATTTCTGTTATAATACAGTTGTTTCTGGATATTGGATCCATTCTGAATAGACTTATGCTTGTTGTGAGCTTACTCTATGATACACCAATTTACCACATAATCCACACACTATAGGGAGACAGAGATACATAATTTGAGGAGAGAAAGAGGGAGAGAGCTGGAGACACACAGCATGGGAGAGAGAGAGACACAGCATGGGGAGAGAGACACAGCATGGGGAGAGAGAAGAGACACAGCATGGGGAGAGAGACAAAGCATGGGTGAGAGAGAGAGACACAGAGAATGGGGAGAGAGAGAGACAGAGAATGGGGAGAGAGACAGAATGGGAAGGGTGGAACGAGAATGTAAGGATGGGGGGATGAGAATGGAGGGATGGGGATGAGGATGGACGGATGGGGTACGAGAATGGAGGGATGGGGGAGAGAGAATGGAGGGATGGGGGAGAGAGAATGGAGGGATGGGGGGAGAGAGAGAATGGAGGGATGGGGGGGTGGGAGAGAATGGAGGGATGGGGGAGGGAGAGAATGGAGGGATGGGGGGAGGGAGAATAGAGGGATGGGGGAGAGAGGATGGAGGGATGGGGGAGAGAGAATGGAGGGATGGGGGAGAAAGGGAGTGACAGCATGGGGGGAGAGAGAGTGACAGCATGGGGAGAGAGTGACAGCATGGGGAGAGAAGGTTACATCATGGGGGAGAGAGAGAGATAGCCTGGGGAGAGAAAGAGAGACAGCATGGGGTTAGAGAGAGAGAGAGACAGCATGGGGAGAGAGAGTGACAGAATGGGGAGAGAGAGAGTGACAGCATGGGGGAGAGAGAGAGTGACAGCATGGGGAGAGAAAGTGACAGCATGGGGAGAGAGAGGGCCAGCATAGGGAGAGAAGGTTACATCATGGGGGAGAGATATAGCATGGGGAGAGAAAGAGAGACAGCATGGGGAGAGAAGAGAGACAGAATGGGGAGAGAAAAAGAGACAGCATGGGGGGAGAGAGAGAGACAGCATGGGGCGAAAGAGAGAGAGACAGCATGGGGAGAGAAAGAGAGACAGCATGGGGAGAGAGAGAGAGACAGCATGGGGAGAAAGAGACAGTATGGGGGGGAGAGAGAGACAGCATGGGAGGGAGAGAGAGAGAGAGACAGCATGGGGAGAGAGAGAGAGCATGGGGGAGAGAGAGAGAGACAGCATGTGGAGAGAGAGACAGCATGGGGAGAGAGAGGGAGACAGCATGGGGAGAGAGAGAGACAGCATGGGGAGAGAGAGACACACACAGCATGGGGGGAGAGAGAGAGAGAGACACAGTATGGGGGGAGAGAGACAGCATGGGGGAGAGACAGACACAAAGCATGTGGGGGAGACAGCATGGGCAGATAGACAGAGACAGCATGGGGGGAGAGAGACACAGCATGGAGAGAGAGAGAGAGAGAGAGAGAGAGAGAGAGAGAGAGAGAGAGAGAGAGAGAGAGAGAGAGAGAGAGAGAGAGAGAGAGACACACACAGCATGGGGGGAGAGAGAGACACACACATCATGGGGAGAGAGAGACACACACACAGGGAATGGGGGAGAGAGACAGACAGAATGGGGGAGAGGGAGACACAGAGAATGGGGGGAGAGAGATAGAGAATGGGGAGAGAGACACACAGAGAATGGGGGAGAGAGACACACAGAGAATGGGGGAGAGAGAGAGACAGAATGGGGGAGAGACAGACATAGAGAATAGGGGGAGAGAGAGAGAAAGAGAAGGGAGAGAGAGACACAGATAATGGGTGTGAGAGAATATAGGGATGGGGGAAATAATGGAGGGATTGGGAGGGGGGATAGAATGGAGGGATGGGGGGGAGAGAATGGAGGGATGGGGGAAGAGAGAGAATGGAGGGATGGGGGAGAGAGAGAATGGAGGGATGGGGTGGGGAGAGAATGGAGGGATGGAGGGGAGAGAGAGAATGGAGGATGGAGGGGAGAGAGAGAATGGAGGGATGGGGGAGAGAGAGAATGGAGGGATGGGGTTAGAGAGAGAATGGAGGGATGGGGTTAGAGAGAATGGAGGGATGTGGGAGAGAGAATGGAAGGATGAGGTGTAGAGAGAATGGGGGGATGGGGAGAGAGAGAGAATGGAAGGATGGGGGGGAGAGAGAGAATGGACGGATGGGGGGAGAGAGCAAAAGAGGTGTGTGTGAGAGAACGGGGGACAGAGAGGGATGGAGAGACATAAAGGGGAGGGGTGCAGTTGGTAATGTCATTTGTTTTATAAATATCTTTTTTAATGTGTCCCGGCTTTAACTTTTGTAAATCTGGTCACCGTTCCTAGGAGGAATTGACCCCTTAAACATGTCACTGCCATTAGTACACTTTGCCCCTAGGAGGGACTGACCCCTTAACCATGTCACTGTCATTAGTACTCTTTGCCCCGAGGAGGGACTGACCCCTTAACCATGTCACTGCCATTAGTGCACTTTGCCCCTAGGAGGGACTGACCCCTTAACCATGTCACTGTCATTAGTACTCTTTGCCCCGAGGAGGGACTGACCCCTTAACCATGTCACTGCCATTAGTGCACTTTGCCCCTAGGAGGGACTGACCCCTTAATCATGTCACTGCCATTAGTACTCTTTGCCCCTTGGAGGGACTGACCTCTTAACCATGTCACTGCCATTAGTACACTTTGCCCCTAGGAGAGACTGACCCCTTAACCACGTCACTGCCATTAGTACACTTTGCCCCTAGGAGGGACTGACCCCTTAACCATGTCACTGCCATTAGTACACTTTGCCCCTAGGAGAGACTGACCCCTTAACCATGTCACTGCCATTAGTACTCTTTGCCCCTTGGAGGGACTGACCCCTTAACCATGTCACTGCCATTAGTACACTTTGCTCCTAGGAGGGACTGACCTCTTAACCATGTCACTGCCATTAGTACACTTTGCCCCTAGGAGGGACTGACCGCTTAACCCTGTCACTGCCATTAGTACACTTTGCCCCTAGGAGGGACTGACCCCTTAACCATGTCACTGCCATTAGTACACTTTGCCCCTAGGAGGGACTGACCCCTTAACCATGTCACTGCCATTAGTACTCTTTGCCCCTTGGAGGGACTGACCCCTTAACCATGTCATTGCCATTAGTACACTTTGCCCCTAGGAGGGACTGACCTCTTAACCATGTCACTGCCATTAGTACACTTTGCCCCTAGGAGGGACTGACCGCTTAACCCTGTCACTGCCATTAGTACACTTTGTCTCCTTTAACCACATATCTAATTTGAGCTATGATTTTTGCAACCATTGCGCCAACTGCCAAAAAAGGAGGAAGCAGTTACTGAACGCGTGTAAAGGGTAACTAAGTACTTTCACTATTACTCACATCAGTATCTGTGTTAAAGTGGAATTTCTGTGTAAACCGCAATGTACAGACAGACTTGTAACTTACGCGGCCACTTTAGTATTTCGAAGTGTGAAGGTGCGAGGGCCACTTTTATATCTCCGCACATACAGGCACCACTGCTTTTTATTTCCCACCCTCAGTATCATTACTTTATTTTCACACCGAGTACCACTACTTTATTTTCACACCCACAGTACCACTACTTTATTTTCCTACCTGAGTATCAATACTTTATGTGCAAACCCGAGTACCATTTCTTTATTTTCATACCTGAGTATCAATACTTTATTTTCATACCCGAGTATCACTACTTTATTTTCATACCCGAGTATCACTACTTTATTTTCATACCCGAGTATCACTACTTTATTTTCATACCCGAGTATCAATACTTTATTTTCATACCCGAGTATCACTACCTTATTTTCACACCCTAGTATCACTACCTTATTTTCAGACCCTAGTACCACTACTTTATTATACCAGGCCCAATACTACTACTTTATTTTCACCCCCCAAGTATCACTACGTTTATTTCCACCCCCTGGGTACCAATTTATTTTCACACCCACAGTACCATCCCAATGTCTGCCTGTGCTTCACTTTGGGTCTAGGAGGGATTAACCTGTTATTACGCTGCCAGCGTTTTCAGTACGTTTTTCCTCCGGCAGCCATGGGGTTAATTCTTTTTGGGCCACTCTGTTTATCCAACGCGCTTATCCCCCAGGACAGATCTGATTCCGCGTTCTCAGTAACTAACTAGATGCTCTTATTCCCACGGCACGCAGGAAGAATCCTCTCTGCTCTGGAGCTTGAGGCTTGACACTATAATTTGACAGTGCGACTTAAATGCAGATGGGACCTTCCTGTCTTATCGGAAAGGGACAGAGCAGTTACTGGGAGTAAGGGGAAAGGGGGATAGTTAATGCTGCATTAGAGATATAGGGGGGGGGGAGTACAGCGGAAAGGCTGAGAAATGCAGCTTTTAACTTGAAAGAAGAAACTGATGCACAAGAAGAGGGAACCATGAAAGACAGGTCAGTTTCGTGTGTGTGTGTGTGTGGGTGTGTGGGTGTGTGGGTGTGTGTGTGTGTGTGGGTGTGTGTGTGTGGGGCGGTGGTGTGTGGGGGTGGGGGGGGGTGGGGATGTGTGTGTGTGTTTTCACATTTTTAGTTGTGGTGGCTGAAAAAGGCAACAAGAAACCTTCACCGTTAGCATATAGCAAATAAAAAGATCACTTGTGAGCACATTCACATGTGACAGGTCTGCAGCCCTGCCTTTCACCATTATCACCTAGCATACAGTGCTTCCACTGCAGCAAGGGATTCTGGGAAATTACATGAAAATGAGCACACAATGTGTCGCCTTTTGCCTGAAATCCATTTTACATGGAACCCTTATAGACCTTGAGAATTATCACTACGAAGTGTCCGATCCGGAAGAATGGACCCCTCGCGACACGACCGCAGTGTCACTATCTCCGGAACCTGCAGCTTTAAGATTTTTACGCCGCGGGTCTGGTGACAGTAAGTCTTGCGACATCGGTACCTGTATTGTGTACATTGAGCTTAACACAGATAATACTGTAACTATATATAGATGTATCAGGCTTTGTTGCTTTCTGAGGTGCGACACACAGGGGTGTACTGTGAAATGCAGAGATACTGGAGTGCGTTTTGTTATCTGCATCACTGGTTGCCTGCTGCTATACCCGAGTGTGGCCGGGAGAAAGGCGGCTACACCACTGTTTTTCAACCACAGGGTTTTCCAGGCATCCCTAAAAGAGGTACGTGCAATTTTTAGGTTATTAAAAAAATGATGCCAAATAACAGAAGAATTTACAATGCATCTGATCAGACACGCTTTAAGAGTGGGTTGGGGTTCCTTACAATGCATATGATCTCAGATGTGCTATTAGAGAGGGTTGGGGTACCTTACAATGCATATGATCTCAGACGCGCTATTAGATAGGGTTGGGTTTCCTTTCAATGTATCTGATTTGAAACGCACTATTAGAGAGGGTTGGGGTTCCTTACAATGCATCTGATCTCAGACGCGCAATTAGAGAGGGTTGGGGTTCCTTACAATGCATTTGATCTCAGACTCGCTATTAGAGAGGGTTGGGGTTCCTACCAATGCCTCTGATCTGAGACGCGCTATTAGAGAGGGTTGGGGTTCCTTACAATGCATCTGATCTCAGACGCGCTATTAGAGAGGGTCGGGGTTCCTTACAATGCATCTGATCTGAGACGCGCTATTAGAGAGGGTTGGGGTTCCTTACAATGCATCTGATCTCAGACGCGCTATTAGAGAGGGTTGGGGTTCCTTACACTGCATTTGATCTCAGACTCGCTATTAGAGAGGGTTGGGGTTCCTAACAATGCATCTGATCTGAGACACACTATTAGAGAGGTTTGGGGTTCCTTTCCCAATCTTTGCTATTAGCATGGTTAATTTTAAGAAGCTACTTAGACTGTTAAAAATTCTTTACAAAAGCTTGTTGTTGTTTTGTTGTAGGTGGGATTGCACCTTTAATCTCTTAGCGAAGGAGTTAAACAGAGCTCTCTGATTAGCTGGGAAGATGTGGTGGGGGGGGGGGAGGATAAGTGCTGATAATGGAGTAAGTTTGTTTTGTAAGCCTTTAACAGCAGGGCAATTTATACTGGCACATTAACACTTAGCAACAAAATAGCAGAGCTGGAGCACAGTGGAGCCATGTGTCTCTAGGGACACAGCACTGTTATAAGCGGAACACAGGGTTACACTGTTGGAAGTATTCAGCAGTTATAAGCGTGCATGGATCTGTGTATATGTGCAAGTGTGCATGTGAACTCTGTGTGTGCCACTGTATATATCAGCGTGTGTTTGTTTATAAAGTATGATAATCATAATAACTTTATTTATGTCGCGCTTTTCTCCCAATGGATCTCTTCACAGTTACAAAAAGGGAAAAAGAAGAAAACATATAAGGTTATAAGAGAGACCAAACACAAGGAAAGATATAATACCGGATGGGACGGTGCTGTAGCTATTAAAAATCGGACAGGTTGTGGGTCAATAATTAAATGCCTGGGTAAACAGGTCGGTCCTGAGCCTGTGCGTATAGATTCCCAGAGAGGGGCCTCTAACTGTACGAGGCAGAATGTTACAGAGAGTGGGAGCAGCGCGGCTAAGAGCTCGGGCACCAAAGGAAGTCACGGAGATCCTGGGAACTGTTAGCAGACCTTCATCTGCAGATGAAAGTGAGCGAATGGGCGTGTAGGGAACTAGAAACCCCACAGGTAGCTGGGACCCCGGCCATGTAGGGCTTTGAACATCAGCAACATAATCTTTAAATACATTCGCCATTATACGGGCAGCCAGTGCAGAGACCTATTTTAGTAGACACTAAAGTATAACGTCTCATTAAGTCCCTCAACAGACCTATGTGGATCTGGCCCATAGTCCAGTCACCTGCGGGGACCACCTGATGACCCCCGGGCACCCACAGGGACCACCCGCAAGGACCACCCAAGTGCCCCCAGGCACCTGCGGCCTCTGGTATCAATAAGGTGGGTGTAGAGGAGGTGGGTATTAGTGTTGTTGTGTTTTTAATGTTTATTGTAGGTAGCAGCTGTTTTTATATTAAACTTAATACTAGTGTAGATGAGCAGGGGGTCTCCAGAACAGAAAGGCGTTGATTTGAATGTATTTAAATGTCCCGCATCACGTGACTGTGGGAATAAAATGTACAGGAGATACCAGCACCCCATAATGGGGTCTGTATCTCGGGAAGCAGGGGGTCCCCGGACCTGAAATCAACGCGGTTCTGCTCCAGAGATCACCTGCTCATCTACACTAGTATTACATTTTATATATATATATAAAAAAAATTGATCCCTGGCGAGATATACGCAGGGATTTGTGGCTCTCTCTGTGCAGCTCTCTCTGCAGCTGAAAGACATCGCCGGATTTGGCCTTTTAGAGAGGCGATCTTCATGTCACCGGCTATTCGCCCGTTTTGGGAATTGTGCTATCACAGGTAATTGAGGCTTTCTGAATACCGTGATAGCAACGCTAAAAAACAGGCAAATTAAATAGCCCAACGATTTTTTTTTAATGAACGCTTAGCATAGGCCCCTTAGGCTGAGGCCCCAATACCTCCGCTGCACGCGCGCCCGCGAGACTGGCGGCGCGTGCAGCCGATTCCCCGGTCTGCAGGGAGCTGCAGACCAAAAGACCGGGGGGGGGGGCGTGGCGGGAGAGTAACGGGGTGCGGGCATGACGTCACCCGGCAGGTTCGCCCTCATTGGCTGAACCGCTGGGGGGCGTGGCATAGCGCTCCGTAGCGAGTCCTGCTCTCAATTCTATTGAGAGCAGGAGCAACTCGCGCCACAGTGCTGCGGCCCCCCCTCGCAGCGGGCCCGGTGCCATTGAGGGGAGGGCTCTCGTCCCTGCAGCGTCCGCCACAGCGGGCGCTGCAGTAGCTAGCGGGGACCAGCCCTTAGTGTCTAATATGTGCATAATATGTGCATATGACCCAATGCTACTAAAAAGTGCCTCATGAGTGAGAATAGGGGGTATTTTAGCTACATTTCAGAGGTGGAGATGGCAGGATTTAGTGAGGGAGTGAATGTGAGGAATGAAGGAGAGTCTAAGATGACCCCT
Organism: Ascaphus truei; assembly: GCF_040206685.1. NCBI lineage: Eukaryota > Metazoa > Chordata > Amphibia > Anura > Ascaphidae > Ascaphus > Ascaphus truei. The sequence goes on from NC_134497.1 coordinate 48,615,450, forward strand.
AGGCAGCGGGAATGAGGCGTTGATAAGATTGTTGTATTATTAACAGTGAGAGAGAGTTTGGGTTAGGTGTGAGAGTGGAAGGAGGAAAGTTTACTAGTTCTATTTTGGACGTGCTAACCTTCATGTAACGTGAAACATCCAGAAGGAGATTGCAGAGAGACAAGGGACAAGAGAGAGGGGGAGAAGTCAATTGTGGGTGTTATCAGCATAGAGATAATACTGAAAGATAACAAAAATAAAAGAGTACCTGCAGCACTCAAAAACAGCTGTGACACTAATATAGGTCAAACACAAAGCAATTTAATGCAAAGAGCAAACAAATCTCCTAAATAGAGCATATTGCATAGGGCACTATCAAGATGCACGTACTCAAACAAATACTCCCCCAGACAGTGGTACAGTATACCCAGGTGGAAGTGGGACACGGATCACAAACACACTGATTTACTACACAATACAAGCGAACAAACAAGTGGAAACAGATTTAAAAAAAAGTAATCAGGACCATTCTCGTGAGAGCTTACACTCTAGAGGGAATAGGGGCGAGGTTGAAACAAGTGGCTGCTCTTTATGGTACTGAGTAAACCTGAGGATGGAGTATGTTCCAGCCACACATCCGGTGCCATTAAGGTTTGGGGGTGTCAGATACCATGTACAGGCAGTCCTTGGTTATCCGACACAATGCGTTACTCAAAATGGCGTTGGATAGCGAAACGTCTTAAAGCGAAACACGTTTTCCCATAGGAACACTGTTTAAATGAAAGGTTCCGTTCCTGAAGGCATTTTTAACACTAAAATACACCAAATATTTTAAGCAGGCAATAAGATATGCAGCACACACATAAATTATATAGTGTATATCCTGTATTATATATATAATATAACATAATTTATATTAATATAATATACTAGCTTTTGTGCCCGGCTTTGCCCAGGGAATGTAATATTGAATACATCCATCCACCCATCCCCCCCTATTGGTACATCTCCCCCCGCTGCCGGCACATGTATCGCCCCCCAGCTCCGCTGGCAAATCTCCCCCTGTTAGCTGGCACATCTGCCCCACCCCGCTGGTACATCTCCCCTGCTAGCTGGCACATCTCCCCCCCTCTCCCCGGCCCCCTTCCCCCGCTGCTGGATTTGTGTGTGGGTGAGATTTGTCTCTATGTGTGTTTGTCTGTGTGTGTCTGTCTGTGTGTGTGCCTCCCACCAGCTGCCAGAACATGTCCCCGCCACCCCCTCCCCCCCTGCTGGCGTCACATCTCCCCATGCTGCTGTGGCATGTCCCCTCACTGCCGGCACATCTCCCCGCCCCCCTGTTGGTACATCTCCCCTTGCTGGCGGCACATGTGTCCCCCCCAGCCCCGCTGGCACACCTCCCCCCGCTAGCTGGCACATATACCCCCCAGGCAAGGACACACCCCCTCCCTTAGTAGCCACACACCCCGCCCCCTGCTCCTGCTCTAACAGATTTGCTGGACAGCCGAGGGAAACTTAGAATGTCCATAATTTGGGAGGTGAGTCACATTGGAAGCTCAAAATAGATGCGTTGACATACAAATCCGCAGCAGAATGTACAGTGAATGTTTCGTTGTGCTACGTGGTGCCGTTTCTGAGATTTCGATGCTTCGGACATACAAACAAACAGACGGAATCCAATTTAGAATTATAGTATAGATTATATCGTATAATATAATATATATATTATATACACATAAACAACTTTTCAAAGCATAAAAATGAACATAGGTATGCATTGCATAGCGTTGGATAAGCCATTCTGTAACGCCTGTATGCCCCCAGACCTGGCCAGTCCCCAGTACTGAGGTGGGTAGGGGTATAACACGCACCCACAGCAGTGAGGGCATGCCGGAGTGTAGTAAGGTGTGTTGCCGGGCCTGGTGGAAAAAGGGTTAACGTGATACTTGCCGAGTCCGGGGTGCCAGAGGTATGGAGATCCAGATCCAAGAGCTGTGGGTCAGGGGCAGGAGAAAGCAGCGTAGTGAGGTCCAAAGCAGAGTCCAGGGATAGCGAGGTACACGTAGTCAAACAAAGCCGAGATCAATCCAAAGGTATCCAAACAGAGACAGGGACAGGAACAAGAGCTGTAATAGATAACAGAGCTTGGCATAGACACTGCACACAGGAGCCACAGATAAGCTATGCAGAGCGAGGAAGGAGAGGGCAGACTGGTGTTATAAAGGAAGGAGGGCCAATAGTAGCAAGGGGTGGAGCCTGTCTGGGTGATCACAGGGATAGGTCCAGGTAAGCAGGGAAGGAGACAGGGGTGTGATCCAAGGTAATCGCCTGCAGCCGATGGGGGGTGGAGCCAGCGGCGCGGGAGGGCAGGTAAGACGATCAGGTGCACGCGCCCTCTGTAAGGCTGCCGTGCGCGCGCCCCGGCCGTGCGCGTGAGAGTGCGGCAAGTGCCGCGGAGGAACGGCTCGGCGTGGGGGAGGAACAGGTGAGAGAGCGAGGAAGCGGGGAATCGGGGCGGAGAGCCGCCGTGGGGCCTGAGGTGACGGGGACCCGCTGAGAGCCGTGTTTCCCCCGATCCGTTACAGTACCCCCCCCCCCCTTGAGGATCAGACTCTGGATGATCCTCCCAAGGTTTGTGAGGAAATTTCTGACTAAATTGTTTGAGAAGGGCTGGAGCATGAATATGATGACAAGGTACCCAGGAGCGTTCCTCCGGGCCATATCCCTTCCAATGAACGAGGAACTGAAGTCTGTCCCTGGACCAACGAGAATCAATAATGGAATAAACTTCAAATTTCTGTTGTCCTTGTATTACGACGGTCTGGAAAATGTACATTTTGGACAAAAGGTTTCAGAAGGGACACGTGAAACGCAGAGGGTATCTTCATGGTGGGAGGAAGCGAAAGTCGATATGCTACCGGGTTGATCCGTTCGAGGACCTTGAAGGGACCCAAGAATCTAGGAGCCAGCTTCTGGGAAGGAGTTTTGAGCTTGATATTTTTTGAAGATAGCCAAACTCTGTCTCCAGGTTTGTATTCTGGGCCCATCTGCTTGCGTCTTTTTTTTTTGAACGGAGCCTTGCAAGGATCTTTTCCCTGATGAAGAAACCCACGGGTTTCGAAACGCGTTGGAAAAGTTATTAACAGTATTGCCTTCAACTGTACTGTCCTACTACGGCGAGCTGACCCAGTGAAATCGGCGCCAATATCGGCAAGAACCCCGCGGTGACGTCACCAACCCGGAAGGGTCTGAACGGAGGGGAGAGAGAGGATTTCAGCTGGCGTGGAGCTCCGCTTTGAAGCAGCATTCTATGGGAGAGCTGCATACGTGTTGATTAGTTTATGGGAGAAAGAACTTTCAGAGACTCCATACTTACCTAAGCAGGAACCTGTGTCCGAAGAACCAGCGTCCACATCCATGTGAGGACATCTGATCTGGCTTCCACGTGGTGTTTGGGTAACATTATCCCGAAAATGCTTGTTTAACATCATCTTGATGTACGCACGATACTCACCTTATTTATTGTTTATGTCAATATAATTTTTAATACACTATGAGCGTTGTGCGCTGTGTTTTTTCTGTTTTTATCTGGAGACGTGAGTATCTGCTGCAGGAACACCAGAGGGGAGGGAGGAGAGGGGGAGGCTGCTGAGATGGAACCCATAGTTAATGAAAAAAAGCGACTCTTGCGTAGACTCATTATTCAGCGGATTAATAGCGAACTCCGCCCAGGGTAATAGGTCCACCCAATTGTCTTGAGATTCTGACACAAAGCATCTGAGATACTGTTCCAAGGTCTGATTCATTCTCTCCGTCTGGCCGTTGGTCTGCTGGCGGTAACCCGAGGAGAAGAGGAGGGAAATGCAAAGTCTCTGAGAGAACGCTCGCCACAATTTAGAGATGAATTGAGTACCTCTGTCTGAAACAATGGAAAGTGGCACGCCGTGTAACCTGAAAATTTCTTTAGAAAAAATGTCAGCCAAGGTAGCTGAATTGGGGAGACCCTTGAGGGGTATAAAGTGTGTGCTTGGAAAACCTGTCCACTACCACAAGGATCGTATTCATCCCTCTACAATTTGGAAGTTCCACAAAAAAGTCCATGGAGATATGCTTCCAAGGCCGTTCCGGAATAGGAAGAGGCAGGAGGAGGCCAGAAGGTTTGTGTCGGGCGGACTTGCTCTGAGCACAGACTGGACAAGCTCTGGTGAAATCAAAAATGTCTTTGTTCATTTTAGGCCACCAAAAGGTCCGTTTAATAAGATCCACTGTCCTCTTGAAGCCTGGATGACCAGCAGATCTAGAAGAATGCCCCCACTGTAGGATCTTGTGGCGAAAACGTGGAGCAGTGTACAGACGTCCTTCTGGCACCTTAAATCTCCTACGGATATGAGCCTGGGCTTTATTGATCTCATCCAGGATATCAAAATTATTGGCAGAAATAATGTACTTTGCGGGGAGAATCGTCTCTGACAATTCGTTAGATCCTTCCTCCGTAGAAAATTGTCGGGAAAGAGCATCGGCCTTGATAGTCTTGGTACCTGGAATATAGGAAATCGTGTAATTGAAACGAGAGAAAAACAGTGCCCAACGTGCTTGACGGGAACCCAGACAACAAGCCCCCTCAATATACAATAAGGTTTTGTGATTGGTGAGAATAGCTACTGGCTCCTTGGTACCCTCGAGGAGATGTCTCCATTCTTGCAGGGTTAATTTGATAGCCAAAAGTTCACGGTTCCCGACATCATAATTTCTCTCGGCCGAAGAGCATTTCCTGGAAAAGAATCCACATGGATAAAGTCTTTCTTGTGGAGAATATCTTTGTGAGAGTACTGCCCCAGCTCCCACCCATATCAGAAGCGTCTACCTCTAGGGTGAAAGGAAGGGATGTATCCGGATGGCGAAGGATGGGGGCGGAGACGAAAGCTCTTTTGAGGAACTCAAAGGCTTTGATGGCTTCAGAGGACCATGCTGTCGGATCAGCCCCTTTCTTGGTCAGAGCAGTAATAGGTAGAGCGAGTGGAGAAATTACGGATGAATTTTCGATAGTAGTTAGAAAAGCCAAGGAAACGCTGAACGGCTTTTAGGGAATTCGGCAACGGCCAATCCATAACAGCCTTCAATTCCTCAGGATCCATGGTGAAACCTTTATCGGAGATTATATAGCCAAGAAAGGCTGTGGATGATTGGTGGAAGAGACATTTCTCCATCTTCGCGTAGAGTCTATTAGCACGAAGCCAAGAGAGAACCACTTTTGTGTGACGAATGTGCTCTTCCAGGTTCTTGGAGAAAATGAGGATATCGTCTAAGTATATGATGACGAAAATTCCCAGAATGTCCCGGAAGATATCATTCATAAATTCTTGGAAGACGGCAGGGGCATTGCAGAGGCCGCACGGCATCACTAGGTATTCGTAATGACCCAAACGCGTGTTAAATGCAGTTTTCCATTCGTCACCGTCTCGTATTCGGATAAGATTGTAGGCTCCTCTCAGGTCAAGCTTGGAAAATATAGAGGCTCCTTAGAGCCGGTAAAAGAGTTCCGAAATTAGAGGAAGAGGATACCGTTTTTTAACTGTAATCTTGTTAAGCCCACGAAAGTTGATACAGGGTCTTAAAGAGCCATCCTTCTTTTTCACAAAGAAGAAACCTGCCCTGGCGGGGGAGGTGGAGTTCCGAATAAACCCTTTCTTAAGATTCTCCTGGATGTAGGTCGCCATAGCCTCGGTCTCGGGCACAGATAAGGGATATGATTTAGACTTGGGGAGTGTGGTTCCAGGAATTAATTCGATGGGGCAGTCGTATGAACGATAGGGTGGTAGAACTTCAGCCTGAGTCTTGTTAAAGACATCTAAAAGGTCATGGTATACCTCCGGCAGGGTAGAGAGAGGAGAAGTGGTGTCGAGGCCAGCGAGCACGGTAACGGGAGGAGTGACCGTCTTCTCCAAGGTAGAAGCCCACTGGGTCGGTAGTTCATTGGTCCAATCAACACGCGGGTTGTGAAGCTGGAGCCACGGCAATCCCAGAATAACCTGGTCAGTAGGAGAGTGGAAAACATCCAAGATGATGACTTCAGTATGACCATCCGCGGTGGTCAGGGTGAGAGGAATATATTCCCAAATAATGAAGGTTGGTTGGAGCGGTCGACCGTCGATAGCCTCCAGGCTAATGGGTGACTTCTTCTTGACTAACGGGATTTGGGTTTTGCAGGCATAGTCGTGATCCAAAAAGTTACCACCAGACCCGGAGTCAATGAAGGCTTCAACCTCTACCTTGACATTATGACCCACAAGAGTTATGGGGTGTAGGATTCTCTTCGGTAGCTCTTTGGGGGAAGAGGGGCAAGGAGAAATGGTATCCAGTAGAAGCCCATCTACCTTTACTGGGCATTCTCGTTTCCCGGTTTCAAACGATAGGGACGTAGTTGGTGTTCCGGGGAGCCGCAGTAGTAGCAGAGACCCTCTGCGCAGCGGCATGTTCTCTCAGCGGTCCAAAGCTGTTGGCTACCGATTTGCATCGGTTCGGGGGCGTCCAATGCAGGAAGAGCCATGGGAGGAGACCTAGGAGAAACAGGCAAGGAAGACAGTAAATGGGGGTGCTGGCGCTCATGACGTCGCTCTTGAATGCGCTGGTCCATCCGGATGCTGAGGGCAATGAGATCCTCTAGAGATGAGGGATGAACATGAGCTGCGAGGTCATCCTTGAGGGATTCGGACAAACCCTGTCAGTATGCCATGGCGAGAGCCTCATTGTTCCACTCGGTTTCTGCAGCGATGGTGCAGAACTCCACCGCGTATCTTGCAGCCGACCTGCGACCCTGGGAGAGATGAAACAAGGAAGAAGCGGCAGTCTCCCTACGCGCTGGTGTGTCAAAGATCTGCTGAAACTCTCGCCGGAATTTGGGGTAGTCTTGGGTTATGTCTGATCTGTGTTCCCAGAGGGGAGAAGCCCAAGCGAGAGCATCGCCAGTGAGCAGGGCATAGACATAGGCCACTTTAGAACGACCAGAGGGAAAGCAAGACGGGGACATCTCGAACTGGACGTCACACTGGTTCAAGAATCCCCGGCAAGTAATACCAGTAATACCGGTTGGGAGGAGGAATACGTGGCTCCGGATTGCCCATAGGTACTGGGGCTGGGGGTGACGGTGCAGCTGGGGATTCCCGCAGGGAGAGATTAGAAAGTTTTTGTGCCACGGCGGTGACTTGGTCATTTAAAAATTGCCAGTGTTCCATAGTGACACCTTGGCCACCTCAGGGGGGTCTGCATTTGTTAGGCTCTGCATAATGTAACGCCTGTATGCCCGCAAACCTGGCCAGTCCCCAGTACTGAGGTGGGTAAGGGTATAACACACACCCACAACAGTGAGGGCATGCCCGGAGTGTGGTAATGCGTTGCCGGGCCTGGTGGGAAAAGGGTTAACGTGATACTTGCTGAGTCCGGGGTGCCAGAGGTACGGAGATCCAGATCCAAGAGCTGTGGGTCAGGGGCAGGAGAAAGCAGCGTAGTGAGGTCCAAAGCAGAGTCCAGGGATAGTGAGGTACACGTAGTCAAACAAAGCCGAGATCAATCCAAAGGCCTCTGTAAGGCTGCCGTGCGCGTGCCCCGGTCGTGCGCATGAGAGTGCGGCGTACGCTGCGGAGGAACGGCTCGGCGTGGGGGAGGAACAGGTGAGAAAGCGGGGAATCGGGGCGGAGAGCCGCCGTGGGGCCTGAGGTGACGGGGGCCCGCTGAGAGGCGCATGTTCCCTGATCCGTTACACATTCGTTCTAAAATGAAGCGTTGTAAAACGAAGACTGCCTGTTGTTTTGTCCATATGCAGAGCTAGCTGGGGGAGAGTACGTAAAGAGAATTACAGAGAGATGGGGCAGCACGGGTGAAATCTTGAAGGCAGTAGTGAGAGGAGGTAATAAAGGAGGTGATGAGGTGAAGGCCATAGGTAGAATGGAGGAAGTACAGTATTTGGTGACAAGAGCTGTCCTGGAACCACTCTGTTTGTTTTCCCTGTTCTGAGGCAGCCATTACTCCTAAGTATAATATTGTCACATTGTTGCTTCCATTTGGCTTTCCTGACGGTTTCCCTGGCAACCCCACCGCATTTCTTAGTCAGGTTAACTGTTCCTGGCTCCCCCTGCTAGTTGGCATAATCCTTGCCCTATTTCCTGTTAGCCCAGGCTAGCATGCTTCTCTTTTAGTTTCAGCAGCCATCTTGAGCAGTCACCTCTCCTATCTCCTCTAGTAAAGTGATTGCAATTGACCTATCCCTATACTTTGCATTATCCCACTGCCATCCTATCTCCCTTTTCCCTCCATTGCTCCCCTGCCCCAGTGTTTTCCCTCAGTACCTTTTCCCATTTCTATTTTTCTTGTTGTTGACCCAATAAACTCTTCAGCAAATAAGAAGATTCTCTTGCTTGGTATGTGGGATTGAGTTAAGCTGCCTGTCTCTACTCACTTGCCACTGTGAGCTTGAGTCAGAACAATGGCTGAGATGTAAGGACGGGGGGGGGGGCAGAATCATTGCAAACTTTGTAGATTAGTCAGGATTTTTACTTTTTATGGGAAGGCAGTTTAGGGATTGGCATAGTAGAGCAGCAGAAGTGGAGCGAGTTGATGAGTTGATGAGTCTGTAAGTAGCATTTTGGATGGATTAAAGTTGGGACAGGCAGATGAGGGAAATGCCAACTAGGAGACAGTTGCAGTAGTCAAGGCATGTGTAAGAGGCAGGTGCAGACGTAAACACAAGGAGAAAGATTTGGGGAAATCTTTCACAAGGCAAAATATACAAAAAGAAACAAAATAAACACCTATCCCTGTGTAAGGGCTAACTCACTTCCCAGTCCTTCTGTACAAGACTGGGAGGAAAAGCCCCTTACCAGCCTATCATCCCAAAGTCTCAAAGGTTACTTCAATGCAGCTGGCCTATCATGTCAGTCTCCAGGGGCTGGATAGTTGTCTGCTTGAGGGTCCAGCCTCTGGCAGGGTCCTGCGTCCTCTGTGTTCAGGCATAGAGATTTGGTCCGCTGGTGTCTTGTTGTCAACACACAGTCCTCCTGTGTGCTCAAGACTCTCCAAGTGCAGTTTCAGCAGAAGTTTTTAAACCTGTCTGATAACTAGTTGTTTAACTTCAATTAACCAGCTCCCTGCTGGTTTCTCAGACCACTGAAGCTTTCTATTGCAGCCTCATTGAGATAGGGTTGCTTCCCTGTTACAGAATGACGAAAGGAGTGAGTTGATTTTCAGTTGTGTCATGAGTGAGAATAGGGCTTATTTTAACTACAATTTGGAGGTGGAGATGGCAGGAGTTGGGGGATTGAATGAAAGGAATGAATGAGAGGGCAGAGTGAAAGATTATCCCTAGGCATCGGGCTTGGGGTGTTGATGATGGTGGCATTATTTACAGCGAGAGAGAGTTTGGGTGTAGGGGTGACAGTGGAAGGAGGAAAGATTAGTAGTTCAGTTTTGGACATGTTAAGATTCATGTAATGGTGGAACATTTAGGTGGCGATTGCAGAGAGAGACTGGACAAAATAAAGTAAAAGATTTCACCAAGAGAAGAGGTATAGAGTGACGAGAGCAGAGTGCAAAGTACAGCCTTGTTGCAACCCTATAAAGTGAAGAGTGAAGGAGGCAGAAGGAAATACTGAAGGAGGGGTTGTCTAGGTGGGACGTGTGTCGGGAGAGAGCTGTACCTCTGCTCCTAAACTTTGCCAGCTTGGCAAGAAGACAGACACTAAAGTTTGATCATAGGATTTGTTGAAGAAAATGGAATAAGGTGAGCTGGACCTCCTCTTGAAACTGACTCATCACTGGTTCTTCTCCATGTTTAACCCATGCTATTCCAGACCAAACCCACAGCAGGTAAATTGATGGCTCTGCTTTATCTTAGTAAAAAAAAAAATTACAGTTGTGATAAAAGAAAGTTGTTCATATAGATGTCATTGGAGATACTGTACCAGCTGCAGACTGCTTCCATATTTCAGATTACCAAGTATAACAGGGACATATCCCTGTTTAAATAAAGCAGCCTCCGAACTCTGAGAATCCAGAAGATAGAGAGTTAATTGCAGCCACTCAATTAACTAGTCTCCACTTGGACTAATGAGAGCTCTGTAAAAATCCTCATGTGAGACACATGAGAGAGATTCCTTAGCTCCCATTTGGGCTGACAGAAGGAGAGCAGAGAAGCCTGCACACAGACACTGTCTTGAGCAAAAAGGCTGTGCTGAGATCAAGACTCCCAGACACCCAGAGACCTATATTTCCTGGACACAGAGGACCCAGGAACCTGCCAGAGACTGACATGGAGAGCCACCTGCTTAAGGTACTTCCTTAGACTTTGGGGTGATAGGCTGGTAATGGGACTATCCCTCCAGTCCTACAGATAGGGTCTGGGGAAGTAAGTTAGTCCTTACAAAGGGATAGGGGTTTGTTATTTTGTTGTTGTTTTTTTTTTTTTGCCTGTATAAAAGAACAGGCTCAATAAAGCCAAGATATAATTCCACCCAAATCGGTCTCCATTATATGTACCTCTGCACACATCTCTTACACCAAGCTGTACTTAGCTTGAGCTACAGTAGGTAAATGTATGGAGTAGTGGGTAAGCTGTTGATACTGAATACAAAAAATTATCAGCTCAATACTTCCATGAGCATCAGTACCCTCTGTGGGGCCAATATATAAAGTAATGTTAAATCAAGAAAAATGACACTATATATACAGAACAAGAATTAATTTATATTTTCCACCCATTACGTGGACAGTCCCGCCAAGGTGCAGTCATGGCACTGGCATGTTATCAAGGGTAAATGTTAGCGATTTACACCCTTCTTATATAAATCAAACGAAATGACATCTGTTTTCCAAGTTATTTGTAACTTTTATTATCTCCGTAGTAACTAAATGCTTTGGTGCGTTTATACAATCTTTATTAATCTCTTGTGTTAACACTGTAAGATGTTCGATATGCAGGCAAATGGTTCATCCAAAGTCTCTCTCTTTGATGTTTTGTGTGGGTAATAACGATAGCATAACTTGTTTAAAGAGCTGAAGGGGAAAGAACACTAATTACCAGATGACATTTGAACCAGGAAAAAATTGAAATAGACTTATTTTTACATAACAAGAAAATATTTTGACTTCAGGGGGATTGTACACTCTTCTGCCCCTCCTTACATCTCAGCCCTAATTTCTCGTTATGCACCATCCAGACTATTGCGTTCTTCTCAAGGATGTCTTCTTTCTACCCCCTTTGTATCTAAAGCTCTCTCCCGCCTTAAACCTTTCTCACTTTCTGCCCCACACCTGTGGAATGCCCTTCCCCTTAGTACCCGACTAGCACCCTCTCTATCCACCTTTAAGACTCACCTTAAGACACACTTGCTTAAAGAAGCATATGAATAGCACTGTAGATATTCTGAACACATGATACATAAAGCTTGGCCCCCTGCAGACGCACTTACCAGAACTCCCTCCTACTGTCTCTGTACGTTCTCCCTACCTACCAATTAGACTGTAAGCTCCTCGGGGCAGGGACTCCTCTTCCTTAATGTTACTTTTATGTCTAAAGCACTTATGCCCATGATCTGTTATTTATATTATCTGTTATTTATTTGATTACCACATGTATTACTACTGTGAAGCGCTATGTACATTAATGGCGCTATATAAATAAAGACATACAATACAATACAACTGCATTTATATTTAATAAATTTAAGTAAAAAAACTGTTGTGCCGGCTATGTTGGATTCCCATATACAGCCATATTTACTATATAGTTGCATATGATAACAGAGTATGGGTACAAAATATTGGATCATTTAAATGTAAAGAGTAGAGATGGGCGGAACTGTCGAACTCCGTCTGCCGGAATTTCCAGAGCTTTCCATTCCAAATCCGTTCCTTGGGGTAAAATCCGCAGACGGATTGTTCCACTTTCAATCCATACGGATGAATCCAAACCCTCCACTGGATACAATCCGGCTGGATTTATAAGACTCCGATCCACGGATTCCACTACCCATTGTCGGACGGTTACAAATCTAACCACGGATCCATATCCTCAAATAAAAAAAATGTGCCCGTCTCTAGTAAAGAGTAACCCTGTATATGCATCATAAGCCTATTAAACCTCTGTCATCCTTCTCTCCCCCCCCCCCCCTTACTCATTTTTTCATTCACACATTCTCACGTGCCATATTTGAGTGACAATTGCGGCTATTTTAAAAATAATCAAAATATACACGCTCACTGCGGGCAACATGTAAAGATGTGCCAAACATGTAAAAAAAAACTGTATTTCCATTATGGGGGACAGGTTTAGCCCTCAACCTCCTGGGGGACCCTTATAATGCACTCTGTACTGTATGTCTTCGCTAGATTCCCAGGGGGGAACGTTCGCAATCACAGCACAAACTAAATGGAAGAGGGTAATCTTCTGGGACCGAAGAGGTTAACAGAGCAGACCGATGCTTGAAACAAATGTGTCGACCCATTTCAATAAATCAATTTTATATTTAGTGAACTCAAGTTTGCTGGTTCCTGTTCATCTATACCGGGGGGGGGGGGGGGGGGGGGGGATTCCACCCTCAGGGGGTGATTGAAGCGGGAAGCGGGTTCAGGGGGTGATTGAGAAGGTGCTGGGCTGTATATGTAACATTTTATTCCTTTTATTCTGTTAAAATAACACGTGGCTGATGCATCGTGTGAAATCTTCTTTATCTCCGGCCATATAAATGCGTGGTCGATACAGATTCACCCATTATTTTCCGTCTCAGTTCGTTACACGTACTTACTAAAAGGAGAGGGCCCTATACTAAACGTTTCAGTCCAGCGGGAGTACCGGTATGGCATACAGTTTACGGTATATATAATTTTTGGCATGGGGTGATTGGGGGCCTTGTTGGCCCCTTAGGGGTGATTAAGGTACAAAAGGTTAAGAACCCCTGATCACTGATTTGCCGCGTGACTCCGCCTGTGTTGTTAGGAGGAGATTATAACGGGGCGATTCACAGTCTCCACTGCTGTGTCTTTTCTTTGGCTGAAAGAGCAGCATAGAGGTAATGTCACTGCCTTTGAAACCTTCTGATTCATAATCCCAATGTCCGATCTCGTAGTAAAAATAACTTTATTTCATATACTGTACAGTAGTGCTTTTCTCCCAATGGGACACACAGCGCGTCACAATTACAGTATAGCGCACGATACGCAGCACATAGGATTGTTACAGACACCGTCCATGCTCAGAGGAGCTTACAATCTATGTTGTTGGTGCCTGAGGCACAGGGAGATAAAGTGACTTGCCCAAGGTCACAGGGAGCCGACACCAGGAATTGAACCAGGTTCTCCTGCTTCAAACTCAGCGGTGCTGTTATTAGTCAGAGCTTTCACTTACTGAGCCTCCACGCACTGAGCCTTCACGCACTGAGCCTCTACGCACTGAGCCTTCACGCACTGAGCCTTCATGCACTGAGCCTCCACGCACTGGTCCTCCACGCACAGAGCCTTCACGCACTGAGCTTTCACTTACTGAGCCTCCACGCACTGAGCCTCCACGCACTGAGCCTCCACGCACTGAGCCTCCATGCACTGAGCTTTCACTTACTGAGCCTCCACACACTGAGCCTTCACACACTGAGCCTTCACACACTGAGCCTTCACTCACTGAGACTTCACTCACTGAGACTTCACTCACTGGGCTTTCACGCACTGAGACTTCACTCACTGAGCCTTCACTCACTGAGCCTTCACTCACTGAGCCTTCACGCACTGAGCCTTCACGCACTGAGACTTCACTCACTGAGCCTTCACGCACTGAGACTTCACACACTGAGCCTTCACACACTGAGACTTCACTCACTGAGCCTTCACGCACTGAGACTTCACTCACCGAGCCTTCACTCACTGAGCCTTCACTCACTGAGCCTTCACGCACTGAGACTTCACTCACCGAGCCTTCACTCACTGAGCCTTCACGCACTGAGCCTTCATGCACTGAGCCTTCACTCACTGAGACTTCACTCACTGAGCCTCCATGCACTGAGCCTTCACGCACTGAGCCTTCACGCACTGAGCCTTCATGCACTGAGCCTTCATGCACTGAGCCTTCACGCACTGAGACTTCACGCACTGAGACTTCACTCACCGAGCCTTCACTCACTGAGCCTTCACGCACTGAGCCTTCACGCACTGAGCCTTCACGCACTGAGCCTTCACACACTGAGACTTCACTCACTGAGCCTTCACGCACTGAGACTTCACTCACCGAGCCTTCACTCACCGAGCCTTCACTCACTGAGCCTTCACGCACTGAGACTTCACTCACTGAGACTTCACGCACTGAGCCTTCACGCACTGAGACTTCACTCATTGAGCCTTCACTCACTGAGCCTTCACGCACTGAGATTTCACACACTGAGCCTTCACTCACTGAGCCTTCACTCACTGAGCCTTCACACACTGAGCCTTCACTCTTCACTCACTGAGCCTTCACTCACTGAGCCTTCACGCACTGAGCCTTCACGCACTGAGACTTCACTCACCGAGCCTTCACGCACTGAGCTTTCACTTACTGAGCCTCCACGCACTGAGCTTTCACTTACTGAGCCTCCACGCACTGAGCCTTCACGCACTGAGCCTTCACGCACTGAGCTTTCACTTACTGAGCCTCCACTTACTGAGCCTTTACTTACTGAGCCTTCACTTTCTGAGCCTTCACTCACTGAGCCTTCACTCACTGAGCCTTCACTCACTGAGCCTTCACTTACTGAGCCTTTACTTACTGAGCCTTCACTCACTGAGACTTCACTTACTGAGCCTTCACGCACTGAGCCTTCACGCACTGAGCCTTCAAGCACTGAGCCTTCACGCACTGAGCCTTCACGCACTGAGCCTTCATGCACTGAGCCTTCACACACTGAGCCTTCACGCACTGAGCCTTCACTCACTGAGCCTTCACGCACTGAGATTTCACACACTGAGCCTTCACGCACTGAGCCTTCACTCACTGAGCCTTCATGCACTGAGCCTTCAAGCACTGAGCCTTCACGCACTGAGCCTTCACTCACTGAGCCTTCACCCACTGAGCCTTCACGCACTGAGCCTTCACGCACTGAGCCTTCACGCACTGAGCCTTCACGCACTGAGCCTTCATGCACTGAGCCTTCACTCACTGAGCCTTCATGCACTGAGCCTTCAAGAACTGAGCCTTCACTCACTGAGCCTTCATGCACTGAGCCTTCACTCACTGAGCCTTCACTCACTGAGCCTTCACGCACTGAGACTTCACGCACTGAGCCTTCACGCACTGAGCCTTCAAGAACTGAGCCTTCACTCACTGAGCCTTAACTCACTGAGCCTTAACGCACTGAGCCTTCAAGAACTGAGCCTTCACTCACTGAGCCTTCACGCACTGAGCCTTCACTCACTGAGCCTTCACTCACTGAGCCTTCACGCACTGAGCCTTCACTCACTGAGCCTTCATGCACTGAGCCTTCACTCACTGAGCCTTCACGCACTGAGCCTTCATGCACTGAGCCTTCACTCACTGAGCCTTCACTCACTGAGCCTTCACGCACTGAGCCTTCACTCACTGAGCCTTCACTCTTCACTCACTGAACCTTCACGCACTGAGCCTTCACTCACTGAGCCTTCACTCACTGAGCCTTCACTCACTGAGCCTTCACTCACTGAGCCTTCACGCACTGAGCCTTCACGCACTGAGCCTTCACTCACTGAGCCTTCACGCACTGAGCCTTCACTCACTGAGCCTTCACTCACTGAGCCTTCACTCACTGAGCCTTCACTCACTGAGCCTTCACGCACTGAGCCTTCACGCACTGAGCCTTCACTCACTGAGCCTTCACTCACTGAGCCTTCACGCACTGAGCCTTCACGCACTGAGCCTTCACTCACTGAGCCTTCACTCACTGAGCCTTCACTCACTGAGCCTTCACGCACTGAGCCTTCACTCACTGAGCCTTCACTCACTGAGCCGCTCCTTCAGCCCTTCTAAACTTGGGCAAGTTATTTTGGAGCATGTATATGACTTAGGCTAAGTCCCCGCAAGCGCTGATCGGGCTGAGCGGGTGACGCCTGCGGCGGGGAATTCCATATATAGATATATGTAAGTCCCCGCTCACGCGGTGCGCGTGGCGCTCATGCACACACGCTCAGCCGCGAATCGGCAAACAAAAAATCTATACTTACCCGCACGCTCAACTACCCGCAATGCTCCCCCCTCCCCCGTACGCGCGTACAAGCAGGACACCTGGCGCTCATGCTTGGAGCGCTTTCCAAGCATGAGCGCGCTCTGCGCCAGCGGGGTCTTAGCCTTACTCCACAAGATACTGCAAGAAAGGGTTACTCTGTATCTGTGCAGTGTAAGGACGTCCTACACCAGGATTCCTTAAGATAAGCGAGGGAGGGGCCCAGTTTGCCTTCTAAAGATAAGCACAAGGAGCTACAAGGATGACCTTTAGTGATCTGATTTGGTATGTTCTTTATCAAAGACAAATAATGGCTATCTATGGAGTATTTATCCAAAATGTGAAGGGAGCGATAATCAGGAACACCCCAAAAAAGAAAACACAATAATAGTGTAATAAAATCACACAGTGATTGGCTTTTTAAAATCTTGGCTCGTATCTTGCCTCCTCGAGGAGGTTTCACACTGAAAGACCAGACTCTCACCCCGCCTCAAAAGATACCTTTATGTGTCTACACTTGATGTACATATTGTGAGTACATTTCTTACGTTTTTTACCTTATAAACCTGTGCCAATTGGTCCATACTATGGTCTCCCTTTGATATTTTTTACATGACTACAACTCTGAACAAGAGCATACCTGAATATGTTCCAATCCTGCTTTCCTGATCAACGCTGATTCTCCATTATCCTATTAAACGCTGACTCTTCACTTACTTCTTGTAAGTTAAAGATTCATACGAGCCAAGATTTTAAAAAGCCAATCACTGTGTGATTTTATTACACTATTATTGTGTTTTCTTTTTTGGGGTGTTCCTGATTATCGCTCCCTTCACATTTTGGATATCTACCATTGCCTATGAGGGAATTCGTACAAATTTCCCTGTGAAGGTTGAGAATTTCTTTTTACACCTTACATATCATTGCTTGTATTCACTATACCGTGTTTTAGCGCCTTCTAAATCACCTGGGTTATCTATGGAGTATTACAATATCCTGTGAAGCCTCTTCGCTGACCAAATCATCACTTATTGTCCTACCTTATCCATATGCCGGGTTTCTGGATATGGAAGATGCCTTCCATGCTGGAGGATAGTTTACGGCTCCATTCAGGTGAATGGCCCATACAGGGCCATATTCACTAAGCAGTGTTACCACATAGCGCCTTGAGTACCAGAAGAACTGTTACTATTCGTTCACTTGAATGAGCCATAGAGGGCCAAGCCGCGCTGAAAGGAGTCTGGTTGCATAGCACTGCTTACTAAATATGGCCTTTATTTTTCTGAGCAAAAATGAGATTGTATGCTCTTTGGGGCATAGACTCACTGTGCCTCTAATTTCTATGTACAGCATTGTGTATATTGTAAGCGCTATATAGGAAATACGCCTTCAGTAGTACTCTCTGCCTCTGTCCTCGGGCGAGCTGGGGACCTCTTCAGTTTTGGTTGGTGAAGTCCTGAGAAGCGGACAACCCTTAGCACCTGTTCCTAGTCCGGGAAGTCGGACCGGTTACATATTGTATAAGTATAAATGTTGATTAGAGCTCAGTGCCAAATATAACTGCTGACTAGAGATTGACAAATCCGGCCAAATCCGTTTCCCGGATTTTCTCGCATAACGCCCCCCATCCCAACCACTGCCCCCCCCCCCCCCCTCTCCTTCCAAAAAATCAGTTTTGCTGTGCAGAATCCGCAAGTGGATTTGGTCAGTTTCAATCCACGCGGGTTCATCAAAAACCGACATTGAATACAACCCGTGGACGGATCTTAAGAATGCGCCAATGGATTGCGGAATTCTACAAATCCATCCCCGGGCTGCGGAATCCGCGGAGCGTATTGGCAATAAAAATTACAAATCCGCAAAACACAAATCGCCCTTTTTGAGATGGATCCGTTGAAATCCGCAGATCAAAGGAACCGGCCGATCCACTGCGGATCCAAATCCACCCCAAAATATCGTCCATCTCTACAGCTAACCCGGCTAATGGCAGCACCTAATGCTCTTTAATACTTGGGTAGTCGGCGAGCTAAATAAATATTGATTTGCTTTAACCCTACAGCACACATTCATTATCGCCCACTGGTACCGCACTGGTTGTGTTTGGGAATCGTAAGCCTGTGTTTTTTTGTTTGCTACGGGTCCAATGCCTGGCAGCGTGTGCACCAGTTTCAGCTGCGACCTGTGGTCTGCGTCTGCGCTTCCAGTGAAGAGCAGGAGATTCGACGGGGGGAGGGCATTGTGGGGGCATGGCCATGACATCATGTGGCTGGTTCGCACTAATTGGCTGAACCGCTGCCGTGACGTAGCCCCAGCTTGTCTTTTGGTAAAGGCGGATGCGCATTGCACTTTGTGCATGTGACCACACACGCCGACTGGCTGTACTTTGTGTGCGGCGCGTGCGATGACATGCGCGCAGCCGTGGCCACTGGGGACTCAGCCTAAGAGTGAGACGGACGGGAGAGAAATACATGGGAGGCAATGGGGGAGGGAATGAGTGAGATGGGGGGATAGAATGAGAGTGGGGTAATTGATAGAACGGGGAGAGTGAGAGGAGAGAGGGGGTGAGTGAGGAAGAGAGGGAGTGAGGCGGAGGGGAGAGAAATACATGGGAAGAAGGGGGAAATAGAGGGGGCTCACAAGGTGTGAAATCGAGGGGTTCGCAAGACCACCGCACAGGCTGGGGGGGTGGTCATAACAACTCCTCGGCCCCGGGAAATCTGTCTGTGGCCCTGTGTGCCTAGCGGTTATTTATATGGTGCCATCTATGTACATAGCGCTTCCCAGCAGTAATACATGGGACATAATAATATAACACATAGTGGGAATAAGCGCTTCAGACATAAAAGTAACATTAGGAAAAGGAGTCCCTGCCCCGAAGAGCTTACAGTCTAAGTAGTAAGTAGGAAGAACGTATAGAAACGGTGGGAAGGTGTTCTGGTAAGTGTGTCTTCAAGGGGCCAAAGTCAATGTATGAGATATATAGTATCAGCCACTGAGCTACCCATATGCTTTGTTAAAGAGGTGTGTTTTAAGATGGGTCTTAAAGGTAGAGAGAGAGCGGGCCAGTCGAATATTGAGGGGAAGGGCAGTCCAGAGGTGTGGGGCAGTGAGTGAGAAAGGTTTAAGGTGGGAGAGGGCTTTAGATACAAAAGGATTAGACAGAAGACATCCTTGAGCAGAATACAAGAGTTGGGATGGTGCATAGCGAGAAATTAGGGCTGAGATGTAAGGAGGGGCAGAAGAGTGTAAAGCTTTAAAAGTGAGGAGGACAATTGAGTGTGTGATACGGGATTTGATAGGAAGCCAGGTGAGGGATTTCAGCAAGAGAGACACTGAGACAGATTTGAGTGTCTTGGAGGAATAATAGCCATATCCAGCGAGTTCCGATGAGAATTTTACCTGAGCAGAGTTCAACTGTGCATCCTTTTGACTACCGAGGATGAGGGCGGTCTGACAGAATGCTGAAGCAACTCACTTCTCTTTGCAGTCACTGGAGAGTGTCTCCGTGAGGTTACAGGTTCAGCATCCTAGCTTCCTGGCTGTTAAAAGCCTGGCTTCTGCTGTCAACCTGATGTCTAAGGCAGGGAGAGGTCAACTTCAGTCCTTAAAGGCCACCAAACGATCAGGCTTTCAGGATATCCCTGCTTCAGCCACTGATTGAGCCACCTGTGCCGAAGCAGGGATATCCCTAATACCTGGTCTGTTGGTGACCATTGAGGACTGGAGTTGGTCACCCTGGTCTAAGGGATCTAAGTTCAGTTGCATAAAAGTCATACTGTGTCTATCAAAGTCAGAGCAATGATCAGCTGTGCATCCCTGTGCCTCACAATGTTATATCTCAGTCCTACTGAAGTGTTATTGCAACTCCCCCACACTCCGTCACTGCAGAAAGGCTGCCAATAGTCCTGAGATACAATAAGGGTTCTGCCAGACTATGCCCTACCATTCCCATACTCCAGGATTATTGGCAGCCCTGGGCACCGTGACACCCCCCCCCCTCACCCCCTCCCCACACCTTTACGAATGTAGAATGGGAAGGAGAAAATAATGTATTTGTTATTATTTATGTTTGTTTATTATTTATGTTTTATTATTTATGTTATGTTTGCTTTATCATTATTAATATCTGAGTGATTTTTTGGGGTTCTGTTTTCTTTGTGTGATTAATATTATTTCCCATAGCACGGCCACACCTGGGTATTTTTTACAGGTACTTATTTGGCTATAGATGTTATTCATTTTATAGTGTTGATTGCGGTGTCTGCCTTTTTGTGTAAATATATCCCATTTGCGAACACAAACAACACAAAATTCTCCTAATAACTGTGCACTAGGACCTCTGAAAGATTAAGGAACCATCTCATTAGCATCTGTAATGGCAACAGGAGAAAGACAAAGGCGACAATTGACAGCATCCTGGGCACACTAGACATACACACAGACACACGGAGGACTCCAAACAAGACTGAGGCTGAGAATGAGATACTCTGCAGCAGCCAGCACAACAACCACAAACAATACAAACAGGGACAATCACCAACAGCAGGACTGCATTGTTAACATCTCAGACTATACACCAAATCGAGCAGAGTCCTCGTTATTATCAAAGGGTGTCATATTCTTCCCTACCAAGCCCATGGACAAGATTGAGCTGTGCCGTGACCTGGAAGTGTTATTCAGAAGACTGATCCTAAAGGAGTTCTTCCATGATAGACACGACCAAGAGTGCACCAACCCTGCAGAAGGAGAGCCACTGCACATGAGCAGGGAGAAACAAAAATCCAACTGGATCCCACAAACTGGGCGCAATCCCAAACTGGACCGGTACATCAAAAGCTTTAGACACAGAGCCAAATTCACCATCCTGGACAAAGTAAGGAAACAAATGTATAATTGGACACTGATTGAGAGGAGAGCCATGGAATCGCTAAAAGCAACCACAACATAACAACCAAACCTGCGGACAAGGCAGGAGCAGTGGTCATAATGAACATCACAGACTACCTGCGGGAAGCACACAAACAACTCTCTGATGCAAAGTATTACACCAAACTGCAGGAGGACCCAACAAAAAAATACATGAGAGAACTCAACAGGATCATTACAACACTCCTGACCCACACAAGAGAACAAATTCTGGACCTGATACCAGCTAACCCAAAACCTGGCACATTCTACATGCTATAACAAGGGGTCTGAAAAAGCACTACTACCAAACTATAATGGTAACCACAGTATATACCCGCAGAATACTAGGCGGTGCTCCCTGGAGTGAGAATGAACATTATAAACATGAGAGAAAGTACAGGCATACCCCGCTTTAAGTACACTCACTTTAAGTACACTCGCGAGTAAGTACATATCGCCCAATAGGCAAACGGCAGCTCACGCATGCGCCTGTCATCACGTCCTGAACAGCAATACCGGCTCCCTACCTGTACTGAAGCTGTGCACAAGCGGGGAGACTATAGAGCCTGTTACAAATGCGTTATTTACATCAGTCATAATGATTGCAGTACAGTACATGCATCGATAAGTGGGAAAAGGAAGTGCTTCACTTTAAGTACATTTTCGCTTTACATACATGCTCCGGTCCCATTGCGTACGTTAATGCGGGGTATGCCTGTAGTAGGTCTCACAAGACAAGACCCACAAGAACTCCAATATGGGGCACTCTAAAAAGTGGATACGAAATGTTTCTTTATTAAATAAACAAAATCGATGAGGAAAAAACTGACAAACAAATATAAAAACACTAAAAAACATTTAGTGGATCATCTCTGTCACAGTGTAAACCTGATGGTATAGACAGAGTCAATGTGGGTTAATGGAATAATGGCATAAGGATAAATGTCTAATAACTGCCCACAATATGGCTAAACTGGCTACCATCCAAAGTGGATCGCATGGCTGAACCAAATAGCAAGGCACTCAAATCCAGGTACAGGCACAGCTAAATGGGCTACAGCCAATCAAAACATATAAAAATGGGATACAAGCAAATAACTGCATACTGCACAAAAACAAATGCCTTCGTGAAAATGAGACAGTGAAGGGTCAAGAGTATGCAAGAGACATATAATGAAATCTCTGACTAGCAACACAGTCTCACCTCTATACCCAGAGCAAGCTTATTAATAATACCAAATGACAAGACAATAGTATAGCTGCAGATCCACAAAGCGTAAATGGAGGAGCAGCAGGGTGTAAATTAAACTCCATTTATTAAAGCTGCAGTTCAGTCTTTTTTTTATTTTTATTTTTACATTTATTTTTTTACTTCAATAGTTTTATGTGTGCAATCTCTAATTAGCTAAAGAACTGTATAGCTGCAGGTCAATTCGTTTTCCATGTATTGATAGGTCAAAATTTGGTGACATATTAAAAGCTTGGATTTGTTTATAATCAGCTTGACTGGCAGTGGAAGCTCATGAATATTAATGAGCATTTATGCACTGACAAGTGCTAGAGGGAGAGCAGTGCTGAAAGGGGTGTGCCAGAGCTTGTGACAGGACATGAAGGGGCAGTGCCTTAGCAAATGGCTGTTAAAATAGAATACAAGAAAATTGGTCTTTCAAAGTTGTTTTTTTAAAAACAGAAAATGCTAAAAGTATTTTTTCTTACTACAGAACTGATTTATTTAAAAAAACACACATGCAGGATATTGACTGAACTGCAGCTTTAAAGTAAACCTATATTCTTTTATTAATATGACAACTAGTATTGGACCATTCATTATGTGTCTTATGTTTTATGTTTTTTTGTATTATATGCTTGTTATGTGTTGCTACTGTGACTCAATGATTGGAAGGCTGGTGACATCATCGCTCCAGACGAGTAACAATGTTACTCATTGGTTAGCTTGCTGCATTTAGTCTGCTCCAATGAGCATTGTGGCTATGCCCTGACAAAGTGTCCCACGTGATACGATACGCGTAGGCGAGCCATTTGCATGCTGAGTACGAAGGTTATGACGCTGTAGACCCAGCGCTGCTTACATGAGTACAGGGAAAACTTCTGGTGGATGGCGGTCTGAAACTTCCCCTCGGCACTTACCATCTGCGATCCAGAGGAGGGGGGTTTATGGATTACGGAGTTGCTGCTGTGGTTGTTACCTGCCTGGTGTACTTGAATCATAAGATCCTTATTTTATTGTAAGTCCTTGTACTTTTTTATGCCCTTATAAAATACTTCTGATTCAAGAATTGTTATTGATTCCTTTTCTCTCTTTCTTGCGCCCCCATTTGTTTGTCTGTTTATGTGCGAGTCTTCTCTAGCCCCGCTGATCACGGGATACGGGGAGCAGCATCAAGAGAGATTTGGGAGAAAAACGTTGGACGGCCAGCGCGCATTTATTATTGTGCTCTACTGCTCGAGTTTCCTGCAGGAGAAAGAATGGTGATAACCTCCGCAGATCTCAGAAGGGTTTAGAAACAGAGAGATCACATGGACGGAGCTAAGCAAGTGCAACAAGGGGGGCCTAGTCCAATACAGGTTGTCCTGTCAGTAACAAGTGTACTGTATGCACCGCCCAGGACTGTTAACAGAAAGCACCTAGGGAAGAATGATGTAGAGTGATAACAGTATGGATGAAACGCGTTGCAACCATGTCAATCTTATTGTAAATGTGGATGTAGCTATCCCAAGCCTGGGAACGTGAATAGAGATTGAAGTTGTACTATAAAAACTCCTGAAAAAAATCTTTCCATAGCCGACCACGTCCAGCACCATTAGACAAGGTACAGCTATGCTGATGTTAAACACACAACTACACCAAAGTAATGTCCCTGGGAGCAGGGAGGGAGGGTTACACACAATATAACGCTTACTTGCACTGAGAGGTGTAATGCTTGATGAGGTTTTGGAGAAGGTCCACTCCTTTCTTACTTTTGATCTCGTTCACTTTTATTAGATACTGAAACAGAGGGAATGGAAGTTAAATGTTTGCCCCTCACATTCCTGCAGGCCTCTCCTAAACCCCATGGGACCAGGGGGCAAATTCGACATAGTTCAAAGGGGCCAAAAGTCCCCTTTGAAGTCTACGGAGATTTTCAGCCGAAATCGGCACTAACGTCCGCTCCGGACAATAGAGAATATACCCCCAAGTCTCTCTGAAATCCACTGCAGCTGGGATAGAACAACATGGCAGACAAAGCTATAGTTCAAGTTTGATGGTGCCAATGTCCTTGCTTGGAAGGGAGAGCCAATAAACAATAAGAAAGAGAAGCAGAGGATTCTGGGAGTTAATTTCCAGTTTTTCCCGATTATAAGGCAAGATTTTTTTCAATAAAGTTATATTGAAAAGTCCATACTCGCCTTATAAGCGGGCTCTGCTGCCGAGTGAGTGTCTGCTCCTGTGTAAGCGATTAACACAGTAGCCGCCTGCGCATGTGCGAGCGATCACACATGCGCAGACAGATGCTGCAGAAACACAGCAGCCAGCATTACCTAGTTACAGTTAGCAGAGGCGAGATTTGAGGGGATTGGCCTATATTCAGAGTCACCTTATAATCGGGCAAATACAGTACAACCATAGTTTCTCCCAGACCGCGTCAATCCATAACACGGTCACATTACTCTTGGAAGAAAAAGAGATCTGTGAGGTTTGGAAAGATCTGTACCCTACACATCTATGAGTTTGAATGTATTAATCTTCCTTGGGTTTCAATAGGAACCATTTACATAGGCACAGCACTTCCTCTATAGAAATAAGCAGACATATTGTGAACCCGGGGAAGTAGGATCTTTTCCGATCGATCACGGGAGAACGGATCAATCGGCAGCTTAGATAATTACATTTTCTTCAAGCTAAGCGATTGCTGCTTCTATTAAAACAAAAATGGAAACTGCAACTGTAAGGAACCCCAACCCTCTCTAATAGCGCGTCTGAGATCAGATGCATTGTAAGGAACCCCAACCCTCTCTAATACCGCATCTGAGATCAGTTGCATTGTAAAAAAAAACAACCCTCTCTAATAGCGCGTCTGAGATCAGATGCATTGTAAGGAACCCCAATCCTCTCTAATAGTGCATCGGAGATCAGATGCATTGTAAATTCTTCTGTATTTGGTACCATTTTCAAATTACCTGAAAATTGCAGTGAACTCTTTAGGGATGCCCAGGGAACCCAAGGGCTCCTAGGAACCCCGGTTGAAAAACACAGAGTCAGATGGATACTTGAGGTGGTGTTATCCTCTGTGCCCAAGAATAGCTCTTAACGAAACAAGGTGCATTTTCAGACGATAAGTGATGATGGTCTCTGTAACAGGAACTTATCCCTGTTGAAGAAACTATCCAGTAGGGATCTGGTTAATTGCAGCAGGCAATTAACCAGACTCCACCTGGTCAATTAAGTCTATAAGAAAAGCCTCCTGTTGGAAACAGGAGAGAGATTCCTTAGCTCACCTTTGGGCTGACAGAAGGAGACCAGAGAAGCCTTCACACAGACACTGTCTTGTGCACAAAGGCTGTGCTGAGATCAAGACACCAAGACACCAATATTTCCTGGATACAGAGGACCCAGGAACCTGCCAGAGACTAACATGGAGGGCCACCTGTTTAAGGTACTGCCTGAGACTTTGGGGTGATAGGCTGGTAATGGAAACATCCCTCCAGTCCTGCAGTTGGGGTCTGGAGAAGTAAGTTAGCCCTTACAAAGGGATAGGGGTTTGTTGTTTGGTTGTTTTTGTATGTTTTGCCTGCATAAAGGAACAGGCTCAATAACGCCAACATATAATTTCACCCTAAAACAGTCCCCATTTGCATACCTCTGCACACATCTCTTACAGTCTCTTACCTCGCACATTTGTAACTGGAACATCCTGCGTTCTTTCTCCATTTCTTCGGCGATCTCTCCTCCCGCCACTTCGGTCCGCACCATCCCGTACTGCTTGGCCAGCTCCCTCTTCTCCTTCTCAATTTTAGTGCTGAGATAAATACAATAGTCTATGATTTATTACGTGGCACGGACAGGGTACGGACAGGGTGCGTGGAATCCTGCAATGCGTCTCTGCTATGAAAAGCTTGCAAATCTCATGGTCACAAGGATATGGCACGGGGTCACAAACCAGGCCTCCCACTTTAAAGATAGCGCTGCCATTAATAGGACACTGCGTCTCCTTGAGGGTATCATTCAGTATATCACATTTCATGGACGACTGCAACATCAAGTCCACAAGCTAAAAAATGTTCAACAACCCTTCCTCCCATTCGCTGGCTCATCACATGACCCTGATGGTGGCCATTTTTCATGTGTAGCATCAGATCTGCTCACCAAAGGGTTTCCCCAGTAGTAAGACCACCACAGTCCTGTTTTAGGGGTGCACTAGGAATCAAACACTGGCCTGATTGAAATACATAATCCTATAGAGCAGGGGAAGCCAATTCCAGTCCGCAATGACCACCAAGAGGTGGTCATCCATCCATAAAGTTATACCTGCTTCAGCACAGATGGCTCAGTCATTCTGACTGTGCCACCTGTGCTGAAACAGGGATATCCTTAAAAGCTGACCAGTTGGTACCCCGTGAGGACTGGAGTTGGCCACCTGTGTATTCCAACTGGGGCTCATGGGTGGGGCAGGATGCCATTTTCTGTCTACCAAGAGTCAGAAGCCTTACTGTATCTCACAAAGTTGGCCTAGTTTTTGATAGGGAAGGAATTCTCCTTAAAGCAACAATCACACTATTTTTACCCCCCCCCCCCC
Organism: Ascaphus truei; assembly: GCF_040206685.1. Lineage (NCBI taxonomy): Eukaryota > Metazoa > Chordata > Amphibia > Anura > Ascaphidae > Ascaphus > Ascaphus truei. The sequence goes on from NC_134497.1 coordinate 48,642,337, forward strand.
CCCACCTTTTTTTTTTTTTTTTACAGGATGAGAACTGCGGACTTCACTCGAGCTCAACTGCACCATCTTCAGTACTGGGGACCCCCCTGTACCGATATATTGATCAGTGAAGTTACAGTTATTGCTTCCTGGTTTATAGAGGGGATTTTGTATGGCTGTCCAATAGGAACCCACAACTGATGATATTGTGGCTTCCCATTGGCTAACGGTTAATATTTGGCAGCCATTTTGTTTCCCCTGAAATAAGATTTAATACTTGTAACTTCGCTGGTAAGTATCCCGGGACGGGGGTGGAAATGAGTAGGGTAGATTGCGACTTTAATCAAAACATGCAACAGCAACAAATAGAAAGTATTGCATTTACAAAAATGGATTTCATTCTCCTTTTCTAAAACCGGTTTCACATTCAATCACTGCAATGTTGCAATTGCTACGGCATTATTTCCTCTTTTAGTTACAACCGCTTAACGAGAGCTGTGTATAGTATTTACTAATATAACATTTCTTATATTCCCTTTCTCAGGCTTTCGCCGGCTGATACGGAGTCTGACCAAATTGTCAATCAAGTCCAGTATCCATTCTCCGACAGTGGCCAGCACTGGAGGATTCTGGGGGAACACGGAGCCTCACTCCCTCTCTGCCTCCAGCATTCGATATGTGCATTTATTCCCAAAGCTTCGCGGTGTCACGTGAGTCTCTTGCTACATGCCGATATACTGTTATATAGTGTTATATTCTGGGCCTCTGGAAGCCTGTGCCCACGCAACTCGTTGCTGACAGTGTTGCCAGTGAAAGTCTTAATAGAAAACAGCAAACGGTGAGAGTAAAATCAACTTCCCAACTCACAATTTATTCTCATAGTCTTTCCAAGCTTTTTCAAAAGGTTTCTTCAAATCCTGAAATAAGGAAACAGTGTTGTAGAGTACTCCAATGCCTAGTAATAGTGATTTATTTGTTATACTACATCCAGTATATATGCAAAAAACTGGAAACATAACCAACACGTGGTTGGATTTTGACCTCCTTTTGTAAGATTTATCTCCACAAATAAGAGGTTCTGCTTCCCTTTCTATAATAATCCACAATAAACAGTATTTTAGCACTACTATTACCGCAGACTTCCTATTGGCCGCCAGAGGCAAGGCTGACCCCGGCAGCCATATTGTTCTCCCGGACAAGTATTCTTGCCCAGGAAATTCAATGTTCAATTTACCGGCAATCAGCATCGCGCGTAAACTCTAAGGGACTCCGCAGAGCCAGGAAGGTAAAGGAAATATAAACCTCCCGCCTCACCCCCTCTCCAAAAAAAATAAATAAAACAGCAGCAGAGTTCTACTTATTATAGGGTTTAAATCTCCTCGAGCAAGGGGAAAAGGTTTCACAGCATATTCAACAGAGGCCAAAATCCAATGTTTAAGAGGAATCTTCCCTTTCATCAGAGACATCCTCACTTCTACTCGCGGCTTCCCCAAAATACCAGCAATGCATTTGGGTCACTGGGCCCAGACCCCAATCCCGCCGCAAACATTGTGCTTTAGTGTGTAGGGCGACCTCAACATGTTTACTCACCCCTTTAACTTCTTTTAAATCCCCTTTCACCAGGGAGTTCAGGAAGTAGTTAATGTTGTGATTAATACTCTGCAACTGGGAAAGGGAGAGAGAAACAAAAACCTCAAGTATGTTTTATGGCCTTGGAAAAAGTATAGGTCGAGGTCAGGAGGAGGAACTTTGAAAATAACTTTGCATTCCAAGGACGGTACAAATGACGCGGGGGTCATCCTTGAGAATCAGGCAGAGGAGATTTCACCAATTGTGAAATACATGTGGGATTTACTATCCATGGAGACTGCGATGGCATATACAGCAGATAGGTTTAAGAAAAGGTTCACCATTAGTATTGAAAGCTACAGTATACAGGGATATGCTGACTAAGAATAAGATTTAAAAAAACAAGGTTGATACAGTATATGGAGAAATCTGAGACATCATTGGCAACCGTTTCACTATTTATTGTTTGCCTTCCGCTGGATCGACGTGAATAAAAATATAGGATGAGTATTTCACCCGGTTACAGTTTAACAAACGTTGCACTCAATGGACAAATGCCAACCTAATCTACTGTGTCACTATGTATGTTACCTAAACCTGCGGGCTCATAGCCAATGAAGTAACGGCAGTGCTGTGTGTACGTAAATATAGTGCCCATGAAAAGCGAAAGACCACCTGGTTATAGAATTGGACAGCAGCAGAGGGGGCAGGATGGGTGCTTCCCCTTTACGGCTGTATAAACTATTCTGTTCACGTCAAGTATAGGGTGAGGTCTCCTCTCCAATGGCCGTACATACAAATGAGATTTATACATAGGATTTTCTTATGTGATATTGACATTATTGATAGCCCATTTACACACAGGCTATTCTTGGCTGCACCCTTATTTTGTGTGAATACACCTCTTTAAATGATATAGGTGTAATCTCATTGGTTCTCATTTCTACCCGGGAGTCTACTCACGCACACTCCCCCCCGCCCCCCCATGTTATCCTTTTCTTTTTTACGTGCCATTATTTGGCCGCTGATTGTTCATGTCCGTTCGGGAAGGTTTAAAGCAATGTTGGACATTTGGAGATTTATTTTTTCAAACCCACAAGGAACGAAGTTTGAGGAAAAAGGAACAGCCGATAAATAAAACAATTATAAGAGATAAACTGGGTGTAAAATGTCAAGGTGGACAACAACCCGCGACCACCTAAAACAAATACTCAACAACGAATAAGACACTGGCACACTGATAATTTAGTATTGACAAAAAGAAAACCAGAACCATATGGCAGAAAATAATTAATCTGATGGGGTGAGGTGTAGGGGAACAATCCCCTTCATCTGATGGGGTGAGGTGTAGGGGAACAATCCCTTTCATCTGAAGGGGTGAGGTGTAGGGGAACAATCCCCTTCATCTGATGGGGTGAGGTGTAGGGGAACAATCCCCTTCATCTGATGGGGTGAGGTGTAGGGGAACAATCCCCTTCATCTGATGGGGTGAGGTGTAGGGGAACAATCCCCTTCATCTGATGGGGTGAGGTGTAGGGGAACAATCCCCTTCAACAGATGTCACCCACCAGATGAAGGGGATTGTTCCCACCATGACTCTCGTTGATATGAGACCACACAAATCTCCCCAAAGGGGGTCGGCCATTTGCTGCGGTTCGCTGATGTTTGAAATGCTCTGTTATAATCCCCCAAAATGTATATTATCTCTAACTGTCCATGAAATGCCTTAATGGGTCAATAGGAAGCCGTGACGTCATCCGGTGCGGCTTCCTATTGGCTCACATGACGTGGGACATGTAAACTTGCAGGACATACCAGCACCCCCTTAGGAGGTAAGTATCTCTGGAAGCAGGGGGTCCTCGGAGCTGAAATTAATGGGGTTCAGCTCCGGAGAACCCCTGATTCAAACTTATGCTAAAAAAATAAATAATAACAAGCCCATGAATTGCTCCTTTAAGAGCTGCTCAGCGAGACACAGAGAGAGACGGCTTCTCTCTGGAACTCCTCTGCGTAAATCTTACAGGCTAGTGGATGACCCTGTAGGACTAATGCTGCAGTGGTGCCATTCAGAAGATGGGACCCCCGCAGAGATAATGCTGCCGCTTTCTGTTTTCCGAGCCGTGGCTGCACTGAGGTCCGGTGGCCGCGCGTGACAGCGGCACAGAAGACAGTAAGTCTTGCTACATCTGTACATACAGTTCTATTGAGTACGAGGAAGGCAGTAAGAGTCCACATGTGGGCTTGTGCACTAGGTCACTTTACAGCCAGGAGAGGAAAGGTTAGGAAAGGCGAGAAACCATACCACGTTTTTCATTGGCGTCAACAGTTCCTTATACAGTTCGGCGAAAGCGTTGAAGGCGTTACTTAATGCCTCTTCCCCGTTGTCTCTGCAGTTTGACGATAACCTCTCCAGCATTGAAATGTAAACCTCCAAGTGTGTAATGTGTTCTGAAGAGGGAGAAGGATAGAGAGAGAGAGAAAGAAAGAGAGAGAAATAAAGAGAGAGAGAGAAATAAAGAGAGAGAGAGTGAGAGAGAAAGATAGAGAAAGCGAGAGAGATAGAGAAAGAGAGAAAGCGAGAGAGAGATAGAGAGAGAGAAAGTGTGCCATGTTGAATACATGATTGATATAATTAAAATAAATACAGAATGGGTATTTTTTTTAATTAGAACTAGTGTTAGCAAATATAAATGATTAGTGTAACATTATTTATAATAGCCATACCTTGAAAATAATACAGTTTGGTAACCTATATAATGAAACACCTGTTCTGTATCATTTTTGGCTAATACATAGCAGCTTTAAGCTGCAGACCAAGCAATATCCTACATGTGCATTTTTTTAATAAATTAGTTCTGTACTATGAGAAAATAGTTGTAGATTTAAAAAAAAAAAAAAAGGAACTCTGAATGACATTTTTTTTGTATTATAATGTAACAAGCCTTTTTTGTTTCTATAGTAACCATTTACAAAGTCACATCCCCTTCCTCTTCTGAAGCAGGCTCTGGCACACCCCTGTTTGAGCCTTGTCCTCTCTCTAGCAGTGCACCAATTGTATGTGGTGACTGCCTCGTCACATGATCTTCCCCACAGAACTTTGCATCTTTAGTCCTCTTCTGCAGCACTGACAGCCATTTAGTGAACCCCCAAGCTGAATCTTTGCCGATCGATCACAGGAGAACGGATCGATCGGCAACTTAGCTAATTACTTATCATTGTGACCTCTCCCCGTCTCCCCTCTCCCCGTCTCCTCTCTCCCCGTCTCCTCTCTCCCCGTCTCCTCTCTCCCCGTCTCCTCTCTCCCCGTCTCCTCTCTCCCCGTCTCCTCTCTCCCCGTCTCCCCTCTCCCCGTCTCCCCTCTCCCCGTCTCCCCGTCTCCCCTCTCCCCGTCTCCCCTCTCCCCGTCTCCCCTCTCCCCGTCTCCCCTCTCCCCGTCTCCCCTCTCCCCGTCTCCCCTCTCCCCGTCTCCCCTCTCCCCGTCTCCTCTCTCCCCGTCTCCTCTCTCCCCGTCTCCTCTCTCCCCGTCTCCTCTCTCCCCGTCTCCCCTCTCCCCGTCTCCCCTCTCCCCGTCTCCCCGTCTCCCCTCTCCCCGTCTCCCCTCTCCCCGTCTCCCCTCTCCCCGTCTCCCCTCTCCCCGTCTCCCCTCTCCCCGTCTCCCCTCTCCCCGTCTCCCCTCTCCCCGTCTCCCCTCTCCCCGTCTCCCCTCTCCCCGTCTCCTCTCTCCCCGTCTCCTCTCTCCCCGTCTCCTCTCTCTCTGTCTCCTCTCTCCCTGTCTCCTCTCTCCCTGTCTCCTCTCTCCCTGTCTCCTCTCTCCCTGTCTCCTCTCTCCCTGTCTCCTCTCTCCCTGTCTCTGTCTCTCTGTCTCTCCCTGTCTCTGTCTCTCTGTCTCTCCCTGCCTCTGTCTCTCTGTCTCACACTCTCCTCTCTGTCTCTGTCTCACACTCTCCTCTCTGTCTCACACTCTCCTCTCTGTCTCACACTCTCCTCTCTGTCTCACACTCTCCTCTCTGTCTCACACTCTCCTCTCTGTCTCACACTCTCCTCTCTGTCTCACACTCTCCTCTCTGTCTCACACTCTCCTCTCTGTCTCACACTCTCCTCTCTGTCTCACACTCTCCTCTCTGTCTCACACTCTCCTCTCTGTCTCACACTCTCCTCTCTGTCTCACACTCTCCTCTCTGTCTCACACTCTGGATCTGGATCTCTTATTTACCCTATATATCTTAACTGTCCTATACTACACCGAAATAACTTATACTGCTTTCTTCCAGATCTGACTCAAGCTTCACACGGAAGACATCGGAACCCCCCCTAACCCAGAAGACAGGTAGGGAACACCTCCCCTCCAATGTATAAGATTGCGGGAATGAAGGTATCTGGACATTGAGGGACTGTGGATCAGGTAAGATCCCAGGCGGGATTGCTGCTTTAGATATTGTGAAGCGGGGACGTCCAGACACTGGTTAAGGGGTTCAGGAAACTAGCCATTCACATCTGGCTTTTATTTCTAGATCCAACATTTACACACACACACGTAACAAGGCCTAATTGTAGTATAATGTAATACAATAAATACTTTTATGTCAAAAATGAATGTTATTCTGACTAGGAATTTATTAAATGTATTTTATTTATATATTTTATTTTAAAGCGGGGTTGGGGGTGGGACTAGGGTTGGGGGCGGGACTAGGTGGCGAGTAGATTTTTTGGTTGGGCGAGTAGATTTTTGGGTGATTTGTCGAACACTGTATATATATATATATATATATATATATATATATATATATATATATATATATACATACATACATACATATACACACATATACACTCACACACACTTGATTAATACATTTCAAATCAGTCTTTTTGTAGCCACGCAGACCGGTGGAAAGTGAGGATTTATTGGCATGAGGAGGAGGAGACGTACTTACACTCTGCAGTTCGGTGGTGAGGTCCTCTATGTAGGATTTCAGTTTTTCTGTTGCTTGTAAACATTCCTGCAGAAAGCTGAAAATAAGTCATTATTCTGGTTTCAAATCAGAGCTGGGCTTACAGTATACTGAAGAATGATTGTGTTTTTTTTTAGAGAGACTTCAATTGCTGGCAAGATATTAACCTCTTTATTGCCCCAGACGTCTGCAGCAATGCGTTGTAAGCCCACAGACAGCCGAAGTTACAACCCCTCTTGCACGGTAGGGGTTAAATAGAACGTAATGCTGCAAATTCACCTACGTTTTTTTTATTTTTTATTTATTGATTTTTTTCAAATATAATTTTTGTACAGAATTTAAAAAGTAAAAACCTTGCTTGCTTTATCCATTGTACCATCGCCGGAAGAAGAGATCAGTGTATCTCGAAGGCTCGCACAAATAAAAGCATTTCGATAGCCACAGAACGGTATCGTCTATTCGTTTTTGATTATTATCTCTCCCTCTCTCTCTCTCTCTCTCTCTGTATCACACATGGACACCGATGTCAATTGGAAGGAAACAGATGTAACATCCCTCCCCCGCTTGTGTTGGCTACTAATGTAATCTCAGGAGTTAATAGTAAGAAGTGGATGATAGGCTGCACCCTGTGATGACACATGGAACTACATGAGAGAGGGTATACGAGTCAGAAGAAATGTTCTGGAAGGATAGGTTCCAGAGGGGCAGGAGAGGAGGAGAGGCTGAGGGGACCCCCTGTTTACTGTATTTTAGTTAGTAGTGTCTTAACAGTTATGACCCCTACAACAATGCACAGAAGAGATATGCAGGTCCCAGAAGGGGAATGCAGACATGCCATAGAGAGCTGCCTAGATAGGGCTCTGGGATGTCAGGAGATCAGCCCCACAAAGGATGTCCATATAAAGAGTTAATAGCCCCTGAGAAAGTGGCAGTTTCTGCAGGACAGACAAACAAATGGGGGCACAAAAAAGAGAGAAAAGGAATCAATAACAATTCTTGAAGCATAAGTATTTTATGAGACACACAATGCTTATCGCTCTCCTAATTATTCTAATTAAAATATTATTATCTCATGGTGCATAGGGTAGAGTTAGCATGGACACAAAAATCCAAGTGGGGTAGAGACCCTCAATTGGACAAGAAACCCAAAATTGCACTCTATGAGAATAAAACACTTAATGGGACTAAACAATATATCCCAGGCTGATAGCCAAAAGTGCTACACGACGCAAAACAAAAAAGAATTTATTAAATACATGAGGGAGCAATATCAGGGAGTGTGGGGTATAAATAAGTGTGTGTTTAAAAATACGGTAAATGGTGGCCAGAATAGAGAGTGTTCTCTCTCACTCATCAGGTATAATTCACATACTGTATAGGGAAAGCCAATGCTAAAGCTTATAGGGTATGTCCCTTCAGAGAGTACCTGGTGGTGGGCAATGAGGTATAGTCAGCCAAAGTCCTGACAAGGTATACAATAGAAAATTATACCAACAGCAGGAGATACTAAACACAAAGTAACATTTAAGGTGTAAAGAAATGTATCCCTGGTTCATCCGAATCACTTGAAAAATTGTAACCTATGCAGACTAATGTAACATGCGTCAAATGAGTAAGTGTATCATAACACTAAAGTAGAACAGAGGATTGGTGTTTCAGCATATAAATACATGTATACCCATCATCCCCTGAATAAAGTAGTCCCCCATTCATCAAGTTGCCTATATAGTAATTCAAACTGTGTATATATAGGTCAAATTGGACGATGGCATAAGGCAAGAAAAACGGGAAAGTAGAGATAAGTATCAAATACTACCCGATCAGCCGAGTTTGTGCTGGTTTACACGATACACCGGAGTTCCTGGCATTGCTGGTCACTGCTACCGACGTCAGAAGAGTGACATCATTAAAAACCGACGGGCCGTTTCGCGTAGGAAGATACGCTTCGTCATATATAAAAGTACAATAAGTACAATTCCATATTGGCTTGGCATTGGCAAAAAAAATATAGAAATTTAATTAAATAAACTAAAATAAACTAAACTCAAATAGTCAAGGAACACTATCCCACAAGAACTTAATAATTCCTGCATGTTGTTAAATTGTAATAGTACACATTGACATAACAACATTTATCCATATTATGGGAATATACTTGACGGTCTAACATTTATAAAGTCATCATACTCATTGTTACATAAGTGAAGTCCTAAACAGTGTTACCAATATCAGACCCTTGTATAACGGATCAATAGCCAAGGAACACTATCCCACAAGAACGTAATAATGATAAATATTTAATATGCAGGAATTATTAAGTTCTTGTGGGATAGTGTTTCTTGACTATTTGAGTTTAGTTTATTTTAGTTTATTTTATTTGATTAAATTTCTATATTTTTTTTGCCAATGCCAAGCCAATATGGAATTGTACTTATAACCTATAATATGCTAAAAGTGCAAAAATATTTATATATTATATATTGTATAATTCTGGCATTACATCTATTTAAAGATAGTTTTGAGATTTACTTATATATTTGGTATATCATCTGCTAATAGATAGGTTTTGAGTTTGTCCTATGTATCATTTCTAAACCTTGCAAAATTTTCTGTAAGATTCAAGGTCCCCATGTGTAATAGGTATGCAAATTGCCTTATGCAAAGTGCAACCCTTGCAAACTCATTTCAATGTTCTTTGATTGGAGGTACACACTTTATTATGCAATAGGGAACCTTTTTTGGGGCTTTATTATGTATTTATTATTATCACCATTAAAGCTGCAGTTCAGTCTTTTTTTATTTTTTTTATTTATTTTTTTACTTCAATAGTTTCATGTGTGCAATCTCTAATTACCTAAAGAACTGTATAGCTGCCAGTCAATTCGTTCTCCATGTATGTTTTTATTTGCTTCTGTCAGTCAGTGGAAGCTCATGAATATTTATGAGCACTCCTGCACTGACATGTGCTAGAGGGAGGGCAGGGCTGACAAAGGGGTGTGCCAGGGCTTGTGACAGGACATGAAGGGGCAGTGCCTTAGCAAATGGCTGTTAAAATAGAATACAAGAAAATTGGTCTTTCAAAGTTGTTTTTTTAAAAACAGAAAATGCTAAAAGTATTTTTTCTTACTACAGAACTGATTTATTAAAAAAAAACACACATGCAGGATATTGACTGAACTGCAGCTTTAAATCCATCAAATTAAACATTCTACATGCTCCCTAAAATTCATAAAGAGGGTAACCCTAGGCGCCCTATTATCTCTGGATTTGCCACACTTACTGAAAATATTTCTGGCTGGATGGAGGGCATTCTAAAACCACTTGTCAGGAACACACCCAGCTATATCCAGGACACCACCGACCTGCTAAACAAACTGAATGCCATTGGCCCCCTCCCAACAGGAACACTGCTAGCAACCATGGACGTAGAATCACTTTACACAAACATCCCCCACAAAGATGGTATTTGAGCCTGCAGATACTTTCTGGGACCGCAGGAGCCACTCACGGAGACAGTGATTAAATGCAGAGAATTTATTCTAAACCATAACTACTTCACATTTTGAAATGGCACATACCTCCAGACAACCAGAATCGCTATTGGCACTCGGATGGTGCCACGGTATGCCAATCTGTTCTGCACAAAACTGGAAAGTTACTTTTTTTCCACCTGTCACTTGAAACCCCTTACATACCTTTGGTACATCGATGACATCCTTCTGTTTTGGACCTCTGGTGAACAGGACCTCATAGATTTAGTTCCATGAACACTTCAATACGTTCCACCCGAACATCAAACTCAAACTCATCCATTCGCCCAGCCAAGTATATTTCCTAGACACCACCATTACTATAAAAACAAGCAACATCAGAATTCTGTATACGGCAAACCTACAGACAGAGACAGTTATTTGAGGGACAACAGCTTCCACCCCACACACACTAAGCATGCAACCATCTACAGTCAAGACATATGATACAACCGGATAGGCTCCGACACAGCAGACAGAGGCCAGCGGATTACAGCCTTGAGATTGGATTTCATAAACCGTGGCTATAACCACAGAATTGTAGACCAGCAAATTCACAAAGCCACCAGAATACCAAGAAGTGATCTCCTTGGTCACATACTGTATAACCCACATTTAGAAGCCCTATGCAAGATCGCCAGGGAACTACAACCCATTCTCCAGGAAGATACAAGACTGCAACAGATCTTCCCTGAAACACTGTTGTTGTCATACACTGGCGACACACTTTATTCGAGCTCGGCTAGTCCCACGAATTCGGGTATACCCGGGTGTATTGAGGTTTGTGACTGTTTTCTGCCCGAGTGCATTGAGGTATTTTCCAGGCAGGGATTGAAGCATTTTATTCCCGCTGGCTGCAATACTGCACAGTATATATATATATACTGCATTACAATTCATGAATTTATGCCATCTGGTAGACACGCGAAGCATTGCAGCCTATTAAATCCTAATCATTATCATTTAACAGATCAGCCGCCCATCAGCCAGGCATGAACCCAGGCTGGGAAGGCAAACGCAACGGGGCTTGTCAGAGGTGAGGAGCGGCGCATTCCAGGTATCTGCCAGGTACATACTGGGTATTTGCTCGAATAAAGTGTGTCGGTGCAGTACAGACAACCTCATAATCTCCAGAAAATGATGGTGAGGAGTAAAGTATTCAACAGTACAACTGAATGCAGGAAAAGACCATGCCAGGACGCAAGATGCAAACCTGCGCGATGCTCCACACAGCGGGTACAATACAAATACCACACAGGAATCTGGAGTACAAAATCAGAGGAAGGTTCACCTGTTCCTCCAGCAATGTCGTGTACCTCATCATGTGCTGCAGGGGGCTGCTACTACATAGGTGAGACGGGACAGGGGCTAAACAAGAGAATGAATCTGCATCACCACAGCATCACACACGAAACGAGAGACAATACTGTCGGCGAACATTTCTCTGACTCTGGCCATAAGATGAACGATCTGAAGATGGTCATACTCAAAGGTAATCTTAGAACACCGCAAGAGAGATGGTTGCATGAATACAAATTTATGCAACTGTTCGGGACACGTAGCGGTGGCCTAAACTGAGACCGCAGCTTCATGAGTCACTACTCTAAACCAAGAGAACTATTTTCCCAGGAGTGCTAAAAGCCACGTCTATACATACTGCGCTATATGAATGCACACACAGCTGTCTCTTACACATACATATACGATATAATTCTAATTCTATCTGTAAGGATCCGCTCTGCGGGTACCCCCGCTTCCAGTGCCTCCTTACCTTTTCTCCCTGCTGCTCGGGCTCCCTGGCGGCATGCCTCAGTCCTCGCGGTCCCCCCCACGGCTGCTCCTGCACTTCCGAGTTGCATGCATCACCCTAATGGGTGCGCGCGGACCCAGGCTTCCATTTATTGGCGCGGCGGGCCTGACCCCGCCTCCTCAGGTGCAGCGCACGCATCACACTCTTCCCTGCCCCTGCTCCACCATGTCCGCCCCCCAGGCCCTTCTCCCCTATAAGGATCTCCCTCGGGCCGCTCCTCCGCTCCTCCCCTTCCTCTGATATGCCCCAGCCCACTATTTAGTCACCCCTCACCATTACCACCTTGCTCTGCATAGCTTCTGTACCTTTGTGCTGTCTGCTTTTGCCTGGCTCTTTTGTCTTTCAGTCCCTATTCCTGTCCCTGGAATTTCTGCTGACCTCCCTGGATTTTGACCCTTGACTTTGGACTTCGACCACGCTGCTCTCTGGTACCCCTTGGACTTGGCTTTGGACTCTCTACCTTGATGACTTCTATATCCCTTGGACACGGCTTACGGGCCCCTACTACGCTGCTCTCTCCACTCCACGACCCAGGCTTACGGACACTCTACCACGCTGCCCTCTCTACACCTTGACCATTGGCTTACGGACTTTACCATTCAAAGCTGGAGTTGGCAAGTACTGAACTCTATCTATTTTTGTTATCTGGACCAGCTATGCTACTACCAGGCCGTGCCCCCGTTTGCTGTTAGGTGTGTGGTATTACTCCTTTCCACTTCAGTCCCGAGGTCTCGTCTGGCTTGTGGGCAGGCCGAGCGTTACACTATCCCTATATACCAATAGAGACCACATAATATCTGTTCCCATTAATAGTAATACAACACCCTCTTAAATTTCTACACCTACCCACACCATTGGTATACGCTCCCACACTCACCTTTTGCAAAGTGCTGTATACACTGTGAGCACTTTATAAATTTATATTTACACACATACATGCACACACACACACACACACACACACACACACACACACACACACACACACACACACACACACACACACACACACACACACACACACACACACACACACATTCTTACATCACTAACATTCAGGGACCATGAAACACCTTAAGTCATAAATTGCATACTGCACAGGGGGGGAGGGGAGGGATAGGCTTCAGTCAGATACATTCCAGGATGCACTGTTAAGTAAAACCCTTTCTTGCTTTATCCATTATAACACCACCAGAAGAAGAGATCAGTGTATCTCGAAAGCTCGCACAAATAAAAGCATTTTGTTAGCCACAGAACGGTATCGTCTATTCGTTTTTTAATATATAGATAAAATAGAGGCGATAACATCTTTATTCCTCCAAAAATGTAAGTATATATATATATATATATATATATATATATATATATATATATATATATATGAGAGCTTGTATTTCCAGTACCCCATAACATTCCCCTTACCTATAAAGATTGCCATCATTTCAGCTACTCTGGGAATATATATTTGCTGAGTTTGTATGGAAGAAAATGAGTTAGTTGGCAGGAGACTGGAAGTCTGCGATTAGATCTCAGGGGAAGAGAGACTGGAAAGGTATTGAATAATGCCTCAAGGCTCCTGTAACACTTAATAATGTATCCAGTGCTAACAATGCCCAATAATCAACCTGGGCTATTAACACTCTAACCTTGGGCCAATCACTATTGCCCTATATCAGTGGTTTAAAACATTTTAATAACAGTGAACCAATGTACTAATTTATTGTAACTCCATGGTAACCCAACCTACCTACACACACACTGTAAGGTTCGGGCTTAGGCCCCGCCCCGTGATATGCGTTGGCTGTCGCAGGACGTATCAGGCTGAAGTTGCACACTGACGCCGCGCTGTTGGGTGGGGGACGCCGCAGGGATCGGCCTCAGGCTCCAATCACTTGACACATCCCATCACGACCTGGGTGACTCGCGTCACACTGAAGCTACGCGCAGGCGCCATATGGTCACAACTACACTCGTTGCTAACATTAGTCCACTCCTGCTGGCACGCCCCTCCCTTGCCTATCAGTGGATGACTCACTGCTGAGTATGCAGATCATGTTCATTACTCACAGCCCTGTGCTTCTCTGCTATTGGCTACCTGTCCTTTATATGCTCAGCTGGCCCTGCTGCAAGTTTGCTGAGCATAAACTTCCTCCTTGTGACGTAGTGCTTGCCTCAAGCATCCTGCTGCCTTGTCTGTCACCTTGAACTTTTTTCTTGCCTCCTTGCACCTTGAACTAGGCTTGTACCTGGACCCCCACCTTCTCGGACCTCTTGACCTCGGCTTGATATTGGACTCCCACCTTCTCTACTCCATGGACCCCGGCTAGCTCAATGACAATCCGACTTCTACTATCCTAGACCACAGCGAGTATCACGACCAACCTTGACCTGGCTACACAACAACCACTCTGCACTCCGGACACAGTTATGCGGTTGTAGGTCGGTGTTAATCAATATCACCACCTTAGTCTCGCGGTCACATCCTGTGGTGAGCATCCATCACATACACAGAAACACACACCATCTTCAGTCCTTATCTCCCCACTGCTGGATGAAGTCTCCCCAATGATCTCCCAGGTGCTGCAGTTGTAGCCTTTCTTCTCCATGTCACTCCAACACATTTTCTCATCCCATCCTCCCATCTTACTTTTGGTCATCGTCTTGGTCTTTTCATCTCTTCATTTCATTTTCTTAATCTCGATATGTATGTATGTATGTATGTATATATGTATATAAGTGATTCCAAACTTTTTTGTTTGGAGGAACCCTTGAAGTTTTTGAAAAATCTCAGGGAACTCCTATCTGGCTGACACATATTAGGTTAATTTCATACCTCACGAGTCCCCTCTATTTCCCACCCTCTACCCATGTATTTCTTTCCCCTCCGTCTCACTCACTCTCCCCCCTCCCTCCTCACATGTATTTATCTCCCCTGTGTCTCAGTCTTACTCCCTCTTTTCCTCACTCACTTAATTGTATATAATTGTATTATTATAATTCCCTGTAATGTATTCTTTGTGAA